>NW_027256886.1:56313397-56348397 GCF_029215685.1 Pituophis catenifer annectens | reverse complement strand
AAAGGATGGAAGGCTGAGTCAACCTTGAGCCTGATGAGATTTGAACTTGCAGTAATTACAGGCAGCTGGTATCACTTAAAAGTGCTTTAGTCTGCTGCACCCCTGGGGAACGGGGCGGAGAAGAGCTAGATAAGAGGAAGGTGGAGCAAGGCTGCCTCAACAGTTACCCCTACAAGAACTCCATGTAATTTAGCCAAACCTGAGCAAACGTTTTCCTACCAAAGCAGGACTAAGGTTCGAATCCACCAGGTTTAAGGAAATGAAAGTGAGAGGGGAGGAGGAGGAGGAGGCAGGTTGCTTCATTGTGCAAGTGACCAAAAAGCCATCTCACTTTGCCTCCCCCTCCCTCCCCCCATAATCTAAACGGCCGGGAGAAGTTCTTGATAGCCCCCGTGTTATGATTTTAATCCACTCCGATGCTTGGGGGAAAGTTTGTAGCCGACAGCAGCAGCGGCAGCAGGTGGAACATATAAAAGCGAGATAATGAAGATGGGGGTACAAGTTGCACAACAAGCTGTGCTCGCCTCCAACTGGTCCTTTCCCGATCGAGTAAAGGCAAAGTGAGCCAGGAACCGTTTTTGAAGGCACTAACCACAAATAGAGAAGTTATTTTTCCCCGCGTCTAATAACATTGGGTCCGGGTGCTAGCCAATCGAAGGGGGCCATGTGCTATTGCAACAGGCGATTTTAATGGATTGCTGGTGGCTTGGCCTAAAGTTAGTATTGCAAACAGCCCAAAGGCATCCTGATGTTTGTAGGTGACACAAGGAAGATCGTATTTTGACTCCGAATTTCTGTTTATTTTCCATTTATCACGCAGGCCAAGAGGTTTCAATCCCAAACGAAAGGAAAATAAATGGTTCTATCTCTTTTTTTTTGTTTCCTTTTTAATGAAACCTTGCCTCAACTGTATACATACATGTACACACAAAAATGATTCATGCCAGTTTTCTATAAACGGAAAACGATATTATCTCTCCAAGCAGGCCCCGAAAGGAATTGTATTAAATCGCACACGCCCTGGAACCAGTTGAGTTCACAAAAAGCCTGCCAGGGATCACCAACGTTGGTCCTCCTACCTGGGCCATTAAGGTTTTCTTTGGAGCCAACGCAACGCGCCCCTTTTGCAAAAAAAAACCGGGACGTTCCGGGCTCCTTAAAAAGCGAGAAATCAATTTTAAGGATTTATAGTCGACCGCAATCGGAAGAAAGAGTTTGCTTTGCGCTTTTAAAACGACGGTCAGGCACACCAACAACAGTGAAAGCGGATTTCAAAAGCGGCTGTAAAAGAGCTCCTATTCAGGGGCACTTGTGACTTTGGGATCTGAGCGGATCCTGAGAGATCTGAGCGGATCTTCCCCAAAACTCAACTGAAGTCCACGGGGCTTTTTTGGCCCTGCGCTTTAGGAACCCTCTTGCAACCCTCCTACAAGCGACTCCCTGAGCGGTTCTGCCAAAGAATTACTCAGCCGATTCTTACTACGAGGATCTCGGCCAATCGGAGGCCGGCGGTGGAATTTTCTGGGGGTTCGAGGTTCTGAGTTCGAATGTTGAGCTGGGGGGGGGGGCGCGCGGAAGGAAAGCTGCCCCTCTTCCACCGGGTGTACCACCCCCTTCCTTCCACAAGACGCAGAATGGCTCCAAATCGATTCCTCCTCTTGCCCCCCCCCTCCCGCCCACGACCGGCTTTCTCTGTCTCTTAGCTGTGACGCGCGAAAGGTTTTAACCCCTTGTTCTCCGCGAATGATGTAATCGCTCACCTAACCACCACCACCAGTTGAGGTAGAAAAAGGGGCTTTTCGCCAAGAACCCGCAATAGAATAGGCAGCCTTAATACGGCAACGACCCCCGCCTCCCCCTTCTTTTAAAGCAGCCCTCTCATCTGCGGAATCAGGAGGCCTTCCGGCATCGCCCCCCTCTGTTCCAAGAATGGGCGACTATATTAAATCTCATAAATCATACTTTCTGGAACGGAAAGTTCTGATGATCTATTTGATCGAAGTTTCCTAATTGCATGTCTTGCGTAGGATGGATTCGGAGGCTAGAGAGAGACCCTTGACCTTAATGTTTAGGTAGAGTTTTATCTGACAGGCGTGGAGAGAGAGAAGGTTTAATCTTGGGTTTTTGAATAAATTACCCGGAACCGACGTAGTTTACCTGGAACTAATGCAGGATAAATCCTAAAGTCAGGCGGCTCTCCATAAACGGGCCAGAAAATGCTTATAGATCCCGGCAAAAGTGCAGTCAGGTCTACTGAGGCAGGGGAAAAAATGCTTTAGGAAAAGTCCTCGCTGCGGTGGCAAACCTTGCCTCTGTTTCCTTTTTAAGAGAACAATAGATCCTCTGTCTCCGGCGGTTCACCGAGGCCCTCGGAGCTCTGGGGCGGGTTTGTGTGTCCCATCACATTCACAACACCTGTTCTCTCCGATTTCCCTGCCTTCCATTAATAGACTTAACACACACCAAGGGAATCGTACTTAACGAACAGGACTTCTTTATTTGCTTCCCTTTCAATCAAGACATTAATTTATAACAATTTTAATCGTTATTTTTAAAAATAGGAATGATCCCTGCTAGAGTGGCGAGAGGGTGGGCAGGAATAACAGAAGCCAGGGTCAGACAACAGGTGAGAAAAACCACAGACAGGGAAAGAATTAGAGACCGCCACTCAGGCTAAAAGCCACGCACTCCTTGAAACTGACAAGAAAAACTGTACAGAGTAGCAAATAAATTACAATTCGTCATAACAGACTGATTGTCCATCACTTAAAGCGCCCCACATTCCCGATTCCTTTCGAAGTTTGGAGTCCTGCAGCGACCGCGTTTTGTCCTTCCCGTTTTCATCGTCTCCCCTCTTTATTTTGTGCACTTCCACCCCCCCCCCGTCCCTCAACAAAGAACATACAAAGCAAAATAAACAGCACCTTTGCTCTCTCCTAGGCTACCCACCCATTCCCACCCCACAACCCATCCCACAGTGCTTTTGGAATTGTTTAATATTGCACAGGTCAGGGGTGTCTATCCGGTGAGCTTTTTGAACAAGGAGAAGAAAAGGACAGCAAATAAAGCAATGTCTCGGAGGGAGGGAAGGAGGGAGGGAGGGAGGGAAGGAGGGAGGGAGGGAGGAAGGAAGGAAGGAAGGAAGGAAGGAAGGAAGGAAGGAAGGAAGGAAGGAAGGAAGGAAAAGACCCACCTGGAATCAAATAAAATAAACTGAATAAATAATGTTCAAAGTGTGCATTGTGAATTTCTGAACTAGTGGAGCTTCCTTCCATCCTGAAGGCTGCCCGTATTTTGGAGGCTGGGAGTGCGTTAGCACAACTGTTCCTTTCCAACTCCATAGATCTCTAGTCTAAGGGGAGGGGGAGGGATTCCCATGAACCAGGATCCCACTTTTCCACTGCTTTCAAGGGACATTTGGCACCATCTGGAGAAAAGGACTACTATCTTTTCCCTCCCCTCCCCTTTCCCCAGCGCTTCCTATTGCCCTTTTCGCATCCTCGCTTCATTTGAACAAAAAAACTACCATGAAATCAGATTCTAAACACACAAAGGACAGCCCCGCTCCCTTGTCATCACCCCCACTTTCTATGGGACCCAGATTCTGGTCCCTACTTCTTTTCCTTTCTTTTTTTCAAAATATTCTGGTTCTTTTTAATGTGCGCCTCCTTTCAAAGGGCAAGAACGGCGGGAGAAGCTGGCTCTCCGTCCGGCCTGCGCATCCTTGCAAGAGTCGCTGCTGCCTTCCAGATGCTCTTGGAGAGGGTGGGGGGAGCCGAGCTCTGCGCCTGGAAAGGAGGCCTGGCTGGCTCCGCCACAACGGAGGACGACTCTTTCCCCCCATCGGGTTGCTCAGCCCCATTTTCTGTCCATCCACCATTCCTCCATCCCTCCTTCCCTTTGCTGCCTATGTCTCCCCACCCCGGCCTCTCTGGCTCGCACGCTCCCCCCCTGGGCCTGCCCAAAGGGTCCTGGCCCCAAGCAGTTAGGCGCAGTTCTCAGACGGGCCGCAGAAGCGGCACCGAGGTGACCACAGGGTGCGAGTAGTAGACCGGGTGGGGAAAAGTGAGCAAGGGCTGGCTGACCGGAGCGCTGGTCGCCCCCGCAGCCCCCGACGCCCCGGCCGGTCCCCCGCCTCCGTCGGCCCCGGCGCTCTCGTGGTAGAGGATGGGCACCCGGACGATGCGCTGAGCGGCGGCGTGGCTCAGGTTGGCCGCCTCCAGCTCGGCCGCCAACTGCCGCTTCCACTTGTTGCGCCGGTTCTGGAACCAGATCTTGACCTGCGTCTCGGTCAGGTGGAGCGAAGCGGCCAGCCCGGCCCGCTCGGAGCTGCTCAAGTAGCGCTTCAGGTCGAAGGTGGACTCCAGCTGGAAGACCTGGCTGCGCGAGAAAACGGTGCGCGTCTTCTTCTTGCGGCAGGGCGGCTTCTTCTCCGGGCTGCCCGTCTCCGGCTCGCGCTTGGGCCAGTCCTCGGCGCCGCTCTCCTCCTTCTTGGCCTCCTCCGAGTCGCTCTCTTCCAAGATGATCTCGTCGGGGCTCTTGGAATCCAGCGCCTTCTCGGCCTTCAGCAACGGCTCCTCCGGAGAATCTCTGTCGGTGCCTCCCGAGGCCGGCGAAGAATCTCGGAGCAGGCATTTCTCCACGGAGGCTGGAGGGAAGCAAACCGCACAAAAGGCAAGTCAAGAGCCCAGCCTCACAAACCAGGCGCCCAGATCCCCCCACGCTCTCACTCCTGGCTCTAAAACGGCGTCCTGGAGCCTCTTGACCCTCGGATGCCCAAAGATACTAACTAGGGAGAGAGGGCACCGGCTCAGGAACTCTACGCGAAAAGCCCCTCATCTACAGTACTTCTCCAGTCGCCCCTTTATAGTTCTTGCGGCACATGGAAAAACATAAGAAGCCGTAGCTGAGATTTCTGGACAAGGATTCCCCCAATCTCTTTAGCCCCTCAAGGAGATTACAACCCCGGCCACATTTGCTTGGGGAAGTAAGACCACCGAATCCTAAAGTCTCCTAACTCACTCAGTCCAATAGCCCAATTACATGGATTTGAGGGCGAGCCCTGACTGATTTTTGAGGAACTTATTTTCACGTAATCGAGCTGAGGATTGCACCAGTAAGTGGGAAAGCCACTAGTTTAAGACTGCGATCCTAAATGTCCGAATCGGCGCTACCCTTTCCCCAAAGCACGGTGGCATTTCGGGAACGGATTCTTTTTTTTTTTTTTTGGCCCACCGGTTTTAAGCCGGGATTATTTTGACTAGGTTTACTTCTTGGACGTGAGAAAAGGAATCAGCCGAGTTCTCGGTTATACAAAGCATCAGAGATTCCTCATAATAAGCCACACTGAAACCAGGCTTTCTAAGGTAACGCGCAGGTTAACGAAGCAGAAACAGAAACGGGGGAGAAGCGGATTTGAAACGGTGCTCCTCTCCAGCACGTAGCTGTCTGGGGCTGGAGGACACTGTCCTCACCACTTTCCCTGGTCCTTCTGTGGGCCAGCACCTAGACGCCAGAAGTGTAGGAAGAGCCTTTTCCTTCCCAGGGCTATCTCCCCAACTGACCCGAGAAAGCCCACTGGCCAAGGAAGTTAGGATAAGGGGGTGGGGTTGGGAGGAGAAAACCCCTCCGAAAGAACCTGATCGATTCAAGGGAAAAGTTGGCCCAGCAACAGAGGTGAGCCCAAAAGCTTCGGCTCCCTCAGGAACAGCCCTCCATTTCCCGGGCTCATAGAGGGTAGGTGGGAAGACGCGGGACGGTGTTTGCCAGTACCTTCCGGCCTAGGCAGGTGCCCTCCCGTCAAGCTGTACGGATACCACCAGGCAGGGGATCGCTCCAGGTAGTGGGCAGGCAGAGCAAACCTCTGAGCCGGGATCTCGAAGCGTGGGAAGGCGAGGTCCCCCATCTGCGAGAGGGCGAAGCCAGCCCCTTCCAGAGCCCCCTTGGCTGCCGGAGAGAACAGCGCCCGCGTCTGCTTGGAAGGCGCCTTGGGGTGATGATCCCCATTGAGCAAGTTCTTGATGGAGAAAGGCGACTCCTTGGGCAGCGCGGCCGAAGGCGCTGCCGGCGGCTGCGCCTGGCTGCTAGGGGCGTCCTGGCTGGTCTCCGGCATTTTTCTTCCTTGCTTTGCGCCCCTCTGCCCCCCTTTCAGGACAGCGTTCACACTGCGTTAGGTAGTCGCTCCGAATTGGCCGTTGGCATCAGAGGAGGAAGGGAGGGAGGGAGGAAGGAAGGAGTTGGGTGGGTAAGAGGAAGGAAGGAAGGAAGGAAGGTAGGAAGGAAGGAAGGAAGGAAGGAAGGAAGGAAGGAAGGAAGGAAGGAGTTGGGTGGGTAAGAGGAAGGAAGGAAGGAAGGAAGGAAGGAAGGAAGGAAGGAAGGAAGGAAGGAAGGAAGACGCCAAGCCCGACACACTACCCGGCAAGTCAACAAGGGCGCCGCCGCCGCTGTCGCCGCCACAACCGCCGCTGCGGTGGTTTCTCCTGCGTCAATCCGGCGCCAAATGCTAATGCAGAAATCCAAATGTCACCCCAAGTTAACTGTCAGGAGTGCGCGGAGGTTGGGCTCTCAGAATGGCAAGCGGCATCGGGCAGGGCAGGGCAGGGCAGGGCAGGGCAGGGCAGGGCGGCGGCTGGGCCCCCCGGACTCTCCCGGTCCCTCTAGGCAGGGTAGAGACGAGTGAGCTAGTCAGCCAGCGGGAGAGGAGGCGAGAGCCAGACGCCCCCCACCCCCGTTTGCCCGGGCACTCTCTCGTGCCTCGCGCACACGCGTTAACCCCCCCCCACCCCCAATCCCCCACCCCCCCACCCCCCGGGCGATCCACGCCCCCCTTCCTTTTGGTCCTTTGCCTTCAGGCTAGGAGAGCTCGCCTCTTATTGGCTTTAGATAGTCCAATTAAGGCAGCAAACGAAGACCGGGCTATTAGCACAAAAGGATATTGGCTCCAGCGAAGCGGCGCTCCAAGAATAAGGAGGGGGGACGGCATCACCCTTCCCCACCTCCTCCCGCAGTATCTCCCTCCCTCTCTTGATCTCGGAACCCCCCTTCGCCCCCCCTCTATTTCGGTCCAGGCAAACTCTCCAGCTCCACAACCGAGAGAGGAGAGAGAGAGAGAGAGAGAGAGAGAGAGAGAGAAAGAAAGAAAGAAAGAAAGAAAGAAAGAAAGAAAGAAAGAAAGAAAGAAAGAAAGAAAGAAAGAAAGAAAGAAAGAAAGAAAGAGAAAAGAGGATAGAAGAGGCTTAGCCAACCTGTCCCCTCCCCAGAAGCGAGGAGGCAGGGAGCTGCTCCGCCCGGGGCTCCTCGTACAGAGAGCCCCGTTTCCTTTCCTTGGAAGAATCTAGGACGAGACGCAGCTCTTGAAAGGCTTCCGGGGAAAAAACTCGGTGACGAAAGTCGGCTGGAGTTTTGTCCAACCGGCGCGGAAGCTCCGAATTCGAACCCGGCTCCCACTAGTCCCGTCGCCTCATCCTCGGCCTGGTTTACTTGGCACAACTCGGGGTGGGGGGGGACGGATGGGGAAAACCCGGCGGGGTAGTGATCTGTCCCAGAGACAGAGAGAGGGGTCGACGTGATCTGTGAAGCCGGAGTTTCCCCCCAGAGACAGACATGGACGAGATCTAGAGGATCTATTCTAGAGAGATTTAGACGCCATCCGGACACGGTCTGTCGTCAGTCCAAACGGTACCAGCACTGAAGAGATAGAGAAAACAAAATCTCAGACGTCGGTCCTAAGCCGCGATCCTAATGTATATGGGCTTGAATATCAGTCTCAACAGTCTAATCCCCCTTCCGTGGGATCAGAAAAATGGCACCACAGCACTCTGGAATCTGGTCGAAGAACTTCCATCCGTTTAAAACACGGATCTCGTTTGTTGCTGGGATTATTTTTTCTATTTTACTCTCACCATTTGGGGGAAAAGAAAGAACCTTGTTTAGTTCCTAAAGTCAGACCTTTCAAAAGCCCCCATTCTTTACTTTCCTCGTTTAGGGACCTCTAAAAAAAAGTCTCACATTAAAACGTTTCATCGACATCATAACTGCAACAGAAAATCAGATTATCGCAATGGCAAGACCACACTATCTCACTTTTGCCTGATTTAGCTTGGATATGAATTTTGCAAATATTGGGCTTATTCCTTCTCCCAAAATTTGTTTGAAAGAAGTGTAAAGGGCTGGTTATGCAGAAAAGTGAACCAAAATAAATCCTGGGGGGGGCGGGGGGGGGGAGGGAACATCCTTTATTCCCTTGTGCTTAAAATAAAGTCATACTCCTTTAAAAATTCCAGCACACATCTAATTTTTTCAAAGGTTTGGCATGTTTTGCTTCCAAGAATTAAGTCAAATCAGGGGATTGGTGGGAAGCTGATACTTTGCATCTGAATTACACTCAGTTTTCCACTTCCCTTTCTTGCTTCTGGTATTTTATTTTCTGTATGTTCCCAGGAGATCCCTGTAACTGTCCTTCGCCATTTCAAAAATAAACCTTGGTTACTTATTTTGTGTACCTGCCCTTATGTGAATTTTTCCTGAGGTCCAAATAATGATGGTGATACCGTAACATCATGATTATCATCAATAACAGCAACAACAATAAAAACGGTAAAAAAAAGAGAGCCATATTCTCATTTTGAAAAAAAAAATGTGTTAAATGTCTGTGTATCCCACCAACCCATCCCCAACTGTCCCCAGAAGAAGGGGGTCGAAAGTAAGGTTTCAAAGCCAAGAAAAAGAAGAGCTGATGAAATCAACAGGTGTTTCAGTTTCTTCCAAAAATTATGGTTTTCACAGTCTTACATGTCTTGAGACTAAAAATGGGACATTCATAGATCCAACTTTTATCTTTCCCTAATAAGAAAAATTTAGGAAGGAGAAGGAGGAATTTACTGTTTTGATTATTTATCTGTATGGGTAAGTTTTGTAAAGTGGCACTGTATAAGAAATAAAAATGTTGATAAGAGATCCTTATGTGAGCCCTCTGAGGAAATGGCTGCTTTCTACAGGGAAATGCAAACCAAATTAAGGCACACTCGCTTCCTTTAACAGAGATCTTTCCAGATAGGAAATATGACCTTTTCGCCCTTTCAGATGTATCCTTGGGCTGACACAATTTGATCCTTTTCCTCCTCTCCATGTGGGACGTTGCTAACACCTTGAAGATTTCTTGGCATGATATGACTCAACAACCCCAGTGTTTGCATTACAACTTTGCTGTTAGCTTGCAATTGCGCATTAACTTCTCAGGGATGGGGAGGACTAAATCTTAATGAACTTAACTGGATTTACCATGTCAAAGATTGCATTGATAGCTTGCAGCCCTTTCCTGAGATTAAGCTCCCTTAAAATACGTGGTGGCTTGCTTTGAAACCATTCATCATGTTTGGTATGTTATTGGTTTTGAACCGCATTCCCAGCACGTTGTGCAGCTCCTACCTTATGTAGGATGGAGAATTTATTCTTTAAGGCTATCTGCTCAGTACTTGTGTCCATTCCCTCTGTTAAAACTAAAGCACACAGCGCCCTCTGTCGATCTTTCCTTTGATTAAAATAGTTCTTACTGCATGCATAAGTTGCAAAATAGACCCAGCCAAACAGCTGAACAGGAAGAAACCGCCATCAAGACCCGCAAAGAAGAGCCCTATGGGACCTTAAAGACAAGCGGGTATGTCTATATATCTACGTGTGGAACATATGTGAAGTCAAAATATTTTGGGGAACAGGAGGTTACTCAGTTTGGTCTAAGCAAAATTAGAGCACACTGTACTAAAATCCATAACTAGGTAATGTTTTCTTAGGATCAACCAATATTTCACAACATTTTTTAGCTTTGAGATTTTTTTCATCCCAGTCTAGTGACTTTTTTTTTTAATGTACCTTAAGAATAGCAAGGGCCGTGGTGGCTCAGGGGCTAAAACGCTGAGCTTGTCAATCAGAAAGGTCGGCAGTTCAGCAGTTCGAATCCCTAGTGCCACCTAACAGGGTGAGCTCCCGTTACTTGTCCCAGCTTCTGCCAACCTAGCAGTTCGAAAGCACGTAAAAAATGCAAGTAGAAAAATAGGGACCACTTTTAGTGGGAAGGTAATAGCGTTCCATGCACCTTTGGCATTCAGTCATGCCGGCCACATGACCATGGAGACGTCTTTGGACAGCACTGGCTCTTCAGCTTTGAAACGGAGATGAGCACCGTCCGCTAGAGTTGGGAACAACTAGCACATATGTGCGAGGGGAACTTTTACCTTTACCTTTTAAGAATAGCAACTTATTCTTCACAATTTAAGCCATAACTACTTTTGATGGATTTTGAAATGCGAGATGTTTCTTAATTTTGAATGAAGCAAGATGTGCTTTAGTTTTAACTTTGGCACAATAAGGCTGCTGAGTGTTTTTAATGGATTCTGCTGCAGAAAAACTAAATAATGCAATCCTCTGATCATAGGCTCACTCTCAAGCTCTGCAAAGGTGAACAAGTCTTATTTCCAAGGCAGCACATGTTCATTTGCAGCTTTATCACATAGTCCTTGGTATATCTATTCAGGTGCAACTCCTTTTTCATTTATTCTATGGTCAGTATGATTTATGGGTAAATAAAAGAGCACAGATGGCCTTCTTCTCTCTAGCTTTTTTCGGGTATGTTGAACCTTCATCATACTTAGGGAGTGGAAGTCCAATATTTCTAGAGAAGATCTCTTGATGATTGGGAAGCTTGAGTACATTTTATATAGTATTGTTCTTGGTATCCCGACACATTACTGAATCAAAGGGACTCAAGCTATCTGAAAGTCTTGTGTCTGCTTAGAAGGAAGACTGTAACCCGAAGAGGTTATAGAAAAAATGCTTTTAAAAGTAAAAACAAAGCCTCTGCCGATCAGGCAAGTCAGCTAGGATCGTCAGAGGCTTTAAAAAAAAGAAAAAGCCTCTGCCAATCAGGCAAGTCAGCTGGGATCGTCAGAGGCTTTAAAAGCATTTTTTTAACAACCTCTTCAGTCGAAGAGGCCCACTCAGTCATATTACCCCACCCCCACCAAGCCACGCCCAAAGAACCGGTAGTAACAAAATTTACCACTGCCGTAACCCCTCCTTCAGGAGAGAAAAACATTAAATCAAATGCTTATGGAAGAATAAAGCTGATAGTGCTTCATGAGTGTTTATATTTCCAGGAGTTGTGAAGGTCTAGCGACTACTCTTGAGCTTTAGTCCTAGACTCTTTAACAGAACATTAAAATGTTTGCTGCATAGGGACTGATGCTTTCCTATTTCATAATAACATTAGGAGTATGTTGTTTTCTTTTCATTTTTTGAGTGCGTGCCACTTGACCAATGTTGAAAGTAGGGAAAAAGGAGATACATTGTGATTGAACAATTCATTTTATCTCAGACCCAGGACTATCATATATCTTCTTTGGTTGAAGAGAGTATAATGGAGGAGAAAAAGAAGTATTGAAAATTCATAGATAATTTTCACACCATGATTCAAAATAGCAGAGTTGGAAGGGACCTTGACGGTCTTCTAACCCAACCCCACACTCAAGTAGGAGAACCTTTATCATTCCAGACAAATCATTGTCCAATCTCTTCTTAAATGCCTCCAGTGATGAAGCACTCACAACTTCTGAAAGCAAGCCCTTCCACTGGTTAATTGTTCTCATTGTCAGAAAATTTCCAGTGTAAGTATGAAAATGAATTAAATAATGTACAGCATGCACCTTTCCTCTGCACCTTTTTCTCCTTTTCTATTTTCCTCTTTTGAAAAGTTATTTTGGATTGGTCTTCCTTGTCCTAGATTACAACTACCACCATGTCTACCTCTCCTAGAATATAAATCTCTAAGGAGAATCTGTTTCTCGGAAGCTGCAGAGCCACCTTGTAGAGGAGATGGGTGACACAAAAATTTAATAAATAATAAATAAATAAATTTGAGTCCGCACAATCAAATGGTTATTCATATCTTTAAACAAATCAATTTTTATTTATTATTTTATTTTTATTATTTATTATTCATATTTCTATGTCGCCCACTCTCCGAGGACTCTGGGCAGCTTACACCAAAGACAGTATACTAAATAGCATATTGCCATCAACAATCTGGGTCCTCATTTTACCCATCTTGGAAGGATGGAAGGCTGAGTCAACCTTGAGCCGGTGAGATTTGATCCGCTGAACTGCTGAACTAGCAGTCAGCTGAAGTAGCTGCAGTACTGCACCCTAACCACTGCATCACCTCAGCTCTTGATTTAATTTGCATATAAATAAAAATGAGGCCTAGAGCAGGTGGCAGAATCTGGTAAATCATGGCCCATTTATAAAAGGTAGGCAGAATTAGACCTGGTTAATATTTGGATGAGAAATCTCTATGAAAGCCCAAAGTTGTAATTTAGATTAGGAGGTAACCCCACCCCCCCGCCAAGAAGTAGGAGTCTGGATAGCTCAACAGACTAAAAGCCTGTTATTAACATTCAGCTGTCTGCAATTATTGCATGTTCGAATCTCGCCAGGCTCAAGGTTGACTCAGCCTTCCATCCTTTCTAAGGTAGGTAAATTGAGGACCCAGTTTGTGGGGGCAATAAGCTGACTTTGTATAAATATACAAAAGTATGAAGGCTATTGCTTAACACATTGTAAGCCGCCCTGAGTCTCCGGAGAAGGGCGGCATATAAATCTAATTAAAAAAAAAAAAGTAACTTTATGTAAACCATTTATGTACCACTCCCCATTAAAGGAAATGTCAAATTGGTTTAATTAGTGTACTGTTAAAGAAAACTATATAGATACATAATTCTATATCAGTGGTGGGTTGCTACTGGTTCGCCCCAATTCGGGCGAACCGGTAACGGCGGTGGCAGGAAGCTCCGCCCACCCACCCAGACATCATCAAATATGCTCTTTTGCATGCGCAGATGGTGTGCGCAAAGCGAGCTTGTGTGCACGAGCAAACTGGTAGCAAAGGTAAGTGAAACCCACTCCTGATTCTATATGTGTCCATGTGACCACCAAAAATTGAATGAATTTGAATGGAAAGTGTCTTTAATTTTTAAAAAATATGAATTTGGTCCATAAAAAACCTTAGCTGAAATTCAATAATGGAAAATACATTTCCTATTCCACAGTCCTCCATGTTAACATCTGTCTTCTCTAAAACCCTCCCTGTAAAGTTAGGAGGCCTCTTCTGAACAATACGAGATGGGTCAAGGAGAATTGCAGGTGGAGAGAATACTCTCACAAATTAGCTTTGAGTCTCAAGATTAGCACATTTAGAAAAATCCACAGAAATAAAGGCTTTCAATCTTCCAATATTGCCTTTGTAACACTGTATTCCAGACTGTTCAGAAAAAGCCACTCCATCCGTCAGAGAGGACTTTCTGGGGTACAAAAAAGAGGCAAAACCTTTTTTTCCATGAAATCACCTTAAGGAAACTGCTGGGAAACTCCCCAATACTGCACTAAGAAATAGCAATGTGCCCACTGACATGGTGCCTACCCAATTTCCTGTCTTCCAACTTTTTCAATTCATTTTTTAAATATTAAAATATTTTTATATTAAAGAAAATGAATGGAAGGTTAGCAATCAAAGCACCAGCCTCAAGCATAACTTGCAATTTGAACAGTACCTCTTGTCCCTATAAACTCTCCCAAAATACTCTTAAAAAATAATATCGTGGATTGCGGGTTGTTGCAGACCTTTTGCTTATCTTTTCGTGACTAGCTATATTGAGCATAAAAGAGTGAAAATGGAGGTACATTCTCGAAACTTCAAAGTTACCTGGTTTGAAATGACTTGGGACCCCTGTGCTATTCCAGCCAATATATCTAAAGCAAGAAATACAATATATCTTTTTTTTGTCTTTGGATGATGCAACCTTTGGTTATAATACAGAAAATTTTATAAGAAGGATGAGGACATATTTTAACCTCCGGTCCCGGTAACTGACCCAGATTGAACCCTAATTAATAGCCACTTCTGGATTGTATCATTTCTCTATGCTAGTCTCCAAACCGAAGCCAAATGTTGCAGAATATAACCTCCTGTTGTCTGGGCATAAGGCATGCTCAAAGGAACCTTTTATGGTTCTCAGAAGTTTGATGTGGGATAGTAGAAGCTTTTTGATTGAGCATAGACTACCTGAAATAGATAGTGACAGCATTTTGCTGTAGCTTCAGCAGGAAAGAGCTTATGTTCTAGATAAACAAAACCAAGCAAACAATTTTATTTGCTGACTTGACCCTGGATATGGTTCAAATCTTTTTGGCAAGCCACTAGCTCTTTAGATAGTGTTTTGTCTTGGACAGTTAAAGCTGAAAACTATTTCTCATCTGCCTCACTCTTAGCTTCTTTCAACTTCTTAATTTCAGTATATCTATTCTCACAAGTTCAACATTATCAGCATGTTTTGAAAGATGAGGATTTATTGCTTGTAACATTCTTGTGCCAGGATCTCAAAAATTCCATCCTGAGCTATATATTAAACTATTCAGATTTACAGAGTGGTAAGATGGACGGCCAAAAAAAAATAACTAACTAACTAATTAATTAATTAATTAAATAACATCAGATGGAATGTTCAGTATTAAAACAACTTTTCTATATAGCTCCAAAGTCCTCACCCACATTCCTCCATGTAACCCCCTGTTTTGAGTTTAGAACTGGAGTTTTCCATACTTAGAAAGCTTTGGAAACTGAAGGGAAGATTGTTTCATGTGTGAACTATTCTAAATGTTTTAGTAGCTTAATTAATTAATGGATTTTGTGACTATTTGACTACAAAAAGATTCTGAGTGGCTTACAATATATATTTTAAAGAGATGTGACCATCTGGACAAAACTACATGAAAAAATGTACAAGGGCTTCAAGGATACTCTAACCCAGTGGTGGAATTCAATTTTTTTTGCTACCAGTTCTGTGGGCATGGCTTGGTGGGCATGGTGTGGCTTGGTGGGCGTGGCTTGGTGGGCGTGGCAGGGGAAGGATACTGCAAAAAGTCCATTCCCACCCCACTCCAGGGGAAAGGATATTGCAAAATCTCCATTCTCTCCCCGCTCCTGGAGGGGTGGTATTTGCCGGTTCTCTGAACTACTCAAAATTTCCGCTACTGGTTCTCCAGAACCTGTCAGAACCTGCTGGATTTCACCCTTGTATTAAAGGCTATTTATCATTGCAAAACAGCTTGGGAAGGATTCGATGGGTGGACAAAAATGCCAAATCCAAACTAAACATCAAGCTGACTGTCCAACCATCCAATTTGATTAAATCCATCAATCACATGATATGCAGGATCTCATTTTGATCAATTTTCCATTAATAATACTATTTGCATAGTAATGGGGTGCTATTCAATGACTAATGGCTGATATATTGATTGATTCAATCAAATCTTTCACAGAACATTTTAAAAGAAATTTGACGTCACAGTTTGTGTCATGGTGGCACAGTGGTTAGAACTCTGCCCAGAGCTAGGAGTTCAATGCTGACTGACTCAAGATTGTCTTCCATTCTTCTGAGGCTGGTAAAATAAGGATCCAGATTTTTGGGGACAATATGTTGACATTTGTAAACCACTCAGAGAGAGCTGTAAAGCACTATGGGGTGGTATATACAGTAAGTCTAAGTGCTATTGCTATAATTAATTGAGTATATTGACATACATTATGAAGAATCATAAAGGAAACTCTTTTTGACAAACAAAGAAGGGGAAGTGGTCCTATCTGAGACACATCCTCAATTCTTCATGGCTTGCTCCTGATTATGAGTTTGTGTTTCAATAGGAACATTTATTACTGAGCCCTGATGAAACCTCTAATACCTTCAGTAATGGTTGGCAAAGTGATGATGCCCAATACATGGAACCAAATCATACAAATGATGGTGTCAGCATTTGCCAATTTCACATTTGGGAAAATGGAAGTTTGATGGGTTGTCAGTATTGAGAGAGAAAGAGAGAGAGAAAGAGGGAGGGAGAGAGTGAGTGAGATTGAGAGAGTGAGAGAGAGAGAGAGAGAGAGAGAGAGAGAGAGAGAGGGAGGGAGTTAAGTCTATTTTGGAACATGCATTATGTGTTTTGTCTATTTGAACCATTTCTTAAACTAGCAGGAAACCATTTTCAACAATAAAAAGCAGAAAAGCCTTTGAGAGCCATTAAAAAAAAAACCTCCCATGTAGGGTTTCATGCTACCCTGGGGCTATGCATTGTCTTCCTCTTTACTTTTGGCCTGAGAATTGCTTGGGGCTTCTGTCTCCTGAACTAAACTAGGTCAAGTTTCTAGAGAAAAAGAGTCTCTTAAATTCACAGACACATCAACCATTGAATCATAGCCATGAAGCAAATTCCTGCCTCCCAAAACCATCTTAAAGATTTATGACAGTCCGTGAAAGACTTGGGGTGTGTAAAGCTATGAATGGATTAAACTAATAATATCGCTTATATATTTTTCAATGGAGATAACTTTGTTTTAGAACACAATGAGTAATAGAACATAGCAGAATCAGGACTACTTACACCAAATGCAGCAATAAATATCGCCAAGGTGCCCAGTGTTGCTGAAAAGTGTGCATTAGATAGCTATATCACTAAAGGGGAATAGAAAAGAAAAGTAATATATCTACCTTAGAATGAAACAAAAAAACCCACCCTTACTTATCATGATGAAGTCTGAAGAGTCTGAATACAGTAGTTCTGTGAGACTTTTTTTTCATTTATAGCCATAGCTTTTACTAATTTAAATAATAAACATCAGCTGCCTGCAATTACTGCAAGTTCAAATCCCACCAGGCTCAAGGTTGACTCAGCCTTCCATCCTTTCAAAGGTAGGTGAAATGAGGACCCAGATTGTGGGGGCAATAAGCTGACTTTGTATAAATATACAAAAGTATGAAGGCTATTGCTTAACGCATTGTAAGCCGCCCTGAGTCTCCAGAGAAGGGCGGCATATAAATTAAAGCTAAATAAATAAATAAGAATAGGAATAGGAATAAAGGTCAACAATGAATAGTTTAACCAGCTATGCTTTGCTGATGACATTTTCCTTTTCTCCAACAATGCTGAAAGCCTTCAAAGTTAAGCAACAGAATTAAATGACAGCAGCAAGTTTCAGGATCGAAAACGAACCTGCAGAAACACAAATAATATTTAGTAATTGCTAAATTGAACGATTTGAATATAACGATTGAAAATTATGAAGGGGGGAATGTCAGCCACTACATCTACCTTGGTCACGGAGGATGATATCACATAAGAAATGTTAAAGTAAACTAAAGAGACCATTTGGATTATTTTTTATTATATTCCAAAGTTTCATGCCAACCTCTTAAAAAAGAAGTTGTTTAATCAGAGTCTATTACCTGTGTTGACATATTATTGCAAACCTGCAATAATGCAAAGTAAGTAAAAAGTTGAAAGACATGAAAAGGACATGGGATGGCAAATGCGTAACATAATAAAACCTGACAGGAAAATAAACAGAAGATCTGTCAACAGGAATATCTGATATAAAGAAGTGGATAATCTCACAGAAATAAAAATATTATATGATGAACAGATCCGTGTTGGACAAGTACAGTCCTCCACTAGATACTAACTGATCTTCAGACACAAAGAAAATGCCCAAAGAAACACTGGCAGATGATGTAACTCAGTTCAAAGGTGTTAACTGAAACTTATCTGCAATGTGTTAACATGATAGAAGGCCATTGAAGAGGTCTTCATCCTACAATGGGTTGACAATGGGTTGATTTGGGGCTGCTGTTGATTATAATGTCTATTACTAAAATGTAAATGTATGAGTCTAAAGGGAAAACATTTCTTTGCATGATACTGAAATATTTCTTTAATTGATAAAACAATTGAAACCATTCAGACAAAAGAATTATATCTCACTTAGTTACCTGGGCATCAAGAAAACATCCATCTTTCTCTTGTCCATGTGCACAGGGCCAGTTTATTTTCAGGATTCCCTGCCACGCCAGATTGGATAGAAGAAGCATGCTCCATATCGTCCAGGTTGCTACCCATTTAACCTTCCCAAAAAGGTGAAAAGCTGGAGAAAGAGTGATGCAGGAGTTGGAAGAGAAAGTCTTGGAGTTTGGGAATTTGGTCAAGGGTAAGGTCCAGAGTTCCAAGTTCAGTCCACCCAGCTCAGTGAGTCCACAAGACAGAGTCCAGGCACAAGACAAATGTCAGTCCTTGGGGCAAAGACAAGATACAAAGCAAGAGACAGTTCAACAGGCAATGCAAAGCAAAAGGCCAAAAGCAGTCCACAAGACAAGGGCAAGCAGTTCTCAAAGCTAGTCAAAGCAAAAGGCGAAAAGCAGTCTTCAAAACAAGACAAGCCAAAAAGCAAAAGGCAGGAGTCAAACCTGGGGGAAGTGTAAGCCAACACAAACAATTGTTCATGGCAAAGACTAACTTCCCACGACTTCTCCTTAAGTCACTCCATTCCAGGTGCTCCTTGTGAAGTGGGGTAGGGGGACCTTTTCCTGAGTAGGCTTCTCTGAGCTTACCTATGTTCTGCTCTCCGTGTCCTTGGATTGAGTGGAGGAGGCAGCTGTTCCTCATCAGCAGGGATCTGCTGCCTATCAGCCCCACTGCCTGTCAGCAGCCAATCCCCTCCCCCCCCCAGTGTCTGTGAGGGCAGGCAGCTCTCTACCTGGTCAGCCACCTCCCCCAGTGCCTGAAAGGCCCAGGGCAGTATCATCCTCAGCCCCTGGTCTCTACAAACATGCCAAGGGAGATGTGCTATCTCCATCAGATGGTCCCAGTTCCAACTCCTCCTCCTCCAAACCGGGCTCCGATGGGGCCATGATGCACATGTCATTTTGTCACTCCTTTGGCATTCTTTCTTTAATGATTCTATTCCACTATTTCTTCAATATTAGTGTAACTCTTGTTCCATGGCTAGTTATCCTGTGGTGAGTTGGACACAACAGGTTGGTTACAGCAAGTTGGCTGTGGTGAGTTGGTCATGGGGTCTTGGCTTCGGTGCGTTGTCGTAGACTCTTTGCAGAAATACTCCTTTGCAACATTTTATGGTTGTTCTTAATATTAGATGAAGACACATTCTTATAAAGTGAGCTCATCTTTTTAAACAACTTATGTATTTACAATCTGGATTTCTCAGTTTATGATGTATGCTTTAAAGCACTTTTTTTTTTCATTCATTCAATCGTATCTGATTCTCAAAAACTGTCTGAACAAATCTCAGTAGGACACAGCAGAGAGAAGTTCCTTGAAGTTGGGTTCCAGCATGAGTCCAAAAGCTCAGAAGACAAACCTCTGGTCCTAAGACTGAAACAGACTAGATCTCTACAGTTTCCTGGGCAAGGTTTTTCAGAAGTAGTTTGCCATTGTCTCCTTCCTAGGGCTGAGAGAAAATGACTGGCCCAAGATCACCTAGCTGGCTTTGTGCCTGAGGCAGGATGAACTCCCACTTTCCAGCCTAATGTCTTAACCACTGCACCAACTGGCTCTCTTATAGATACACAATAAAATGAATGCAAAAATAAATAAATAAAACTTGCTCTTATATATACACATACTGCAAAGTATCTTCTACTATGTAAAGCTAAACAATTTGGCCTCTATTAATTTTGTTGCCATTTTATCTAGTGCATAATTTGAAATTATCTCCAACTTTGTTCACATAAACATAATTTCTGTTTGCTTATTTTCTTCCTCTACCAAGGAACCAATATCTTCCTTCTGAGGGTTGGAAGAAAGGTTCTAGTAACATTTGGAATTTTAAAATATTTTAAAAAAAAAGAAGGAGCACTAACTTTTTGCTTTTAAATCTCCACCAGCAGTCAAAGGTCTAGTCTAGAAAAATAATAACTCCCAACAACCATACGTGAAAGTTAACAACTTTCTCTCATCATAACAATGCAATCAAAGGTGGACTCCATGGTTTGAACACCAATTTGTCTTTCCCCCAGTTTTTCCTTTATTATTGAGCTTGATAAAAAGCTTTGCAGAATTTGAAAGTTTAATTATTAATCTAATGATTAGTTTATCTTGGAATCTGGGGAGTGAGTATGACCAATGCAATGATCACTTTCTATTTTAGCAATCATTCTTATTATAGGTAGTTGTTGACTTACAACCACAATTGAGCCCAACGGATCTGTTGCTAACTGAAACATAAGTGATTTTTCATTTATGTTTTATGCCCTTTCTTGCCACAGTTGTTAAATGAATCACTGTAGTTGTTAAATTAGTCAAACTGTTGTTAAATGAATCTGGCTTCCCCCATTGACTTTGTTTGTCAGAAGGTCGTAAAATGGGATAACGTGACCCCGGGCACTGCAACGGTCATAAATATGAGTCAATTGCCAAGCATTTGAATTTTGATCACTTGAGTTGTAAGTATGAAAACTGGTCATAAGTCATTTTTTCAGTGCTTTGTAACTTTGAACAGTCACTAAACGAACTGTTGTAAGTCGAGGACTACCTGTATTGTAACTTGTTTGAATTTTTCAAAATTATTACAGAAAGCATCCTTTTTCTCATCTTGATAACTATTGTTGTATCTTTATAACAGAGCATCTGATTTCCACTTGGAAGAATTTAGTTCTTTGATGCTAATTCAGAAGCCAATAATACTTTTAAGCTTCTCAGTGAATAATTTTTGTTCCTTCAAACACAGATACCTGCCGCTGGATATCGTTTGTTCCACTAAAATCCATTATATTCTAAAATACAGCAGTTGCAATCAAGGACCATTCCATTATGGCACTATGAAATGCATACTATTGTATACATTTCTGTGAAATTGTTCATTTTTTAATAGGAAAAGCAGTTCCATGCCACAACCGCTACATGGGGAAAAAATAAAAAGGTAACAAAAATTATTTTTTTAAAAAATAAGTTACATCTTCATTGAAAAATCTATTAGATAGGGCTTAAATAGATGGTGCTATCCAGATGTACAACACCCAGTATTTATAACCTGGGAACTATGGAACCTGGTAGCTGTAGTTCAGACTTTTGAGGGGGGAAACTGCTTTATGATTTATCATAATTAGAGTTAATTTAAGGATCGTACAATTACGGTGCTTGTTGTATTTAAAGAAACTTCATTATCAACTGATTGAGCCTGGGTGGTCCAGATCTCAGCTTCATATCCATTAATATTATTCTAGCCTTCATAAAAAAATATTTGTTGCTTAATTAGTGTTATTACAACTGCACATACCATTGGATTTGGACAATTATTTTATTACTCTTCCAATTCAGAATTAATTGGCTAGTGTTCATATGGATCAATTGTGTAAATTTAATGTTTGGGGTAGTTCCTTATTGTGATTTAGAATGATTGTTTTTCTGCACTCTGCAGGGATTCCTGTCTGAAATCTCTCTAAGATTATCATTTAGCTAGCCAAATGATATCATTTAGCTATCATAAGCTTAAAAGCTTGAAAGAATAGCTAATAATTCTGTGGATTAGTTATGTGATTAAAAAAAATTACGTTTATGCAGAAACCGTCCATTCTCGCTATCCCTTAGTCTACATAGCCATGTTTGCTAAATAAATAAATGAAGCAAACCAGGGGTAGGTTATACTTACCTTTACTACTGGTTCGCAATGGGAGCAAGAGAAGGGGAGAGGACAGGACAGGGAAGGCTTCTGTGGGGCAAGGCTGAGGGAGAGAAGGGGATAGGATAGGGGAGGCTTCTGTGGGGATAGAATTCTATAATTCTTCTGTAATAGAATTAAAATGATCATATCCTACTGGAAACCCCAACATATATTTTAGATCTTGTTTAAAATACAAATTTACAACTTTTAAATATTTTTATTTGAAAATGAAAAAGAGAAACTTTAAAATGTGAAAGTGGATATTACAATTCCAAAGTCGCCATTGATTCTATGCTAGAAAATTAGACAATCTTTACCAACAAGCAAGCACAGTCATGCTTCATTTTTGAAGTGTTCTGAAGTGCTTAAGTTTCAAAATATCAAATGTTACTGTATCTTTTTGCTTTCCTCTGAAACCAAATAAGGTTGCCCTTTTAGAATCTTTCTAAGGAAATATTGTATTTTGCCTTTTTTACATTAATGCCTGAAGTGGGTTTTTTTTCCCTCCTCTAAAAGGTATAATCCATACTGAACCAGTTGTTTAGAACAGGCCTAGACAAATATAGATTATCCACATGTAAACCAATAAGGAGAAAATAGAAGCAATATGTGTAGTGTACAGTAGCTAAATTGTCTACAGTTTTAAGAGTTCTTTTATAATAACTGATTTCAATGCAGTTATGGTCTATTGAGTCAATGGTTTTTTAAAAAGGTTCTTAGATTTGATTTTTATCTCAGACTTTAGTAATGCCCCAGGAACTGTTACATTTTACTTTAAAATACCTTGAAGTTGTATTATAAGGATTTGGGTTAACAACACTAAAGTATAGTATATTTGTGTACATATAACTGTGTGCATCGGTATTTGTAATAAGATGGTCCAACTAACATTCTTTATATGCAGTACAATGACACAAACCAGTGACACAAAGTAAACCAAATGACTACTTACAGTAATATTTATTCATTCTATTGTTGGTGCACCGATCTTGACTAAAAAAATTACAAGCAAGGTTATGAAGGAACATCTACTGCATAATAAAGAAGCAAATAAAAGTTTTGGTTTTCAGTACCATGGACAGTAGCCCGTTCATTCTATAAAGCTTAGCGAGAGCACTTCTTCCTACTTAATGGAAGATAGCCCATACCTATTAAAAAATAAATAAATAATAAAAGAAAAGACCAAAACCTAATACGGATTTTATACTGTATTCTGCTTTCCTGTTTACAAAAGATATTAAGGACTTTCCCCAAAAAAGAAATAGTCTTTTTTTAAAAAAAAAAATCTCCAGAATAGGAGAAAGTAATGTTATGTATGTTTATCGCCTTACGTTACTTACAAAATAATAAAGGAATAAAATAAAATATAAATAAATAAAAGAATAGAATGGCACGCAAAAGAAACAGGATTTTAGCTGTTCAGTATTTTGTTATTATTGGCGCTTGACTGATGCTTTCTGTACAAAATCTGACATGTTATGAGCATTAGGATCAAGTCTGCTCTGTGTTTCTATGTATGAGAGTATTAAATTGTGTGGGACTTTTTTCACTTGAGGGCAAAACCTACAGAAATACAACTATGTCTTGTATTATAAATCTACCCAGGAATATAATTAGGTTTTGCAGATTTGCAGGAGATAAGTTTGCAGACTTCAAACAAGATGTTTAAGTCGATCGTCTTCAGAAATCCCTCCCTCCTCAAAGTTCAAGAGAATTACAACTCTGCTTTCATATCTGTGAATTTGATCAGATGGCATGGAAATTATTTCCTGACCCAAATAATTGCTTCACTTCCCCTTTGGTCTTTCTTTCAGTCTTCTGAGTATATCAGAACTGATACAGTATATGACGTATCGAGGAAATGGAAAATGCATTGGCAATATCAATTGTTTCATAAATACTGTCAGGTAAGATATGCTGTTTTATTTCCTTTTTAAAACCTTATTATTGAAAAACCAATAACTTGCTATTTATTTTTTTTTCAGCATCCTGACTAGATATACTGCAGGCAATAAACCTAACAAAAAAGTAGAGCATTCTTCTCCTTCGGCTACCAGGCATAGCATATATCTTTAGAAGAATACTACCATTCATCTACTGTATATAATGTATGTAAGTGTGTGTACGTATATACACATATACGTATTTGCGATAGTGGTGAATATCTGTAGCTCGGGTGTAGGATGAGGGTGAAGGTTCATTCTCTGAGGTTGAGGGTTGGTTTCCAAACGTTTCATTACCAGGCGAGGTAACATCTTCAGCAGATATTACAGGATGTCATGTAGGGTTCTTCTGCTTATAAAGAATTTGTGTGGTCAATAGGTCTTGTTATGGGGACATCACATCAGGTAAGGGTGATCCATCACCTCAGCTGAGGTGACCCTCACCTGACCTGACCTCCCCATCACAAGACCTACTGACCACACAAAGCCCTTATAAGCAGAACAACACTGACACTGAAATCCCCTAAACTCACTGAAGATGTTACCTAGCTTGGTAATGAAACATTCAGAAATTAACCCACAAGATGAAGGAACAAACCTACACCCACATGTACGTATAGCAGATGCATATTCATAGATGCACATCCTCAATAGCAATATAAGGATTTTGACTACTGGATTAGGCTGTCCAATAGCAAGACTAAAAGAATACTGGAAGAGGTCATTTGTCTTTATAATTCCCTTATGAGGAACTACCTCACCTAAATGAAACCAAAGTAAAGCCAAAAATACGCAGTATCCCTGAAGTAAACTAATAGTGTGACAGAATTCTTTCTTAATGGCAACAGCAACCATTTTATCAAGCAAATAGGAAATCCAGCTAGAGTCTAATATTTTATGTTTGAGAACTAGGGAGATTAACATAGCATCAAATAAATGTATGAAATTATTACTATGGTTGGCTTTACAGTCAGCCAGATGTTTAAACTGGATTTGGCATTTTTATCCACCTTGACAATCCTCCCCAAGAAACTGGGATAGGAAGATGTTGTTAGTGTTAGAGGTGTCATAGCAGGATTTAAGCTGTTCCAAATAAAGCTGCCTTTTGCAATTGACTGGTAGGAATTTAGTCAATGCTGATGGCACGCAAGTGGTGCTCCCGATGTTTTGGAATGGCATTTAAGGTGCTTATTATTATTGATACTATTTTTGCATTCTTTTGCCACAGTTGTCTACTTCTATTGTGATTTTTCCAGTTCTTTCTCTTTTGTTCTGTTGTCTCCAAGAAGTGCAATGTCCACTATTGAGGCTTGTTTTCTATTTTGAAAATGCTTAAATGTGGATATAAAAATGTGGATATAAATAATCAGGAGATTAAACTAGATGGCCTAAGTAAACCCTCACAATTCTATGATTTCATGTTTTTGCTAGGCAATTAAACCTTGCTTTTTATTTTCATCTAGTTCTCAACTGTTTAATTTTTGGCTTCAAGTGCTTTTCTCAGGGGCATTTATATTTGAATATCTAAACAATCCAGTGTGCTTTATGGAAGTTGCACAAATTGTACAGAAATAATTTATAATTTAAAAAACAAAACAAAATAATCGCTACAGTACCTTGCAAGCTAGCAATGTTTGGGATTTTACTAAATTTCTGGAGAATAATGATGCCATATGTTTAAAACCTGTGATATTAATCGTTGCTTCTTTCCATGACTAATCTTTTCCCCCCATATGTAGAACCTTCTTTGCTTACAGTACCAATTTGCCCTTTATCGTTGCACAGAGGCCACTATTTCAATTTGCTCCGTTACATTTTCCAGGGCAGCAGATTGTTATGTCACTTGGCACGATTATGAGTCTGTATATGTCAAAGGCTTACGAGTTAGTCTATGTGACAATTACTACCAAAATAAGCACAGGTGGGCTATGGACAGTAAAATGGCTTATGCAAATAGAATTATTCTCAATAATGATCAACATCAGGAGAAAAGATACTACATTGAAGCTGAGCTTCATTTTAAAAATGTTGTCTGACTATTAGAGATCTTCTCAATCCTAATTTCCCCTTTTTAAGCCTTGTCATTTATACAGCCTATTAACCTTTAACTTTTATGACTATCTGAACATGAAATACTGCCAGCATTTAAGCCTGAAAATACTAGAGCCACGACTTCTTGCTTAGCAAAGGAAGTGACACACGTTCCTTTAAATCAGTCATTTTTAATATTAGTCATTCTCACAGACATAGAGATGCATACGAAGTAACCAGATATCTGAATAAACAAAAGGTCTATTTATATTTGATAACATGATGGTCAGCTAAACAGAGAGCTACTGTTAATTTGTAAAACTCTTTATTGGAGTTTATATCTAGTAATGCAGAGCTTCTGTTTTGACCGACCAAGAAAATTGATAGAATTATCATTTTGCAACTCCAGAGAAGAGAGAGTCAGTCATTTTGGCTTAAAAAAAAATCCAATAAAAAAACATGGGGTTTCATTTATGACTTTTGGTCTAATTGATAGCCTTATTTTCATATTCATTATACATAAAGGTAGCTACTTTCTTCCAGATATCAGTATCAGTAGTTTCACTATTGAGTTAATCCACTGTTTAAAACCAATTTAAAAAACCACTAGCATTTACAGATTGAATGGATGAACTATGGTATGCAATTGCTATAGCAGCATTTTATAGCAATTGCTATACAAGCAATGGCAAGGGATGCAGTGGCTCAGTGGCTAAGATGCTTTTACAAAATGTGAAGAAGTTTTTCTTCCAATTTCTTAAGATTTTTTTTTTCTAAATAATAGTTTTTTATTATTTGATATTGAGCTGGTAAGATAATTAAATAGGAATGATAGAGATGGGTTGAAAGAAGCTGGACAGTCACTAGATCACAGCAACAGAAAACCTTAACTCTGTAAGGTTTCTTAGATGAGAAGTGAAACGTCTTCAAAGAAAAACCAGAAAGTCCAATTGCCTCTTGAAAAAGCACCTTTGGGACAGCCATGACCTGGATGACTGGGAGTCTCCATAGAGAACTCTCCAGAGATTCCTCCCTCTTCTATTGATAAAGTCAAGTGGCAGTCGAAGTTAGATTCATGATTCCAAACAATGCATTTATTAATTTGGAAGAATGTTTAAGATCTCACTGCTAACAATGAGACAACAGTGATTTTATCATCAATTTAATCCCTTTTGCCTCCTGCTGAATCCTGGTGCAAAATTATTTCATTTTCACAGCAGAGAAAGAAACAGTCCAGAGACACCAGAGATTAAACATAATAAAAGAGCCAGGCATACAAGACACATATACTGTTCCAACAACTGATCCTTTTTTTTAACTTAAATCTCCTGAAAATCCACAATTCTCCAATAACCCTGTTATTAACACAGCTGCCTGCAATTACTGCTGGTTCGAATCTCTCCAAGGCTCAAGGTTGACTCAGCCTTCCATCCTTTCTAAGGTAGGTGAAATGAGGACCCAGTTTGTGGGGGCAATAAGCTGACTTTGTATAAAATATACAAAAGAATGAAGGCTATTGCTTAACGCATTGTAAGCCGCCCTGAGTCTCCGGAGAAGGGCGGCATATAAATCAATTTAAAAAAAAAAAAAACCAGGTCTAATTGCAGAGAAATCTCTCTTATGAATAAACTCTTGTTAATGAGGTCTCACTCATGAGAAGGTCTATGTCTCAGCTGAGCACTTCACCACTGACTTTTCACCTGACGTTTTGGGATCTGGGTAATATTTCATCTTCTTCTAGTGCAAAAGACCAGTCTTTGGTTACACAAATATCCGATGCCGGTGCCAAGTTATTTTTCAATGCTCAAAATCAGATCCAGATTGTGGGGAGGACTTTGATCCATCCTTCAATAAAATTGTTTCCAGAGAAAAATGATACATATGAACACAACGCTTTCCAAATTTTGTGAAGGATTTCTGACATAATTCAAGAATCCAGAGAGAAGAAGTGATAGATTCAATAGCCAAATGGTATGTATCACCCCATCCAAAAAAACGTAAGCATCTTGTAAAACTAGACTCCTGTGCAATGAAATTTGTACAACCAACCCAGATTGGATCTTGCAAAATTTATACATTTTGTCCACATCACACAAGCTATATTTTGTTTAATGATGTTCTATTGAATAATGAAGAGCTGGTTTAATTCTTAGACCATGTTAAGGTGAAACCAAAGGCATCTCATGATTTCATATAAACTCAGTCATGGACTGGATCTTGTTTTCTCTTTCTACACGGGACAAAGTTCTAAAGAAGAAAGAAGGGTACAGTCTTCAACTGTACGTTTCTTCATTTAGCTCTTTGTTTTAGTGCCATTCCTTTTTTAATATTTACCTAAAGTCCTCATCTTTCCAGCCTCTATTTTATGGTTAGTATAAGGCCAGCCTGAAAGATAATATATTGCAACTGTTATATTATTTATTTCAAAGTCAAGTTATTGATTATTGCCCACTGAAAGTGACAAATGGCATCTGAGAAAGGCACGGTCAGCGAGTTCCATTAAAAAAATGATAGTATTGCTCATGGATTGTTAAAAGATTCAGTTTAGGTACTTTATAGGTTTATATCCATCACAATTTAATGACCAAATGATGAAAAATATGAGTTGTGAGCAATTCCTTTCTGTTCCAGTTTAATGTTCAAGCAGTTAGCAAAATAACACAGTTTTGGTGTGAAAGCTTTATACACCCAGACCTGATAATACATAATAGAGTAATTATCTTTGGGGTTCCTTTTTTTCTTTCTCTCTCAAACCTTAAAGAAACATTAAAGAACAGGCTACAATTTTTTTTGGGGGGGGAGATTAAATAGAATTTGGTCAAACCAGAGGTTTCCCTGTATAAGATCTACTTTTCCTAAAACTGCCTTCAACAACAATGACCTTTAAAAATGGGTGGTAGCTGTGTCCATAACACACGTATATCTCTGATGCAAAAATAAACCTGGCTGTTCCTACTTGTAAAATGCGACTAATGCAAGCCTTTTGCTAATGCTTATATCTTAAAGATAGCACAAGAACCTGCATCGTACTAGAAAGTTAATATATAATGCACTATGCATTATGAAAGCCTTAGTAAGACCACACACCTGGAATACTGCATCCAGTTTTGGTCACCACGCTATAAAAAAGATGTTTAGACCAGGGGCGGGTTTCAAAACCCAACGCTACGGGTTCGCTGGTAGGCGCTCAATCCTCATGGGCACCGATCCAGGAGAACCGGTAGAAACCTACCACTGGTTTAGACTCTAGAAAAAGTGCAGAGAAGAACAACCGAGATGATTAGGGGACTGGAGGCTAAAACATACGTTGATCGGTTGCATGTACTTGCTATGGCTAGTTTAGTGAAGAGAAGGACCAAGGGAGATATGATAGCAATGTTCTGGTATTTGAGTGACTGCCACAGAGAGGAGGGGGTCAAGCTATTTTCCAAGGCACTGGAAGGTCAGACAAGGAATAATGGATGGAAGCTGATCAAGGAGAGAATCAGCCTAGAAACAGGGAGAAATTTTCTGACAGTGAGAACAATCAACCAATGGAACAGCTTGCCTTTGGAGGTTGTGGGAGCTTCATCACTGGAGGCTTTCATGAAGAGATTGGACTGCCATTTGTCAGAAATGGTGTAGGGTCTCCTGCTTGGATGGAAGGTTGGACTAGATGACGTACAAGGTCCCTTCCAACTCTGTTAATCTGTTATTACTGAAAGTTAATTATTTATAATAAAGAGGTCAGTTGGATGGGGCTGCATCTCTAAAGTTGGTGAACTCTGCTTCTTTAGAGAACCCGCAGGTTTCTCTGATGAAAGATTGAGCAAAACATGACAAGCATCAACAAAGGTTGTGGGAGCTTCATCACTGGAGGCTTTCAAGAAGAGATTGGACTGCCATTTGTCAGAAATGGTGTAGGGTCTCCTGCTTGGATGGGAGGTTGGACTAGATGACCTACACGGTCCCTTCCCACTCTGTTAATCTGTTATTACTGAAAGTTAATTATTTATAATAAAGAGGTCAGTTGGATGGGGCTGCATCTCTAAAGTTGGTGAACTCTGCTTCTTTAGAGAACCCGCAGGTTTCTCTGATGAAAGATTGAGCTAAACAGGACAAGCATCAATGTTACTATTCTTCAGAGAAGTAATGGACTACAGATAGTCCTCGACTTACAACAGTTCATTTAGTGACCATTCGAAGTTACGACAGCACTGAAAAATGTGACTTATGACCGTTTTTCCATAGTTACGATCTTTGCAGCATCCCTATGATCATGTGATCAAAATTCAGATGCTTGGCAACTGGTTCATATTCATGACAGTTTCAGTGTCCCAGGATCACGTGATCCCCTTTTGTGACCTTCTGACAAGCAAAGTCAATGGGAAAACCAGGTTCATTTAACAACCGGGTTACTAATTTATCAACTGCAGTGATTCACTTAACGACTATTAAATGGGAAGAAAAGTCGTAAAATGGGGCAAAACTCACTTAACAAATGTCTCACTTAACAACAAAAAATTTGGGCTCAATTGTGGTTGTAAATCGAGGACTATGTGTATTTTAGATTATGTTCAATGGATTATATGAGTCTTACAAATGATTTCTATGGGGTTAGCCCTTATTTATGGCAACCCTTTACCAGAAACATTGATATCCTAACACTTGGGTCATTTCAGCATCAGGAGGCTTTATCCCTCTCTTCACAGTTATGAAGTAATGTTTCACCTGTGTATTCAACCGGGCTTCTCAATTCAGCTCAAAAAAAATCTCACAATATCTGCTTTCTAAAAGGAAACAGGCAATGAAGGCAGCAAATTCACATATGGAGAAAATTTACTTCATTGTTTTAGTACGGATGACAAGTGGAAAAGCAACATGGGAGTAACCAATGTTGTTGTGGTGTCAGAGATGGACCAAATATGAGCTGAAGTATGTTTGCTAGGCTAAATTGCAGCTGTGAGATCCAGAGGCTCCCCTGAGAGCTGACATAAATTCAGTAAAATAATTGATTCACATTGCTTTGAATCAATTAGTTAAATTCTGTATCTTTTTAGCATTTTCATATTATCCTAGGGAACTTCAGGGAATTATTGTATATTAGGCTTAACTCACTAACTTATGTTACTGCTTTAACTAAGACATAAAAAGTTAGCTTTCTAATAGACTACAGGTACTCCTCACCGTATGATCACAACTGAGCCCAAAATTTCTGTTGCTAAGTGAAAAATTTGTTAAGTAAGTTTTTTGCCCCATTTTACGACGCTTTTAGCCACAGTTGTTAAGTGAATCACTGCAGTTGTTAAGTTAGTAACAAGTTTGTTTAATGAATCTGGCTTCCCCATTGACTTGGCTTGTCAGAAGGTTGCAAAATCACATATCCCCAAGACATGCAACCATTTTAAATATAAATCTGTTCCGAAGTGTCTGAATTTTGATCACGTGACTGTGGAGGTGCTACATAGAACGTAAGTGTGAAAAAATGGTCAGAAGTCACTTTTTTCAGTGCTGTCGTAACTTTGAATGGTCACCAAATGAACTGTTGTAAATCAAGTACTACCGGTACCTGTATTCGTGTAATCCTGATTGGAGAACAAAACCCAAAAATGATCATTGTGTGAGACCTGTGTGGGAGATTAAACAATTCTACTATCACTAATTATTTGTATTTTTACTGTAGACGTCTACATCTCACAAAATATTTTCCTATTGCACCCTAATGCAAACATAGTTGGACATTGATGAATGAGGATTAAAAATGGAAATCCAAACTTCCAAAGTTGTACTGGAGACAGTGTATATAGGCATTTAAGAAAAAAAGATACATTTCAGTTAATCTGCTCCTTGTTCTTCTTTTGCCTTTCACCACTTCTACGATGTCCTCTGCACAGTCACAGAAAGTGTAAGTACAGCTACCATATATAAAAGCATTGAGATTGCGATGAAGCGTATGTAGATGACATCTATGGAGCTTCTTCACCAGGCTGTCCTTCAATTCCAGAGCCAGCTCCTATAGTATACACCAGTGGTGAAATCCAATTTTTTTTACTACCGGTTTTGTGGGCGTGGCTTGGTGGGCATGGCAGGGGAAGGATACTGCAAAATCTCCATTCCCACCCTACTCCAGGGGAAGGATACTGTAAATTTCCCATTCCTTCCCCACTCCATGGGAAGGATATTTCAAAATCTCCATTCCCACCTCATTCTGGGGCCAGCCAGGGATGGTATTTGCCGGCTCTCCGAACTGCTCAAAATTTCCACTACTGGTTCTCCAGAACCTGTCAGAACCTGCTGGATTTCACCCCTGGTATACACTCTTACTGAACACCTGGAACAGGTCTGTCTCATGGTGCTCTCTAAAGAACTTTAACACAGATTATTCTAAGGACCACTTATTAATATTTTATTTAGAAACTTATCTGGGTCCCTTTCTTAATCAAGACAATCCTAGGCAGTTTGTAATATTAAATAAAAGCAGAATAAATAAAACCAACCACATCACATATTTCAAACTCAGCACTGCAACATCACTGTAGCTTTCCCATGGTTTTTGCTGGTTCCCTTCACTTGCCTTCCAGTTCCATCCAATGTCTTTTTAACACATGAGTAATCTGGTTATTCCAAATACTCTGGTACTTCTACACACTGGTTTCTTTTTGTTTTGCCCTAGCCTCAAAAAGTTGTTGCTATTATTATTCCATGAAACTGTAACTGTTTGATTTATTGATTGCTAAATGACAATAAAGAGTTTTGAGGGTTTGTATCTCTGGCTTGTCTATCTAGTGGTTGTCCAGACTTGTGCAGTGTCCTGTGAACAAGTGATTACCTTTTGCAACCTTGCGACAAGGAAAGTCAATGGGAAGCCTTGGTGGCGCAGCAGACTAAAGCACTGTTAAGTAACACCAGCTGCCTGCAATTACTGCAAGTTCAAATCTCACCAGGCTCAAGGTTGACTCAGCTTTCCATCCTTTCGAGGTAGATAAAATGAGGACCTGGTTTGTGGGGGCAATAAGCTGACTTTGTATAAAAAAGAACACCGCTTGGGGGGGCCAAAAGCCCTACTAAGCAGGTATATACAAAAGTATGAAGGCTATTGCTTAACGCATTGTAAGCCGCCCTGAGTCTCCGGAAAAGGGAGGCATATAAATCGAACCAATAAATAAGTAAATAAATAAGCCAGATTCACTTAACAATGAATAAGTCCTGATGAACAGCAGAGTCTGAGAAAACGCTTTAGCTGTAGAGATTGGGGTGGAAGCTCTATTGCAAATATGGAGGTAAAATAAACGTATCTTAATATTCCCTTATATTCATTCATTCATTCATTCATTCATTCATTCATTCATTCATATTAAAGGGAAAGTAAGGGGGAAATGCTCTATTCTCTGAATTGTGAAAGATTTTTCTGGAAGAGATTCTCTGAATGAACCATGGTGGCACAATGGTTAGAATGCAGTACTGCAGGCTAACTCACTGCTCACTGCCAGGAGTTCGATCCTGAGTGGCTCAAGGTTGACTCAGTCTTCCATCCTTCCGAGGTCGATAAAATGAGGACCCAGATGGTTGGGGGCAATATGCTGACTCTGTAAATGACTTAGAAAGGGCTGTAAAGAACTATGAAGCCGTATATAAGTCTAAATGCTATTGCTAAATCTCTAACACAGTTTTCACTTTTCTCATCCTTCTGGCTGGTTGAGAGGATTCCATGAATGCTGCTCTTACCATTATTTTCACTGCTGAAAATTCACCTTTAATTAACAGATGATTATTGACCGTTTCATAAGTCATGTCCATCATTTGATAATTGCAATGTTAAGTGATAGCGAGCATGCATACATGAATACTGTTCCAGATTTTCTGATGCTCTAAGATTGATTTTTCCTATGTCAATTCAAACCGAATGCTTTTCAATAGAAGCATTTCATATAGTCAGCTGCATATTATCAAGTGTTGAACAGTCAAATTATGATAAATGTGCCAGTTATTATCATGTATAAATTGGCAGCATCTTATTTGCTTTCCATGGACAGTCAATCAGCTGTGATTATTGTTATGGTTTGCAAATACATAAATTAAGATTAAAGGAAAAAGAGAAAATCAAACAAGGATGATTAGCAAAACAAGCATTAAATATAGAGTTAAAAGTTGAGAAACTGCACAATACAGCAAACTAGTTCAAATATCTTAAAGCAAAACTGGACATTTGGATATAAATGGCTAAGTATATAAACACTGATAAAAGGTCTTGGGATATGTTGATCACAGATATCAAATTCTTCACTGTTTAGAAGCCAGTCTTTCAAATCAGAAGTCTGGAAAGTTATCCTGAACACTTCTATTTTTAAAAAGCAAGTTCATATAAGTACATAACTACAATATTTCTATTACAGTTTCACACAGTTGACGTTTACCAACTGGGTAAAAGTTTACCAACTTTTAACATAAGGGTGTTAAGCTAGAACACCACAGTTTAAATCCCCATGCAGCCATGCGGTATATGATTTGACTTTAGACTAATTATTTTCTTTCAATCTAATTTTCTTTGCAAGACTATGTTCTGGACAAAGTAATCATTTGTGCTGATCTGAGAGTTTATCTGATAATGGTAATATTTTTTTTTAAAAAAACCCAATTAATTAGTTAATATGTGCAATTTATCCACTAATAACTTAATATATGTTAGCAGAGCATGGCATTCCTTCACCTAGGGCCAATGTGCCGTCTGTCTGTTCTATACAATTCCAGTACAGTGGTAAGAATGGAAGCCAAAGAAGTTAATGGTTATAAGATATAAGGTATAAAAGACAAATTGTTTCTAAACTTCAAATATGAACCAGACAGTCCTCTTTGCTCATGTCCTGAATTGGATCCTTTTCTGGAAACAGCTGGTGGGTGGGCCGACTGGGTGGGTGTGGCCAGCTTGACACCACTCCCCAAACTGCTGGCATGTTTCCCCTTCACACTGGGTAGACCATGCCGAAGCCACGCTGGCCCGATGTTTCCTCTTCACATCGGGTAGACCGGGTCGAAGTCATGCGGACCGGTCCCTTACATTTTCCAGGACAGCCCTGCAGGCTGGATACAACCACATCATGGCCGCATCCGGCCCACAGGCCTTGAATTTGACACCTCTGGCCCAAAGGAAGCAAAATAGAGCAATGCGCTTGGAGAAGTTAGCATTAGTAAGGTTTTAAAAAGCTCGTAGTAAATCATAAATGTATGATTTATGAATGGCCTCCATTTTTGAGCAAGAAGTCACTGGGATTCTACAATAATTCTTCTGCTCAGGGTCGATCATAAGCAGTATCATTTGTACACGAAATGTTGGCCCGATTAATATCTGTAATGTCAGTGAAGGTGATGAAAAAGAATGCTAGACCTCTCTGTTGGGGAAACATATTTTGCTATGATGTACTGTATATATACAATAAACCTGAGTAAACCCCAAAAGTTAAGGGTGAAATGCAGCATATGTCTGCACATAAGCATCT
>NW_027256886.1:55935897-56308397 GCF_029215685.1 Pituophis catenifer annectens | reverse complement strand
CAATCACATGAACCATTTAATGGGCTCCATCCCGCTCTTGGTTCCCCAGGCCTGCTGGCAGAACCAGGTCTTCAGCGCCTTCCAGAAGAGAATTAGGGTGGGGGCCATCCTAATCTCTGGGGGAATGATGTTCCAGAGAGAGGGAGCCACCATGGAGAAGGCCCTTCTTCTGGGTCCCACCAGGTGTATCACCCTCAGGGATGGGACCCACAGCATTCCCTGCCTCCCCACCTTAATGGGTCGGGTAGATGTGACCGGCAAGATACGGTCCCTCAGATAACCTGGTCCCAAGCCATGAAGGGCTTTAAAAGTGACAACCAGCACTTGAAGCAAATCAGCAGCCAATGCAGCTCCTGCAGGAGAGGTGATATATGTACACACTGGGGTCTGCACAAAATCGTGCGGGCCGCTGCATTTTGCACCAGCTGGAGCTTCCGGATACTCTTCAAGGGCAGCCCCATGTAGAGCGTGTTGCAATAGTCAAGATGGGAAGTGACTAAGACATGAGTGACTGTGAGTAGGGTAATTAGAACAGACCATCATTTTTCAAGTTTCCAAGTAAAACTGAATGAAGTTGTTGCTACTTTAACTACCTTTAATGAGTGAATTCCTCAAACTGGCTACATCCCCCCCCCCCCACAGTCTTACTGAGAAGCCTGAGAAATGACTGACTTCTTTAAAGAATAGCAGAGTGTTTCAAGAAGGTCAGAGCTTTTCTCAATTATTTTCAAGATGTGTCCCATATCGCCTTTCTTATAATCTCCTTCATGGAAGGTGGAGAACACTCCACCAGCAAAAGGAACAGAGTGGCTGATTGCAGACAATGTATTTAGCTGGTAGAATAAAGAGCTGACAGGAATATTTGTATCACATGCTAAGTTTTGTTAACATCAGTCTTGGCTTTTTCCATTTTTAGGCTGCTCGTTCTATACATTGTGCTACCCAGAAGTAACCAGATAAAACATGATGCAGAAAGTAGCAAAAAAATAAAATAAAATAACAACCACCAACTGTCAGGGCCTTAAAAGGGAGAAGAAAAAATAAAATGTCATTATCCATTGATGACTGTGGCCTCACCCACTCTTTGTTTAAGTACCTCAAGAAATCCAGTTCTCAGTACCAACAAAAAAAGGAGCATCTCCGGTTTTATTCATTAGGTCCCATCAAAATGTTCCTAAAGAGTGAGCAATATTTCCTAATTTAATAGTTTATATTTCAAAACCATGTAGTTGCCTATAGTTTTAATTTGGCAAGGTGTTATTTTATAGACTAGATTGTAGTTACCTTGGTAATAGCTCATTGAAATTGTTTATTTTCCCATTTAATATATGACTCAGATCTCTTAGAACTAGACCCAAACCATTATATTGGTTTTAATTACCAACTCTTCACTCCATTTAGGAAAAAAGGAACAGAACTGATACCATATTTTTTTATTTTATATAGTATAGACTTACTATAAAATGTTATAAACTGTAACATAACATAAAATATAAAATATAATAGTTTATATTTTAAAATATACAATAAAGTATATAAAATATATTTTATATAAATAAATACACATACATGTAAATATTTAAAATATATAATACAATTATACAAAACAATATACATTATATAATACTATAAAATTTTATACTGTATACATATTATATTTTAAAAGTCGCCTGGTAGCATCTTTTCTGAGGAACAAATTTTATTTAAAGGCATAAGCTTTGATGAGTCATGAAAAGAGCTACCTGACTCTTCATTTTTTTGCCACCACAGACTAACACTGCTCTCCTCTTACAATAACATCTCTGTAGTAACCATACATGCATATCTAATTTACCTTTCTGTTTAGTGGCAACAGAAAAGGAACTAGAGATATAGAACACACAGTGGCAGTAGCTGTTATAATGCAGTGACCGCTTAAAAGGAATTTGCTGAGTCAGGAAGTGCAAATAACATTATGCTGTACTTGTAGAATAATATTCAAGTACCTAAATCAGCTCATATTCTTGATTTTTCAAGTGAAAGTTTCACAATAGCACTGCACTCTTTTTTGATCCAAGTTACAGTGACCATGAATAAATAGAACCAAGATGGTAGAATGGTTAAGCATTGAACAAGGATTAAGTAAGATAAGTTTCATGTCCATATTCAGCCATAGGAGGTTGCTGCAAGACTGTTTGTCAGCCTAACTTACTCATTGGCTAGATATTCAGTTCAGTATATGAATTCAGAATGCCATTCAGTTCAAAATCAGAAGAGAAGCATTCTAATCTCAAATCACTGGAGTCAATGCTGTTAAATCATCTTTTCTTCTTAAATCGTGTTAAGAAGAATGCTAACCCCATGCTCTCTTTGGGATTCTACACTGTCCACTCTGTCTTCTGAGGAAATGAGACAGAGGTCTAAATGTAAGGCTCTCCAATATTGTAATGTATGTTGGGACAATCTTGGGAGACTACGTTGCATTAACAGAAGGATAGACTCAAGATCTTGTGAGGTACCACTTTATAATGCCTTGGTAAGACCACGCTTGCAATATTGCATCCAGTTTTGGTTGCCATGATATAAAAAAAAAGTTGAGTCTCTAGAAAGAGTGCAGAGAAGAGTAACCATGATTAGGGAGGCTAAAATATATGAAGAACAGTTGCAGGAATTGGGTATGTCTAGTTTAATGAAAAGAAGGATGACATGACAGCAGTGATCCAATATCTAAGGGGTTGCCACAAAAGAAGAAGAGGGGGTGTCAACCTATTTTTCAAAGCACCTGAAGGCAGGACAAAAGCAATGGATGGAAAGTATTGCTGTTTAAATGTTAAACTATTTAATATTAAACTCAGTTTAATATTAAACTCTATTAACCTATGTTTAAACTATTGCTGTTTAAATAAATTCAAATTGATTGAGAGCCAACCTAGAACTGAGAAGAAATTTCCTGACAGAACAATTAATCAGTGAAACGACTTGTCTCCAGAAGTTATGGCTGCTCCAAAACTGGAGGTTTTTAAGAAGAAATTGGACAATCATTTGTCTGAAATAATACAGGGTTTACTGCCTGACCAGGGTTTGAACTAGAAGACCTCCAAGGTCCATCCCAACGCTGTTATTTTGTGATTCAGTGGAAACTGGATAAAACTAGCCTCTGTAACAGTTTTACATATATTTAAATACAATGGTATCTTCCCTCTACTTTCTCTTCTCCTACCAGAGCTGATTTTTACATCAATTACTTTAGATACAGAAATTAATTCCTGCCACCGAAGTGAACAGTTCACCAGGGAGGCCTAAGAATACATCCAAAGGCCTTCAGCAATCTAGATTCAGAAGGACGTGATTTTGAGAATCGAATATGAATAAAGGCAGTGAAAATCTAGAGCATGTCTCCTTTAAAAATGACAACCGATCCAACTTTTATGATTTTGTATTACACATTGCCCATTTGCAGATAAAATCATAACATTTGTAAAATGTCACCTCTAGAAGGGCTCTGGTTCAGTTCTGCCGGCTACATATTTTGCTGCCTGCATTATATTCCTTGTATTACCTCATCTGAAATGAACACAGAGCTACTTTCCTTCCTGTACATTTCTATGATTTATACAAATACTTCTGCAGCTATATTACGTTTTATTTTTATCTTCCACATTTTATTGGCACCAAACTACTTGTGCATTTACAGTGCTCCCATGCGTATTTACCTATTTATACCATGATTATGTCTTGAAAGCTATCTCATGCTCAGTTACTTTCCCACTTTCTTTTGCTTTGAACATTAAACATTGTGTATTTTCAAATCATTTTCACATAATGCCTTATAAGTGAATTTGTTCTCTCATTCTCTCTCTCTGGTTATTTTTGCTGTGTCAGTAGTGTTGCTTTCATTTTTGCAGTTATCACAAACTGCACATGGTTGTGCAACGTGGTGATATCTATCTCTACCTTTATCTATCCCTATCTTTATTGCAATAAGAAAACAGAAGGTTTTATTCCTTTACCATCTGCATTAATAAGGTTAAGTGAGTCTGTTTCTTCACAGGAGTATTGAACATCTACATACTGCACAATGTCTTGATGTGGCACCATAGCCCACATTGCTTGGCTTCCATGAGGCGTTGGCTTTCTCAGAAATAGCCTGCTCTTTTGACTTAAAAGCCAAAAGAAGGATTCAACAAAATATCAAAAATTTACCCCTTGACAATTCAATACATATTGAATGAGTATCTGAACAAGCATTCACTATAAAGTTTATGTAAAGATGCCTCTGGGAGGATACATACAATTTGTACACTAACATGAACATATTGACACTCTCTATGCATAGAATAGGGATGTGGTGGTGCAGTGGCTAAGACACCAAGCTTGTCGATCAGAAGGTCGGCAGTTCAGCGGTTCGAATCCCTAGCGCCACGTAACAGAGTGAGCTCCCATTACTTGTCCCAGCTTCTGTCACCCTAGCAGTTCGAAAGCACGTAAAAAAATGCAAGTAAAAAAATAGGGACCACTTTGGTGGGAAGGTAACAGCGCTCCGCGTGTCTTCGGCATTGAGTCATGCCGGCCACATGACCATGGAGATGTCTTCGGACAGTGCTGGTTCTTTGGCTTAGAAATGGAGATGAGCACTGCCCCTAGAGCCAGAAACAACTGGCACACATGTGTGGGGAAACCTTTACCTTTACCTTTATGCATAGAAAATGGATGAAGAATGCCGTATTTGTCCAACAAAATTTGATTGGGTGTATGTTAATAATATACCCATTTAATGTTGGACAAACTACCAAAGGGAAATTCTTTCCACATACAAGTGTCCTCAATTTATGACCACAATTGAGCCCAAAATTTCTGTTGCTAAGCAAGACGATTGTTAAGTGAGTTTTGCCCCATTTTACAACTTTTCCTGCAACAGTTCCTAAGTTACTCACTGCAACTGTTAAGTTAATAACACAGTTGTTAAGTGAATCTGGCTTCCCTATTGATTTTACTTGTCAGAAGGTTGCAGAAAGTGATCATATGACCCCAGGAAACCACAACCATCATAAATATGTGTAGGTTGCCAAGCGTCTGAATTTTGATCACATGACCATGGGGATGCTGCAATGGTTGTAAGTCACTTTTTTCAGTGCCATTAAAATTTTGAACGGTCACTAAATGAAGTGTTATAAGCCAAGGACTATCTGTAACTCTTTTTACAGATTCTCCATTGAGAAAAAGTGTGCATAGAGCATGGAGGAAGATAAGGATGACCTGCTAAAATTACCTCTGCCTGTGTAAGTCCTATTGGCTCCTTCCCAATGTACTTGTTATGAAAATATTATCCCCATTTTCTTAGCATTTCATGGAAGTATTTTTTTGATTAAGGTAATGCAACCAGTAGTGTGCATGATATTTGGACAAGGCTAATACCGTAGTATGGTTCCGTACTCCTAATATATTTTCTATGCTTGGGGAACATATAATGATATTCTCATTGTATGTAATAGTTCAAATGCATGTACTGTATATAGTGTTATAATGTATGTTTTTCTTCTAGCCAGGGTTTCCCTACATAACCAAGGTTTTTCTGCAGCCCCAGCTCAGTAGAAGCTAAAATAGATGTTATAATGTAATGTATATATTGTTCTATATAATAATTCAAATATACCGATAGGTGTATATTGTTATAATATAATATATATATGGTTCAGTGGTGGGTTGCCCCCAAATTGGACTGGTTCACAAGAACCAGTAGTAAAACCGGTGGGAGGCTCCACCCACCGACCCCGATGTCATCAGGAAGCTTCTGCACATGCACAGAAGCGCGTGCGGCCCTGTTGCAAACATGGTAGTAAAGGTAAGTACAACCCACCCCTGATATGGTTGTGTATAATAATTCAAGTGTATGTATATATTGTTATAATATAATGCATATATTGTATACAATAGTTCAAATGCATGTTACTAGTTGTGGTTATGTATAAAATTGTGTCATGCCTACATTGTCTTGGATGTGTACTAGAGGCGGTGCACATCCTTTTCAACCCCAGAAACTCTAGGAGGGGACTGAAGTATAAATAGCCATGTTAGAAAATCTTACTAACAATATTTTGCTAGGAAGCTGCCAAAAAAAATAAATAAAAAAAATTAGGGGTAGAGATTTTGCAGCAAGCAATGACAGAAAAAGGGATGCCCTCAGTAAAAAAAAGACAGGTAGAATGCATGCAAGCTCAAAGGCCAGCCCATATGAGAAAATATGAGCAGCCTAAGGCCATCCAGTGTGCTTATAACTCAGCAATGGCTTTACTAGCCAAATGGCTCTAGGGGGGACATTTGCCCTTTTGTAAAATGTGGTGGAAAATTTTGACCTAACAGTAAATTATTTGGACATCTAGAGGGGCTGCAACTTCAAGCTTTGGCTTGGACTATGTTTCAATAGTACCCCAACAACATGTCCACATACCTCCTGGAAAATTTCAGGCTCTAAGTAGACCCTAATCAATGGGTTACCAAGTCCCCACACACACTCATGCCTCCCAAATGTAGGCTCCTATATCAAAGCATTCTCGACAAGGAAGGAAAGGCTATTTAGAAGAGACGACTTATAAACCAAACCCAGGTAATTCTCAGAGGATTCCTGTGAACAAAAATACTTTGGGGAATGGAACCTAAATCTCATTGAAATTCATGACGGCGTTACCAACAGTGCTCCCCTTAATATTTTTGAAGAGTTCTTTGGGGAAATATAGCTATTTGAAACTAAAACTAAAGGTTTCATCTTATTTTATGGTATCAATATTTCTCATCAGCAGTCACTGCAGAGTGACAATAATTTATCGTTCACAGAGCAGTATTCCGGAAATGTGACTTTTCCTCTGTAGAAATCCCCACAGAACCAAATTTCTAAAACTGTATATTTGCAGGGTGGGTGGAACTGAGCAAAGGAAGGATTTTACTTGAATTTATGTATATACAGTAATCTCCTTTCCGGGCATTACATATAAATTCTCAATGGCCATCTAAGGCATAATCCTAAACATATTTGCAGATGCCACTTGTTTCAAAAGGACTTTTATGAATGCCTGAGGTAAGCAACTTTTGGGCTCTAGGAGCACATTCATATGTATGCACTTAAACCAGAAATACATTAGCCTCTGTAATGGAAATTATTAGTGATTTCTGTCATTTACATCAGGGGTTTCCGTCCTTGGCAACTTTAAGACTTGTGGACTTCAACTCCCAGAATTTCCCCAACCAGCATGGTTAGTTGGGGAATTCTGGGACTTGAAGCAGGGGTGAAATGCTCCCGGTTCGGACCAGTTCGGGCGAGTAGGTAGCAATGGCGGCAGGCAGTTCGGAGAACCGGTAGCAAAAATCCCTGCCCCCGCCCCCCATGCCCAGCTGAGCCGCGCGATCATCAGAGCCTTTTTTTCCTTTTAAATGGCTCTGACAAGCCAAGCTCTGATGACCCCAGCTGAGTTGCCTGCTAACCGCTAGCAAAAATCTCCCCCCCACCACCAGCGTCCAGCTTGCTTACCTTAGCTGCTGGTCGCAACACCTGCTTTGCTTAGCTTGCTGTAATACCTGCAATCCATTGCATTAGCAAGCAATTGAATCTCCCTGCCTGCAATCAAGCTCATCGGTGAGCAGCTCTATCTGCCTGCCTGCCTGCCTGGCCTTGTACCTTCTATTGCAGGGGGTCTCCAACCTTGGCAACTTTAAGATTTGTGGACTTCAACTCCCAGCAAAGCTGGCTGAGGAATTCTGGGAGTTGAAGTCCACAAGTCTTAAAGTTGCCAAGGTTGGAGACCCCTGTTCTATTGGGTAAGTTTTTTTCCCCTTTGGGAGCTTTAAAAAAAATAGTAATTGGGGTTTTTTTTAGTTGTTCTTTTTTTAGACCTAGCCATTTAAAGTTTAGGAAGTTTTAAATTTAGCTGCTTTTATATAAAAATAAAAATAAAATAAAATAAAATAATATTTGTGCAGCTTTCTGAGATTTAGTGTGTTTCTGTAGTGTTTCACTCTAACTACACAAACACACAAAATCTCACAAAGCTGGAGATATGTGGAATTTTGTGTGTGTAAAGTGTAAAAGTTGTTTTTTGGGGCTTTTTGTGGCTGTGTGAGATTCTTGCTTGTTTCAGGGCCCATTTTGGGTCTAGCACAGCTGCTTTTATATTGTGGGTGAGCAGTTGTGTTGTGTTGTGTGTGTGTAAAGTGTGAAAGTTGTTTTTTGGGCTTTTTGTGGCTGTGTGAGTTCCTGCTTGTTGCAGGGGCCATTTTGAGTCTAGCACAGCTGCTTTTACATTGTGGGTGAGCCAGTTGTGTTGTGTTGTGTTTTGTAGGTTAAAAAAGGGCAAAGAAGTGACATTGACTTGGCCACGCCCACCCAGTCACCTTACCACCAAGGTCCGCCCACTAATTAAGCCACGCCCACAGAACCGGTAGCAAAAAATTTTAGATTTCACCCCTGAGTGAAGTCCACAAATCTTAAAATTGCCAAGTTTGGAGACCTCTGATTTACATGACTCCTTTTGAGTCAGCAATGTTGCAGCGGGTTCTTTTTTCTATAATATTTTTTTAATTGGCTTCAGGGCTAATAAACTCTTTATCTTTAATATTAAGAAATTTCAATGGTTATTGGGAAGTAGAATACTACAGTTGTAAGGAGACAGAAAATTTTCCTAAAGGCCTTTCTTACAAAGCGCAGTGAGTATGAAACCCACTCAGGACAAAGTTAAAGCTTCAGATCCACTGTTCTTTTGCTTTGGGACCTTGCAAAAATAAGACTTTTCAGAAATCAATGATGGCAGCAAAAATGTCAAGAAGGTCCAGAAAGTCAAGAAGGGGAGAGGATATAGGTTTGTATTGCAAGCCATACACAAGGTTCCAAGGTTTGGATATGTCGGCCAAATTTTTAAAAGTACAACTGCCTCAAATTTGTAAAATAATTTCCCACTTCTGTTATGTTGTCAGATGCTGTCCAAAGTATGGCCAATGGGGCAGGAGGAAACAATTCTTCTGAAAATAAATGGGGCAACAGTTTTCTCCACTCTGATGGAACTGAATAGCTCTCTATAGGCAATTCCTCATTTTTATGGATTAGTTGTAATTATGCATCTCCCTAAGCAATTTTAGAGTAGACGTCACCCTCACAATGATCACGCAAATACATTGCTAAGCGATAGAAGATTATTCTTGATTACCTCATCAGTTTGGCATTAGAGGCACAATCTAAAAATTGATTTTTTTTTCTTCCTATACTAACCATTTGGGTTCATCTCTCTGACAGTAATCCAAGGAAATCTGAAGAAGAAGAAAAATGCTACTTCGTTCTCTGTTAATTTAATATTTTGCTTGGAACTGTCCCCCTTAGCGTTTGGAAGGACTGGATTCAGAGGTACATCGTGTTATGATCTCAAAGAGAATTTTTATCTAATGATGTATCACTGGTATATGATGCCAGAGAAATTATCTGGAATGTATAAAGGAACTTGAATGTATGTTGGAAATGTAAACAGCATGAAGGGACATTTTATCATGCTTGGTGGACATTTTAAAAAGGTAAAAAAAACTTGGATCCAAATACATATTTTGATATAGAGAATTTTAAAGATTAATACTTAATTGAAGCCAGAAATTTTCCTTCTATGATTAATAGATAAACAGAAAAAAGCCATGGAAATTATTTCAGTATATGATCATAGCAGAAAATTACTGTATGAACAGAAATGGAAAGTTCTGACACAATCCACTATATAGGAATGGTTGGCGAAGTTGACAGATTTTGATAAATTGGATAAATTAACTTCTCTGATTAGACAAAGGACATTATCTATATTTATTGCAAACTGGGAGCCTCTTGTAGACTTTTTGAGTAAAAATGAAAAAAGTGAACTTGGGACTTATGTTTTGGTGATTAGGTATAGATTATAGAAAAAAAGTAAAATGATGTGATTAGAGAAAGATCAATATATATTTGTAGTTATCAACTGCTGTGAACACTATTGAAAGCAACTAAAAGCTACAGAAAGAAATTTGTCTGTTCCTTGAAGGAATTTGATCACATGGAATAACAGGTACATGAATTTAGATTAAGTATGGCCAAAGAACTGTAAAGAAAAATATCTGCCAGTTATAGGGAGGCTAAAATGTGATGTGGTTTTAATGGCATCTTGTTATGGAAGTTTAAATAATATGCATCTGGTTGTTGTTTTTCTCCATTCAACTTGCATTTTTCTGTTAAAAGAGTAAAAAGAAAGCCTTTTATGAAAAAAAAAAGGAAGTCACATTTGTTGGCTTCTCATATGAAGTACAAGGCATAGCCTGAAAGTCCTTTGGTATTTAATCCAGGCACAGAGGAACATTTATATTGCAGTAGCATTCAGATACAGACCTAATATAGAAAAATGATTGTGATTATTTGTACCTGTTCAGAAAATAGGCATCAAAAGACAAAAGATTAGTCAGGCCATAGATCCTCAAAGCTTATACATTCTGAAGCAGCTTCATTAAACCTATCTATTTTTAAGGGATGGAAAGATATTGTATGATATGATACGATTTTCTGAGGCAAAGGGTGTGTGTGTGCTTTTTTTTTTTCCTTTGAAAGATCACTGCCAGATACCGTACTCTATCCATCTGTCCATTTTCATTTTTATTGTTTTCCCATTAACTTTATCCATCCATCTGTTCATCTGTATAAACCCATTTTTTAAAATTTTAATTTTTATTTATGGACTGACCTTAATAAACTCTCCTCAAGTACCCCATGTTTATCACTGTCATGGATGAAAACATTATTAATGGCAGGCGAATTGAAGAGGGAAGATGACGACCCTTTAAATTCCTTTTCAGCTGACTGGACTGGAGCAACTCAGCTGGTTGGAGGAGTGTCAGATCAATAAGGTCAGAGGTCAGTCACTGTTCCCAGGGCTTCTATCATCCTCATCATTGCCAGTTAACAATGCCTGCAGGTGGACCACTGCGCTTTCTACATTTATGAATTGCCCAGCTTCATACAGAACCCTGCAGGATTTTGAAATTATACACACACACACACACACACACACACACACACACACACACACACACACACATACACATACCAAGAGGGGGGAGGGGGGATCAGAAATATATATGAAAGAAATATACAAAGGAACTGATAGTATATTTCCAGAGATTGCAAGAAATACCATTGCCTTTCCCTAACTCAGTACTTTTCAAAGTGATATTGGACTACAACCCTCTTTAGTCCCAGGCAACAGAATTTTTGGCCTGTGTTGGTTTCAGGGTGATGGGTAATTTTAGTCCAAAATATTTTCTTGATGTTTAGATTGCTCTTTACTGAGAAGCCTCAATGTTCCCAAACAGTAGAGCTTATTTATTTATTTATGGGATTTTTATCCCGCCTTTATTGCTTTTACAAATAACTCAAGGTAGTAAACGTACTTAACACTTCTTCCTTCTCCTATTTTTCTCACAACGACATTCCTGTGAGGTGGATTGGGCTGAGAGAGAGTGACTGGCCTAAAATCATCCAGCTGGCTTTCATGGCTAACATGGGACCAGAACTCTAGTGTCCTGGTATCTAGGCTAGCACCTTAACCACTAGACCAAACTGCTTCTCATCCATTCTTGCTTGATCTAGCTTTGTGTGATATAGGTGATTGGGGTGTGATATATATCTTAAGGAGAATGCTTTGATGGAATGATATATACCAGAGTTCATAAAATGATATAACTTGAGACTCAGTCATAATTATAATTTCAAAAGGAAGAACAATTTACTGTGATCAAAACCATTCTTTCCCAAAGAATGGTACAAGAGAAATGTTGGTGGTATCTTTCAATTAAATTCAGTTAAAATTGCATTCTTTACAAAATTAGAGTATGTTGGCAAACAATTTTTCCCACTTGATTCTAGGTTTTTCCAGATTAAAAAAAATACAAAAAGATCATAGACATAATTCAGCCAAGCATGGAGCAAAATGCAGAGGAAAACAGAAACGAAGATTTATGAAGAGATGGCTGGAAAGAAAGACATGTGTTCCTTTAGGCCAGAGGTGGGGAACTATGACCCTGGCTCAGGAACTCTGGGAGTTGAAATCCACAGGTCATAAAGGTATCATAGTTCTCCACCTATGGCCAAGGGTCACCAAACTTTGCAATTTTAAGACTAATGAATTTGGCTGGATGAGGAATTCTGGGAATTGAAGTCCACAAATCTTAAATTGGCAAGTTTGGAGACTCCTGCTTTAGGCTAACCTACCATCTCGTTTCCCATCCCATTGGTCTGTTCATAGCAAATGGATATATAGATCTACTGTATATAAGGTCTGTTCATAGGAATGGATATATAGATCTACTGTATATTGAGTGACAGTGGGGTGGGGCTCTGGCATGGTGCAAAATGATAATCTTTTAAAGCTCTTTTTTTTAAGTCTGTGATGGTCTTTTACCTGAGTATAGAAGTTGTGGAATATGGCTTCAATTTATAATATTTTCTTCAATGGAACATACTGGGACTTTCTTATTTGTAAAAGAGTACGAGATATATTGATACAATAAATAAAGATTATTAAAATGTTATGCATTTGCAGTATATATGCTACTCAGGAGACACCTTTCTTATTGACTGGATTATAAGAAAGTTTGTGTTTATGCATGTGTCATGTATGTGTGTATGTTTGGGTACAGCACAATCACACTTTCTGATATTATAGCCTGCCTCAATAAAACTAATTTTAACTTTCCTATGGAGTTAATTTGGTCTACCTCGTAGGGTAGAGGAGATAAAAAAAATATGTGCAATCAACTGATCTCAAAATACCAAAGATGAAGAGATAACTGAAAACTGCATTCCCACTTTCAGCATTGAAAGAAATACTTGAAGAAGACTTAAGAGTGCACTGCTCAAGTATGAGCGTCTATAATCCAGCCTTCAATTGTAATTAGCATTATTGAGCTAATCTTGGTGGCAACTATATCTTTAACAGCAGTCAGATCTAGAACATATAACAGGATGTTATCACATTACAGTTATAGTTATAGTTACGTTATAGTTATTATAATTCACAAGTTATTTAGTTTGTTCTATGACCAGCACCATCATGGTTAGTGTCTCTTCCTCCTTTTAGTTTATGATGAAGCATGAGCAACAGTGCCTACTAGGCATAATTATACTACTTTTCTGTTATGCATGATAATAAGTTCTAGGGACTCAGTTATCCAATCCAGCAAGTAAAGTATAATTTCTGAACTTTGAATCAGGTTTTACTAATGTTATTCCCATTATTCAACTCCACCTCCTAAATGAAAAATAGACCGCAAAAACATTAGGTGACCAAAATGGCCGTCTGTGTTTCTACTTAGTGGTCATCCAAATTTTGCAGCCTGAATATGTTAGGCCCAGTAGAAACTGATGCAAAGCTGTCAATATGATTTACAAGTAGTTGCCAATTTATAAGCACTTGTTTAGTGACACTTTGAAAAGTTACAGTGGCACTGAAAAAGGGACTTACGACCGGTTTTCATACTTAAGACTGTTGCAGCAACCCCATGCTCACGTGACCAAAATTTGGGTGCTTGGCAACTGGCATGTATTTATGAAAGTTGCATGTGATCATTATTTGTGACCTTCCCAGCCAGCTTCCAACAAGCATAGTCAATGGGGGAAGCCAGATTTGCTGAAGGACTGCATGATTCACTTAACAACTGCAGTGATTTGCTTAACAACTGTGGCAAAAAAATCATAAAGTGGGGCACAACTTATTTAACAATGTACTGCTTAGCCCCAGAAATTTTAGACTCAGTTGTCGAGGATTAGTTATACGAGATCTCTGAGAGTTCTGGAGCACACCTGGCCATTTGCCTGAAACATATTCTGATTTGTTCAGCTAGTCTTCTGACTGTATCACAATTTGTTTACAAATATGACTGTAGAAAAATGTAATATTCTGCCACATCCATGAAACAGACATTTCAAAAGAGTCCCATTTCAAAATGGAACAAAATATATGTTGCATGTGTGCAGGTTGTGATTGGATTAGGCTTTTACTGCTCTTCTCTCCACCTTCAACATGGATAAATAGATATAATAATAGCGCTACTTATGTGTTTATCAGAAAACACATAAATAGGCTAATTAAATATATAGTATCTACATAGATACATACAATATCTTTAGAAATTGAAATTAATTTCAACTTTGCATTAATTTCAAAATCATGTATTTCATGGAGAAAATTGAGCTCTGATTTATGGAAAATAATGGTTTAAAGATGGCTATAAATGCTTTATGAGTTCAGCAGGTTGACAGAAGAGCAAAGCTTGCTGTGTAGACACAAAGGGATTTTTTAAAAAAAATTCAGACAGCTTAAAATAGCTTTGACAAACATTTGGCAAACATTTACCTTGTGTTTTATCTGTGAATGTTATAGCCATGTCTTTATTTTCTGTTAGTGACACTGTTTGTTCAAGATCTGTGTGTTTGCCTCTGCATGTTTAAGCCTTGTATTCATAGTGACACTGAAACCAAAGATGGAAAATCATGACAATGCTGAACTTTATGGCATGCATCTTAATACTCGCAGAGCCATGTTAAAAAAAAAAAATGAGCCATGGAAATGTTTAATCTAATATCTACCATTTTGACAGTGAAATAAGCAAGAGAAGTTCATAGGATGGTTTGCGACCCTTTAACTTCATTCAGTCACTTTGCTCCTGAGCCATGGTTATCTGCAGGAGTGGGCCATAAAACAAAGTTGTAGAAGAATGTGTCAAACGTAGGGCTTCCCTAAATTACAGTCAAAGGCACAGATTAATACATTTAATACATTCCAGTCATGAGTGAAGTACTTATAGCAGCACAACGTGCTCCTTCAGTGACATCATTCATAGGAATGAACTACAGCTAACAGTGACAAGCTGGAAAAATGCCCCCACTTTTCAAACTGTACAAATGGCATTTGGACACAGTAACTCAAAACTGGACACTTCATTTCAAGTTTAAAGCTAGTGGCCCAGTCAAAAGCTATTACTCCATCTTCTTTATTTGTAGTCCATGCTTTTGTGCTCTTTAAGAATCAAATAAATACTGGTGTAATGGTTAGCAACTGCCACTTCAACGAAAAATACTGTTAAATTCACCAATAAGTCTTCTTTCTACATGTTCAGATTTATGACAGGAGAAGTGGAGCCATTCCTATTACGATGTCTGGATAGGGTTTCCTTTCCTTAATACAGAAGGAGGCACACTTTAGAGATAAAGGTTTAAGCCTGATCTACTTCTTCTTTGTTTCTTTATAATATGTCTCTTTTTTCTCTCGAGAACTGTGAAGTAAACAGTCAATACCTGGAAGCCAAGTCATAGAGAGCTGATCCACTCTGCCTCAAGATTTAGTCCAGACTCCAAAGTGCATAATCTCATTGAGACACCAGCGTCCTTTCCTATTTGTGCATATGTGTGTGTATGTAATTATCAAAAAGGTCTTCTTATTATCCTGAATACAAAGCTTTGAACGCTTCCATTTATTTTAATGACACCCTGGAAGACTGCATGTAGGCTTGAGTGGGAACAGAAGGGAGAGAATCTATATATAGACAGGGCTACTTTATTGATCGCTTTTGACTTCAAGTTTTTGATAGCCCTCTTTTTTTCCCATTAGAAAGGTGCAATGAAACTCCATGAAAGATGAAAGCCATGTGCAGAATAACCTGTTTTTGAACATTGCCTTGCATGCATGCCTGCTGTTAAAAATCTTAAAAAACACTTGTGAGCCAAGAAAGGGAGTGATTGCTTACAGGAAAGAGCCTGTGGATAGTATTTATTGCCATGGAGAAAGAGGCAAGTACTCTAGACTTAGTCCTACCATATGACTACTAGTTTCTTCTACTTGCCCACATTTCTCTACCCATTTGAAATGTCCTTATTTGCTAGAGGAATTTGGATCGGCTCCAATCTTATGTAAATTGTTGGTTCAGTTGAGATGATTTGACATTTAAATGCAAAGAGAGGCGGGTTTTGGAAGTGGGAGAAAGGGAAGAAGAAAAGTCAAATTAGAACAAAAGCCATTGGAAGACTAATTCATGATGAAAACCTCTTCTAAGGGATCAGCCCGTGACTGGCTTTCTCCCATTTCTCCTCTTCACTTGTAGGACTCTCAGAGAATACACTTAGTTGTAACGTGTCCTCTGACTAAAGTTAGTTTAAGACTAGGTTTAGTTAGCCACATTCTTTGGCTTCAGTAGGCCCATAAATAGTAATAATTGTCCTCATTACAGTCCATCATATCAACTAAGCTAACTGCTTATTATCAAATCAGTTTTTTAAAAAAATCAGAGGCGGCTTGTGAAAGACCGTTGCTGAGACACTTATTTGATTGTGTAGGTTAATAAGAATAAGAATTTAAAACACAAAGCATAATGCTAAAAAGTTTAAAATGTTAATAAAATTACTTGTATACTCAAATAACAAATAAAAGCCTGGTAAAGCGACATGTCTTTACAAATGTTCTGAATTCTTTGACAGCAGAAGCCAAATAGCTGTGTGCAAAATGTATTCCTTAGCTGAGGAGGAATGCAGTAGAAGGATCTCTTCTCTTCCATGTTCCAGAAAGATGTCCTGCAACCACAGGAACATCTCCAAAAGAACCTTTCCTGTAGATCTTAACAGCAAGAGATATTCAGAATGGAGAGGCAGTCCTGCAGCTAATCAAGCCCTAAGCCTTTTAATGTTTGAAGGTCAGTGCTCTGACTTTAAATTGGATTGTAAGAACTTGGCAACCAATATACAACTTTAGGTACAGGGATCGTGTGATCTCTGTACCTTCTACTGGTATTCAACCTAGCTAATGCATTTAGCATGAGCTAAACTTTTTAAAAGTAACCCTACATAAAGCATATTGAAATAAGCAAAATAGGATATAGCCAAGAGAACACTCTCTCCCCAGAGGTGGGGCAAGCCCCCACTGCAGGGGTGAAATGCTCCCGGTTTGGACTGGATCACCCGATCCGGTAGCAATGGCGGTGGGTGGTTCAGAGAACCGGTAGCAAAAATCCCTGCGCCCCCCTCCCCAGGCCCAGCTGTGCCGCATGATCATCAGAGGCTGTTTTTTTACTTTTAAAAGCATTTTTTCCACAACCACTTTGGCCGAAAAAATACAAAGACGTTGTAGGAAAAAAATGCCTTTAAAAGCCTCTGACGATCCCAGCTGAGTTGCCTGATCTTCAGAAGCTTCTAAAAGCATTTTTTCTACAACCTCTTCGGCTAAAGAAGTTGGGGGGGGGGGAAATGCTTTTAAAAGCCTCTGGAGATCCCAGCTGAGTTGCCTGATCATCAGAGACTTTTAAAGCATTTTTTTCTGCAACCTCTTTGGCCAAAGAGGTTGTAGAAAAAATGCTTTTAAAAGTAAAAAAAAAAAAAAAAAGTTGGCCACCCCCACCGTCACATTACCCCCCCCCCCCACACACACACACACACAAGCCATGCCCACAGAACTGGTAGTAACAAATTTTAGATTTCACCCCTGCCCCACTGTCTCACCTTCTCTAAAGGCCTAAAAACATGGCTCTGCACCTTTGCTTGGGGCATGCTGATGAGCACACAGCTGTAAGCCTGATTAGTGACCTAAAAGCCTTCCATCCACTTCTTAATCAATTTTTAATATTCCTTGCCTCTTCTAAATTTTATATATTGTTTTTGACACTTTTAATATTTTATTTACATTACCTAGAGTTCCTCTGTGAGGGAGATGGAGAGTTCTCAAATATGATCAATAAAATATTTAGATAGATAGATAGATAGATAGATAGATAGATAGATAGATAGATAGATAGATAGATATAGATATAGATATAGATATAGATATAGATATAGATATAGATATAGATATAGATGTATAGATATATACATCAACATGAATCCAACAAAACCAATGACCTAGTCGCATGTTTTGATTGTTGTTGAATTTGGTCTAATATGTTTCTTGCTCAGCTAAGGACTAAGGATATTGGTGGTATTATAATGATTTCAAAGCATTTGCTGATCATAAATGAAGAAGACTCTTGAGTAGCTGAGTAGCTTTCATGTACTTGGAGTTAATCAAAGATGTGGCATTGTGAATGATCTGGTCAATACTCAAGTACAAAAAAAAACTTTAGCTAAAGAACAGCTGGGAATAAAGGCACTTAGTCTGAAATTCATGATGTTAATTCATTGATTACAGAAGAAGGAGGTGGAAAGAGCAGCGGAGCATTACAATATGAGGCGACATTTTGTTGAGATTGCTATCTTCTCTTTTCTTAAATTTGCACTTGTTCACTCAATATTCTCCTCACTTTCAAGTTATTTCTTCCCGAACATTGTCAGAGCTGTTTTTTTAACCTGGGGGTCTTCCAAGTCCTCACAATCAAAACATTAAAAAAATTAATTTGAAATACAAGGGACAGCCAGTTTAAAATGTTACTATGATAATAGGATGATTTTTTTAAAAAACAAAACAAAACACTGAATTGTTGTTATTGGCAACATTTAAAGCTTTAAACAAGGTTACTTATCCAGCACAGAAAAAAGCACATTATTCTGTAGTTGGTTTATTTGTCTATTTTCCCTGTTATTGTTTAATTAGCAGCTGTTCTCTAAGCTCTAGGGGTAAGATGTTTCATCTGCTACTTGTAAATTCAAAATGCTAAGGATTGGGGACTCTTGCATGTTCAACATGCTGGACCAAAAAGTTCTGTACCTCAAGATGATTCTGTTCCACAAAGCAGCAAGTCTATTTTAAATCTCATTGAATAAACTGTACAGATGTTGTAAGATACCTGCAGATGTGTTTGTAGAAACTGATTTACACCAGGGTGGGAGGAGGGATCTTTCAGCTTCAGCCCCCTTTCTAATACATATAATATTAGAAAGACAACACAATACCCAAGCGTTGGAGACAGAGGTGGGTTTCAGCAGGTTCTGACCAGTTCTGGAGAACCGGTAGCAGAAATTTTGAGTAGTTCAGAGAACCGGTAGTAAAAATTCTGACTGGCCCTGCCCCCATCTATTCTCTGCCTCTCAAGTCCCAGCTGATCAGGAGGAAATTGGGATTTTGCAGTAACCTTCCCCTGGATTGGGGAGTGAATGGACATTTTACAGTATCCTTCCCCTGGAGTGGGGAGGGAATGGAGATTTTACAATATCCTTCCTCTGCCACGCCCACCAAGCCACACCCTCAGAACCGGTTGTAAAAAAATTTGAAATCCACCACTGGTTGGAGAGATTTATAGGCCTCTTTCTCTCTGATGTCACAGGTATTAACTACATTTCTGCTGCTGCTTCTGGAAGGCATGTTGTTGAGCAGAACTGACTCAATACAGTGTTCACAAATTTCCCCAGCAGCTTTGCACAAAGATTTGTATATTTTTTAAAATATGATATTTCTGAACTTCCTTAAAGAAAACCATCAGGTTTTTATGCCAACATGAGATTTAAGTGTTCATTTATTGAACTATAAACTGGAATGGTTTTTAGTAGTGATTATGTACAGTTTTGAAAAAAAAAAGAGAGCGGAATAGTCAGCCAAATTAAACCAATGCATTTTTGTAAAGGAACATTTTTTAAATGTAAGCAATGAATTCACACTAGAGATTCAGATAAAGTGCCTTTATTCAAAATTATGCATTTTAGATTTTTGATAGTTGAATATTGAGCTGCTCCTTCATAGCCCCAATTAATTTAACACATGAAAGTCATAAAAGGACTTTATGTATTATGATCAACAAATGCTTTTGTAAAAGTCATTATGATACCACTGTCCTTTTAGATTTTCATCTGGTTGTCAAATATATGCAAATTAGGCTAAAATCTATTATATAAAACTCTAAAAATAACTAGTTTTAAATTATGATATGATTTAAAGCCTTCAGCGTCATCATTGTAGTTTCAGGCCAAGCAAAGAAATAAACTGTTGTAAGTGTGCTAGTTTAATGTTATATAGCAACTTTCTATATTGCTGGAAATAGAATACCATACACAAAGGGGAGAGACAATTTGGTCTGGTGGTTAAGGTGCTGGCCTAGAAACCAGGAGATCATCAGTTCTAGTCCTGCCTTATGCATGAAAGCTGGGTAACTTTGCACTCCTCTTTCTCAGCCCAACTCACTTCAAGGGTTGTTATTATGGGCAAACGTGGAGGAGGAAAGAGTATATTTTAAGTTATTTATAAGAATAATAAAACTGGAATATAAATTACAGGTAGTCCTTGGCTTACAACAATTCATTTAGTGACTGTTTAAAGTTACAACAGCACTGAAAAAAGTGATTTATGACTGTTTTTCACACTTATGACTGTTGCAACATCCCCATGATCACATGATTAAAATTCAGGCGCTTGGCAACTGGTTGGCAACTGGTTCATAGTTGCCTGCAATGATTCACTTAACAACTGTGGCAAGAAAGGTTGTAAAATGGGGTAAAACTCACTTAACAACTATCTTGCTTAGCTACAGAAATGTTGGCTCAGTTGTAATTGTAAGAGGACTACCTGTACTTAGAGTAGAAATAACATTGCCTTGTTAACTTAATACTGAATTAACTGAAGGAGGAGAGCTTGGTATATTTTGTATATGTTCGGTTTATGTAGAATGTGGATAGACAACATAAAACACCAGTTGTTTGGCATAATTATTCCTTACTACCCTACAAAAAGGTTCATATTGTTTAGATGTAAGTTATATGAAAGGTTGGGCACCAAAGATGTGCCCAACCTTTTAATAATTAGGGATCACGGGTAACATTTAGCTGTGGTCCTATTGAGTCACACGAATAGTTCTCTGTGTTATAAAGTCGTATTTAGATCTATGCTGCAATTGTTTACCTTTATAGGCAAGGTAGGTTAATACATTTCCAATGTTGATTCTCATAATTTAAAAATATTTTTTTCCATCTTGTTAACAGTTGTTATTGATGAACACCAAGGATATTTCTGTGGTCTAAGATCCTAACAGCTTTTTAACTGCACTAAAGGGTATAGAACATTTTTCTCTCTCCTTTTAAAGCATAGAACTCTTTTGTCTTCCTTCAAACATATAGAGTTGTCTAAAAGGCCACTGACTATGAAACAGTATCTGAGCAGCTTTGATCCCAGACTAGTGAAGGGCAGTGATTTAAAATTACACCATCCTGTTGGACCTTGATGATGCTCTCAGAGCTGTTTTCTCCCGCTTTCACTCTGAATGCCTCCTCTCACCTTCCCTCATTGTCTTCCTCTGTCTTGCCCTGGGGGTTAGGATAGTTATTGTGTAAGATTGAGCAAAAGAAGTTCTGGTTGAGTGACTGCATTCAGTAGTTGAGAAATAAGGGATATCTAGGAAAATGAGGAGACAGCTGTCTCGTACTGCATATACCTTTGTGATGTTATATTATATCAGAAGCTGGAATAAGAGAAATCTAGCCATATCCACAGCATGGTCATAGTCTGTCTATCTATCTATCTATCTATCTATCTATCTATGTATCTATGTATCTATGTATCTATGTATCTATGTATCTATGTATCTATGTATCTATGTATCTATGTATCTATGTATCTATGTATCTATGTATCTATGTATGTATCTATCTATCTATCTATCTATCTATCTATCTATCTATCTATGTATCTATCTATCATCTATCTATCTACATGTGTGTGTGTGTATATATACACAGGTACATAGCTGAAGGGAAAAGAAACAATGGCAATCATTTAAGGTTGGGAGAAGAAACAACTAAGCATAATTAGATAGAATTTTACTTTTGATTAAAAAATAGCACAACTGAACAACGCTTACATGATTTCTCACAAACCGATAGGGCAATTTGTATTCACAGAGTCAGCTAATTATAGAAGCTACTCAGTAATAACTGCTGTGTTTTCTAATTTTCCATTTTTTGATATGCTCTGATCATAAACAAGATTCCCCCTCTAAAGCTACTGTGCCTAATTTGTATGACTGTTTAGAAATACCTGATTTATCAATTTCTGAGACACCAGAATGAATGATCTTTATACATGTGTCCTGGAATAGCCCATATGGTTCATAAAGTATTTGCCATGTTTCTGTATGGTGCCCCTTTCTAGGCCATTCAATGTCTTATCCTAAAGTATGTCTATATTATTCAGCCACTGAGGTAAAAGAAGCAGACTAATAAAACTAAATAAAAATAAAACCAATTTGGTCTAGTGATTAAGAAACCAAACTAGGAACTGGACATTGTGAGTTCTAGTCTTTCCTTAGGCATGAAAGCTGACCGGGTGACTTTGGGATAGTCATGTTGTGGGGAAAATAGGAAGAAGAAGGTATAATATTATAGGTATAGTATTAAAATATGTTTGCTGCCTCAAATTATTTATCAAAATAATAAAAGTGGGGTAAAAAATAAATCTAAAAAAAACCCTGTTAAATTGCAGGACAAATACATAGGAGAAAATTATGAAGAACTATATAGCACAGCCTCTCCTAACTTTAGTTTATAAAGGTAAAGTTTCCTCCACCAGGATTTAAACATAAATAGTCTGAAAATGTGGCCTATTTCCCTCCAATTATATGGTTACATCATCATTCTATTTCTTCTTGTCCTTGATTGTTCACATATAGGAAGATAGATATAGAGAAAGAACAATATATTTATAGTAATAGGTTGAGATAGGGTTGCTCAATTCAGTTTTAGTGTAATAATCATATTCATTTTGTTTGAATCCCATTTCTTTCTGGTTTCATTGTTTACATTTTTTTCCTTTTTGTTTCATGGGTGAAATATCAACAAATATATGATGACATAAATGTTAGACCACCAAGGTTAATGCCATAAGTTTGTTGGTCTTCAGGTTGTTATAACCATGCTTATGGACTCGTTTATTGTTGTTTATGTGTTCTGCAACCTAAAATCTTGTTTTCATTGTTTTGTGACACAGCTTAGAATCTGAATAGCATTAAACCATATTTTCGTTCCTGTATGAAATGCTGTGCATTTAAGAATCTCAAGTCTCGTGCTACATTTTTATGAATTGCAAAAGGCAAAAGATTTGCAGATGAAACATCACTGCATTCTACCCTTTCTCTGACACTCACTCCAAGAATATTTCAAGAATATTTCAGGAATGAGAAAAAGGGAGGCAGTGGAAGACAACCAAACTCAGGCACCAGTCTACATAATCTGATTTTCAGTTTATAATAGAATCAGTTCAGGAAAAGAGGAACTGATTGAGTGGCCTTTCAACTGATGACAAAAAGAGCAAACTGGCAAAAAGACATTTAGAAAGATAAGTTAACCATGGGCCATGTTTATGCCTATAGATTAGAAAGTTGACAGAAGTTCTGGGGTGAAACCTAATGGCTAAAGATTTCCATAGCTAAGAAAGCATCATGCTAGTGGTCAACAGGAATCAAGCAAAATTCTTGGCTAATATGTGATTAAAAGAATTGAAATTTACATTATATTATAATTTAAAAGAGAATTTTTATAAAATGATGTACCATTTATATATGATCCAGAAAAATTGTTCAGAAGGTATAAAGGTACTTCAAATTTGGAAAAGTGGACCACATGAAGGACATTTTATCGTGCCTAATGGACATATTGTTCAAATAATATAATAAAACCAAGAATTTTAAAGATTAACATTTAGCTGAAACTAGAGTTTTTCTTGCTAGGATTAATGGAAATCAATTACAGAAGAGCCATGGCAGATTATTTTTATATATGATTACTGCTGCGAGACTATTATATGCATAAAAATGGAAAGACTCTGAAATACCCACAATAGACGAATGATTGGTGACAATGACAACTAGCAGAGATAGCAAAATTAACTTGATTAGAGAAAGATCAACAACTGTATTTATCAGTGACTGGAAACCCTTTTGAACTTTTTGCTGAAAGAAAAATGAACGTGATTTATGGGTTTGAAGACTAGAAATGGTAACTTAGGGAAAAAAATATATGATGTAACCTTAGACAGAGGGTAAAATATAAATGCAATTATAACTGATGTCAAAAAGATCAGAAGCTGTTTCTTTATAATTGTTTTTTCTATATTTTTTCTTTTTCTGTTTTCTTTCTTATTTACTATTCTTGTTATTTTTTCTTTTCTTATATTTGTATTGTTTGTGTCTTGTAAAAATTCTTTTTTAATATAAAAATTATATTAAAAAAAGAATCAAGCCAAGCTCAAGACGTTTTTAGCTTTTTGCTGATTCCAAGCAATAGTTACTGAGCATCTAAGCTGTATAATTTATTATGTAATGGTATAATGTTTCATATTCTCTTTCAATTTGAGTGTGTGTTTCTGTGTATTTCTGTTCTAATATAAAGATAATATGCAAAGTTAGGTAAATCATACTAACCATCACTCCACTCTTCATGTAATGAGTAGAAGTAATTGATGAATGTTTTAAAGACCAACTAAGGAAACATTTTTTTAAAAAAAATCATTTTTAAAATTAATTTGGACAGTGTAACAGAGGAATGTTATTGCTAGTTGTTCTGACTTTGCTGCATTATTTATTTGTTTTCTTTTATATTGCTATAAAACTAAAACTATTGCAGACTTTAGTCTTAACCAGGCAAAGTTTCTTAAACTACATTATCATGAACAATGTTTTCCACTGGCTACATTGCATTAAAAGAATTTTGATTTTAAAATTAGATTCTATATACCGAAATAGAGCTAGCGAAGATGCTCCTTGGCTTCTGATTTCTATGGAGAAGTCAGTTTTTCTTTGTTCCCCATTCCTGAAAAGCTTGTAGTGCTTATTTACATATGAAAAGAGAAGTTTATCAAAAGAGCTTTCCTCTTTAAATTATTAACTATTAGATAGACTAAAATCTGCAGCCATTATCTATCCTATAGATAGGCACAAGCGGCATATGGATCATTCTGGAGCGGAGGGTTCAGTTTCTTTTTAAAAGAGAATTGTTTTAGTTTTTGCAGGAAATTAATCAGGGGAATGGGCATTGTGCCTCTTGGAGCACATCTAATCTGTCCTTTGTTCAAATTTGCCTTGCTCCAATTCCTAGCAATTGTAGACAACATGGTCTTTTGTTCGAGAGCCACTTGTTACATGCATAATTAGAGACCTCAGTAGCAGTGTTTAAAGAAAAACCTGTTTTCCAATGTAATGTGTGATCTTGATAATAGTATTTTCATCAAAGGTAGCAATTACATTCATTAAGTAAGGACTGGCATGGCAGCAAGAAAATTAAGTGGAAGGTGAATGAAAAGCTCTCCCATTTCTTTCTTTCTTTTTTACTTTTTTAAAAAAATCTCTCTTTAATAAGTTGAAATACACCATGTTGAGCTGCTACTGCCAAATACATACTGAATGTTTTTTTTTTTTAAAGAGAAATACAAAAAAATAAAGTCCCCTTAACCTTTCTGAATAATGATCCCGCAGATATCCCAGGGACAGCCACCACTGCTGCACTTTTCAAATGAAAGGGCTTGAGTCTACATTAATTTCTTATGCAAGTTTTAAACGAGCTCAACATACGATGCAGGTCTCAAAAGCCTCCAGGGCTCACTAGGATTAATTCACTGTTCTTTTCACACATAAATTAATTGTTTTGTGTTCTCAAAAACAGCAAACAGCGCATAAATCAGCCAGTTTTAGAAGACAGGCATGGCTTTCATTATCTGTGTAGAAATTACTACAGGCGTACATTTAAAAGGAGACACGAGCCACTTCAAAACTAGGCCTCTTTCTCCACTAATTAAAAATATCCTGAACATGTAGTTCAAAGTCCTGAGAAGTTTTACTCTGTAAAAGAAATGTTCTAGATCAATTCATTTCTCTAAAGCTTAATGGAAGAAAAAGGAACAATTTGTTTAGAATGGAAGTGGTTCTAAGGTTAACTTAAACTAAAGGTTCTGTACTTTATAGCTACTTGCAAAAACATACATCACAAAGCATAGCAATAGCACTTAGATTTATATACCACTTCATAGTGCTTTATAGCCCTCTCTAAGTGGTTTACAGAGTCAGCATATTGCCCCCACCAATCTGGGTCCTCATTTTACCGACCATGGAAGGATGGAAGGCTTAGTCAACCTTGAGCCAGTCAGGATCAAACTGTTGCCAGTACGCAGAGTTATCAGAGTTAGCCTGCAATATTGCATTCTAACCACTGCATCGCCACGACCCAAGACTATTCAAAGGGAAAATGGAGGTGATCAAGAGGGGTAGTTTTTGAGCACAAAACTGACAGAGGAATACTTTTTCTCCTTTAACTATTGCTCTACTCCTAATTTCTTGCAGGAAAAGTTTTCAACACTGAGTTTCAAAATTTGCATTCTCTCATGATTTGGACTCCCAGAACAGAAAAAGTAGGATGTCAGAGAAATAATTGCAAAACTGAAATATTACAGTAGGTGTGGGCAGCCTTTAATGGCTAGCCTATTCTGTTATACAGCTCTGTTTGTATAGGGCCAGAGTTTCCTCCATTCTGAGGTAGGAAATTAATGCAAAGCATAGTGTTCTATATACCCTATAATTGTTTTTAGTTAAAAAGAAAGACACCACCAAACTTTTCCTCAAGCTCCATCCATAGCTACCCACAGATGACATGACTTTCAATTGGCAGCCATCAGTTCCTTCATCATGAGTTAGGTGTTACCTGTGGTCATCAGGAGCTGGTCCATATCTACAGTATATTATTACATAACATCTCCAAGGTCATTTCTGAGTTCCTACACACACACACACACACAGAGGGGGGGAGGGAGAGAGAGAGGGAGAGAGAGAGAGAGAGAGAGAGAGAGAGAGAGAGAGAGAGAGAGAGAGAGAGAGAGAGAGACTTTGTTCTTTCAAATGAATATGATGGTTCCTCTACATAGTTGAGGACTTACCATTAGAAACTAATCCACAAAGTTTTTTTTTAAAGAAAAGCAAAAGCAAAAATGCCAACTACCTCCTGTAATCCCGCTCATTTTCTATGGTCTCAGTTCAATGAATATTTCTCCAGATTCATTGCAATAGCAGTGTTCTAAGCACATCTTTAACAGTTTGTCAGTCAGTATAGGACTGGCCTAGAGGGGGGCACTCAGCGTTGAAGGGAGTTGACAGGATAAGACTGTCTCACCCCTATCCCATTCATCTCTTGGCTCCTTTAGGCTCTTTTAGCACATTTTCAATAATATTTTAATGTTGGTTTGTCTTAATCTTTTATTCTTTTAATTATTTTTCACCTGATTTTTTAATTTGTAAGTTGCCCAGAATCACCTTGTAGGAGACATGGGCAGCATAGAAATTTAATAAATAAATATATAGGAAAGATAAACATGTCAGGGAAATCATTGTCACCATTAATAGAAAATGAAGCTTGTTGGGACAGTAGAGGGCTACAATCCGGGGGTTGGGGACCCATGCTCTATTTCTTCTGTTGGATTGATTCATCAAGTTTACTTATTTTAGATTAATATTTTATATATTCTTACCACATATTTTAACTAAGATAAAAAGAATATAGACTAAAGGCTAATATATTTTCCCTTTTAGGTTAAGGGCTATTGTTCTCAGAACTCTTAAGACTTCAACTGAACACATCCATAGGGGAAATAGAGAACTAGAAAATATGGATCCTGTATCAACTTTTTTTCCAACAACTTTTTCCACAAGTTACTATTACCAAGCCAGTTACCCTTCAGTCTACACTTCAGCATTTTTAAGGGAAGAGTCATTAACAGTCATATTGGAAGTATAAATCCTGGAGCAGAATCCTTTGGCATCACATTCAATTTCTCAGGATGATTAGGAACCTCTGCTGAGTGTTCTCTGAATAGAGGCTTTCATCCAAATATATTCACAACTGTCATACCATCCAGTGCACGATTCACTAGCTTGTAAACCAGAATGCTATGGAATACTTTGTCAAGACAAATTCTTCCAATTTTTCTCCCAGTTGAAATAGTTCTCTTTTTGGAAACCCATAATGAAGTTATTTTCTCATTAATTTCTGCCATGGAATCAGTGGTGGGTTTCAAAAAATTTTATTACCGGTTCTATGGGTGTGGCTTGATGGACGTGGCATGGCTTGGTGGGTGTGGCAGGGAAAGGATACTGTAAAATCTCCATTCCCATCCCACTCCAGGGGAAAATGCTGTAAAATCTCCATTCTGTCCCCAATCCAGGGGAAGGTTACTGCAAAATCCCCATTTCCTCCCAATCATCTGGGACTCAGGAGACAGAGAATAGATGGGGGCGGGGGCAGTCAGAATTTTTACTAACAGTTCTCCAAACTATTCAAAATTTCCGCTAACGGTTCTCCAGAACTGGTCAGAACCTGTTGAAACCTACCTCTGCATGGAATCCTACTTACCTTTGGACAAAGTTCATTGAACTCTTCTTTTTTGAAGTTATACATATACCTGAACACAGTTTTAGTTTTTCTTAAAATGAACAATCCCAACATTACATAGTAATCTTCTCTAACTTTCCTGCCACTTGAACTTCCTTGGCTGTGCCTTCCCCATTAGTTAGCATCGAATCGATGATAATTGATTCTATTATCCACTCATCCACTCTCAGAAGAAAAAAGTTGTCAGCAAGACAAATCAAGAAGGTCCAGATTTGTTTTCCAGTTGATGCTGCAGTAATTAAAAGCTGCCATTTGTTATTACTACTTTATATATTTTTATAGAATCTGCAATTTGCTTTTGGAAAGCATCACCCATATTCTTTTCTTGGATGGAAAATGTCAGAAAGCAATACTGAACAGAGTATCTTCTATAGATCTTATTTCTAAATAGGAAATCTCTAAGATAAAAAATCTTGTTCTGCTTGCTTCTTTGATTCTTTTTCTTGCACAACACTGATTACTCTATCAGGTCATGTTAGTGGGCTTCCATTGTTGGATCTAATACATCTTCATCCTCATAAGCTTTATCCAATCTTATAGTTTTGAAAACATTGTTAGAAGTTTGCTCTTGCCTTTTTTTTTATTTGTTGAATACAAACATTCCTTAAACATAGCCAGCTATGATTGCATGCGAAGTCTTGTTCACTCATGTTCATTTTTCTTTCTTAAAATGCTATAAATAGAATTATCTCAGACTATCAGGTTATCCAAATATACATTATTGTTTCAAAAGGTAACTTGTCAAGAGACTCTCAAATTTCACTGAAGAATTCTGGCAAAAGAATCCTGTTTACTCACTTCATGCTGATGATGATTATCGTATTTTATTTAACAAATTGGTCTATGAAACATAAATGTTAAACAAATACTCATGCTAAAAGAGAATACTTTATAACACAGTTGGATCAAAAAATGAAATAAAACTCTTCTAAGGCAAAAAGAGTCACACTGATTCACAATTGATCCAAATCTGTAATATCTTTCCTCAATCTGGTGTCCTCCTGGCTCTTAAACTACAAAATCCATTGGCCTCAGTCAATAATCTCAAGTATCTGGAGACTGAGAGTTTGGGGAAGGCTTTTTAAAACTATACTTGGCAAAACCAAATATGTAAGCATTTCATAAAGGTGCAACGTTCTTTTGGATAAAATAAAGACATCAGTTGGGGGGAAAGCTCTGAATGTGATTCTTGTTTCTTTAAAGGTCAGATTGATACTGAAACTTTTTCCTTTCAAAATGTGTACAATCATCGAATTCAAAATCATGTGTAAACTGCACATAGGCTGAAAGTTTCTATTCCTTACAAGATAATTTGTGGGCAAATCTTCTGATTATCCTACTTAATTAAAATTTTCATATAATTCCAAGAGGCAGATTCAGGCTAAAGGCTATCACCCACTCATCCCAACTGCAGTCCAATTTCTTTACCATTCTTTTGCTATTTCACGGTAACCAATAAGCCAATTGATTTACAAGAAAAAGCTTTTCAATAGAAATGATCACAAATGCAAGTGAAGCAAAAGTCACAAACATATAGTTAAATATCTATGTGAAACAAGCTTTTCTGAATATTTGGTACAAGAAATTATACTAAATGGAAAAGAGAAGGAATCAGAAGAAACCATGGCAAAATTGTTATCAGTTAATATAGACCAAGAGATGGGAAATCTTTTGTAGCTTGGAGAAAAAAAGGCTTGTAATATAAAAAATGTAGATGGCCAAGACTGATAATGGTAGGATGGTGGTAACCGGCCACTGGAAACCAGTGTTATACTTTTCATCCCTTTTCCCCTATGTTGTTGGTTTGTAACTATGAAAAATGTGTAGCAGCACACAAAATTGAAGAATGGGGCTCCGGGGCCACACAAAAAATTAGATGGACAAATGGCCTGACTTCCACTGTGAGAAATGGAGGAGGAGGGAAATATACTTAATTTTCTATTCATGGGGAGAAAAAGCAGCTGCATTTTTAGAATTAATGAAAAACTGGCACCAAACAGTAAGAAGAAGAAAGAAAAAAAAAACCATAATGAATGAACACTGCACTCTTTGAAAAGCCATCTCACTTCAGTGCCAAAGAGAACTTATTATCAACCTTCAAAAAATGTTAACTCTGGAAACAAATACACTTAATTATTCCCAGAATGGCAAGCTTTCTTGGCACTTTTCCCCCATGCTTTTCTCCCCTTCAGTAGCCTCCATGCAACACAGATTTAATAATTTTGGGATTGAATGGAAGCACTCCTGTGCCCTCTGCTGTATAGATTCCAATATGTTCACTTTATTTACAATACTGAGAAATGCACAGCCCTCTAGTGGCCGCCTTAAGTGGAGGAAAATGCTAAATCACATAGCTGGTTGTTTTCTGTGCAACGTTTCATGCTTATGTAATAAGTTTCAGAAATTGTCCCATGAGGAAGAACATGGCTATGTTAAACTCGAATAACTTATCAATTCATTTTTTTTTCTTTCTCTCCCTGAAATGGACTTCAGGACTGGGAAAGCCTTTGTTTAAAATATATTTTTCCCATCTCTTGGAAAGCTTAAGGCAACTTAAATCACTCTGACAACAGAAACCTTAGCAATGATAAAATTACAGCAAGAACAGTCCTAACAACCCCACTTCTAACCAGTTTTATAGGTCATCCTGGAAAAAGATGGCATTAGGTAGAACCCCAAGCAGTTGGGAAGAAACTGGATTCATCGAAGGACCTAAACAATTCAAAATGGATTTGATCCTTTGGGATTGTGAGTAAATAACTCCAGCAAAAGAAACATAGTGATGAGTTATGTATTCTTGCCTAATTGGACCAGCTAGGATATTGGATATTAAGGCTGCTGATTACTATTTATTAGGCTTGGGTCTCTTTCCAATCAATTTACAATGCAGGCTACAAGGTCATTGAAAACACAATATAATAGAAGTTTTTTTAAAAAAATATATCTTAGAAATAGTTTGCCTATAAATTTCTTTCGAACAAGGCTCACAGACTAGAAATAACATTTTGGGAATAACAGCTGGGATGTTGGTGAGCACAAAGAAAGGCACAAAAGAGTTCTGTTTCTTTCAGTTTCCTAGCCAAACTTCCCTACAGAAAGTTTGCATATATTATCCTACAATAACTGCTAACTTGGTCTTTGGTCTCCAAACATCCTGATCCCGATAGACAGTTTGTTCAATACTATATTTCACTCTCTGAATTCCTCTAAAAACTGTCTCAGCTTTTCCAACCTTGTGCTGTTTTAATTATCTAGCTAGCTATCTAACAGGACCTTTCCCTCTCTGCCCTGATCACGTGATATCCAAATATTTTATATCAAGTGAAAGAAGCCCAACATCTATTGAGACCAGGAGTGGGTTCTACTTACCTTTACTACTGGTTTGCAGCAGGGCCGCGCGCGCTCTTCTGTGCATACGCAGAAGCGTTTTGGTGATGTTGGGGTCGGTGGGCGGAGCCTACCGCTGGATTTACTACCGGTTCTATAGAACCAGTGCGAACCGGGAGCAACCCACCACTGATTGAGACCAATAGGTTGGGAAAGATATTCTTATCCTAGGGTCAGGAGGATATATCGGAACCTTTTTAGGAGTCCAAGTAAATGAAATGTCAATGAAATCACACCAATTCACATACATGTCAATGTGGTCAAATTTAAAAGGTTGGTAATGCAAGATTTATTTATTTTTATACATTTTTTTTTTTTTAGTAGTAGATTTTCTTCAGCAAACTTTCTTCTTCTGTAGTACAGAAATGTGCTGTATCTTTTATACAGGGGCAGGTTTCGAAACCCGTCGCTACCAATTCGCTCGTGAGTGCATGTGCTCGCTTGCTCGCGATGCTTCTGCGCATGTGCAGAAGCTTCTGTGCATGCGCAGAAGCGTCTGGGTGAGTGGGGAGAGCCTCCTGCAGCTGCCGCTACCAGTTTGCCCGATCCGGGCAAACTGGTAGCAACCCACCACTGCTTTTACAGTAAATTTCACCAAAAGGATCAGCAACTTTATGCATCACCCCGGTTCTTTATACTGTATTAAAAAATATTATTATTATAACTACATTATAGTTTTTTGGTACAAAGATCAACCTTAAGAATACCCTGGCATTAGAAACCCAATCATTTTATATTTGATCTCAATATTTTGGCTAGATTATTATTATTAAATCTATTTGACACCTATCTTACTACTCTAGGCAGCTCACACTATAAAAAGTGTAGAATTAAAAAAGGAAGTTTAAACAAAGCAAAAATAATAGAACAATAAATAAATAGCAGAAGAAAATAAACAAGAAAAAGAAAAGAAAAAGAAAATACATCAATATGACTAGTTAAAAAAACCATAGCAACTGGATGGATTTAACTGGTCAAAATAATTCAAAACATAATGCTCCCTCTTATTGGTATTATTATTATAGTTATCATATTCTGTTGCTTTGAATGCACATTGAGAGCTTCTGCACAGAAGACAAATTAGTATGTCTAATCACACTTGGTAAAACAAAATATTCAATTCAATTCCATTCCTAGAAAAAATTCAGTTCAAATATCTAGTTTGCAACTTTCATGATAAAATTATTTTCCAGTAATATTAATATATTATTATTATAAATAATATAATAATATAATATAATAATATAATGTAATATAATATAATATAATATAATATATTAATGTATACCTTTGATATTAAATTTTATTTGGTTAATGTTCTGTTATATTATTTATTTATTTATTTATTTTATTGGTTCGATTTATATGCCACCCTTCTCCGGAGACTCAGGGCGGCTTACAATGCGTTAAGCAATAGCCTTCATACTTTTGTATATACCTGCTTAGTAGGGATTTCACCCCCCCCCAAGCGGTGTTCTTTTTTATGCAAAGTCAGCTTAGTGCCCCCACAATCCGGGTCCTCATTTTACCTACCTCGAAAGGATGGAAGGCTGAGTCAACATTGAGCCTGGTGAGATTTGAACTTGCAGTAATTGCAGGCAGCTGGTGTTACTTAACAGTACTTTAGTCTGCTGCGCCACCAAGGCTCTTGGGGTGTTGTTTTCTCAACTTTATTGTAAAAACATCTCGGAGGTTTTTAAACTGGGCACTATACAAACCTATGGAAGTAAGATTTGTAGTTCAACCATCTCCCTGATGGTTTCCTAGTTGTGATGCATTTGAAGCTTTCCCAGTTGTGTTTTGTTATGTACTCTTCAAAAAAAACCTCTTTTTGGCATCTCTTTTCCACTTGCATCTCTTTGGTGGATGTGTTGTTTTTATTTTGTGAAGGAAAATTTTCCTTCCTTAATGGCTTCCTTGGCACTATTGCTACTGCTTATTAACTGCATTGATGAGCTGGTGGACTTGTTGAGACCTTTTCCGACCTGCAATATTCATCCTAGCTGAGTTTCTATTCGTGCAGTTTTGAGTAACCCCAGATGCAGTGGAGACATTTGACCTTTTTGGCTTTAATCTCATTTTTGAGAAGTTTCCTTTTCTGAAGTCAAAAGGAACTATTTTGGATTTACTTTAGCAATTTTCCACATAAATATACATTAAGTTTGATGAGGTTATGCTCATTTTTTCCAATTGATTCAACAACACTCCCATCTTATACAAGGTCAGAGGTGGGCAACCAGCAGGCCTCAAGGGCCTCTGATGTCGCCTTTGCTCTCCGTCACTTACCAGCCCCTTCCTGACTTACTGATACTGCAACTGATTTTCTGGAAAGCTGTTTTTGCAAGATCCAGTTTCCGCAGAGTCCTATCCACACTGATACAAACAATGCTTTACTTCTGTAATAAGAATGTCCAATGGTCAGCATGTCTTGTTAAGGAAAATTGGCATCATCGCAATGGCTGCAGCACTGCTAAATCAGAAGCTGACACAGAAGCAGAAAGGAACAGGAAATCTTTAAATTTCCCCCCTAGCAATCTAAACTATATTGGGATCAAAAGAGGACAGGCTTCCGATAACTTCAAGTATACAAACATTAAAAACCTTAATATGGCATTTTTGTTTTTCTGTGACCCTCACTCAATAAACCATATTAGAAAGACCCACAATAACCAACTCAGATACGCACTTAGCTGGAATCAATAGTCTTTCGTCCAGGATACTACTATCAACTGCTCTTTGGAAAAGTTCATAATAGTTCTAAAATATTTACTGTGTATTTGTTTACAATACATTTTGGTGGGTTCTTTTTTTAGTATCCCATTAAAATACATACATAAACCAACAGAACTTGAAAAGAAAAATGCTGCCTTTCTACCTTCCTCATTGCAACTGTGTGGACTGAATATATGGACGCCCGATAGGCTGCCAGCATAGATTTGGGAATGGGACTGTACCTTGAACAGACATGTGCAAAAATAGCTAGCCTGCAAACCGCTTCACTCTGTGTGCGCATATGTATGGCCATGCTTATGCTTAGGAATGAATACAACCTCTGTCCTATCATAATAGCAATAGCATACAACTTCATAGTGCTTTACAGCCCTCTCTAAACGGTTTACAGAGTCAGCATATTGTCCCCAACAATCTGGGTCCTCATTTTACCGACCTCAGAAGGATGGAAGGTTGAGTCAACCTTGAGCCATTCAGAATTGAACTCCTGGAGCTTGCAGTAATGCATTCTAACCACTGTGCTACCACCGCTCTATCGGTAAGTACCATATGGTGGTCTTAAAATAAGCAAGTTTTCCATACAGCACTAGGATGTTCTGTCCAATGTCACCTTCTCTATGGCTAGTTGTGTGTCTGCTATTTCAGGATACAGTAAGCTATATATGACATCTGACATGTATTTGATTTTTTTTAATCTATAACTGGCAAGAAAAATGCAAGAGGCAAATGAGGATTATGCTATGGGAGGAAGATAAAGAAGCATGGAATTCAAAACACATTGTGCTCTTTGTGTGGGTGAAAGAGACCACATACCCTATATGACTTCATTACTCTTTTGCTTAATCTTTGCATTTAATTAGCTTTTCAGATTCACAGAATCATTTTGCAGATGAAGCTTATAATCATTGTACGAAAATTACAAAATACATTTCCAAGAATCAAGTTTCCATCACCAATACAAACATACAAGGAATACAAACATATGCCTGTATTAGATGTTCTGTTTACAAAATGTTATTTTTAAATTGGGAAAAAAATCAGCATCTTTATTTTAACGAATACAGTTCATTGCATGCAGCCCAAACTAAACAGGATAACATTCATCCAAGCAAGGAATGCTTGATACAAACCCATTTCAAATAAAAAGTTAGTATGCTGAATTTAGAGTTAGCTGTCTAGGTCTAGAAGAGATTGCTGTCAGCAATACAAATGGGTACAGCAAGATATTCTGCCAATTTTCTCTCAATTGCCAACCGCCTTCAGCTACTTCCCCACATAGTTTAGAGTTGTTAAAACTTCCAAAATATTGAGTGGGAGGACACTGATCCCTACAACAGAAAAGAAAAAATTGCTTTCCATTTGGAAAATATTATTTGCCTTTTACAACAGAGATAAACTTCTTAAAAAGAGATAAACTTCTTAAAAAGATGTAATTCTCCCCAAATTGTCTATCTGGCACACCAGTTTAATTTGCATTTATATTTCTGTTATTGTTAGGCTCGGAGCTACTCGAGAAGAAAAGGGGGAGACAAGCAAAGCCTTTTCATGCAGCATTAAAGATTTAGAGAAAAAGTAGAATACACTATGGGTGCATGTATACATGTACCTTTCCCAGTCAAGAGTAAATGTTACTCATCCCCAAAGACAGTTTAAAAATGAGACGAAGTGCTTCAGCTGGTTATTGACATTTAAAAGATAAAACCAATGGCCTTGTATTCTGGCACTTTTGCATTCTTATCCTCAGCACTGTCTCTCCCCTACCATCTCAAAATACATGATTATTATGCTGTCTGATCATAGCACACCACTTCTTCCTAGTAGCTAGCCATATAAAATGTCAGCAGAAGCTAAGCAACTTTCACAAGTGTCATTTACAAGAGATTATGTTACACTCCCTGTGCAAATCATATCTCATTTTCGTGCCCTTCTCTAAGAGGCTTAGGCCAATAAGTATGTACGAATGTAGCAATAGCACTTAGACTTATATACTGCTCCATAGTGTTTTACAGCTTTAAATTGGGCAGTTTACGTCAGCATATTCCCCAATGTTCTACTGTTGCTAGTTTTCTTGTGTTCTTTTTGTCTTCTTTACTCCTCTGTGCAAATGCGATGAATAATCCCCTTTTCAAGTGATCCGTCTTCCTTACTAGTAAGAGCACATATCATACCCAGATGATTTACATATGTAAGACACAGCTATATTTCAAATGTGGCACTAAATAAAGTAGGCACTTTCATTTGTTGTCATAATTCCTCCCAATGAGGTAGAATACATTCTATAATCCAATAAAGGCAAAGATTGTGACAATAGCTAAAACAAGACCACTGATTTAAATGGAACTTGTATTTTTTCTTATCTACACCTTCAAGAAGCCATCATTTCCACACATTGTTCAATGTAAAGCACAAGTCTCTTGTCCTTACATATCATTTATGCCTTTATTTATACAGAATGCTGAGGCTCGAACATAGGAGTGTTGTATAAGGATAAAAGGGCTGCAATTGCAGGACTGTAATAAAGACTGGGAATTCCTCTTTGGAATTTAAGAGAAAGCTCTGAATTTTGAGTAGATCTTTTGTTGGATCTCCACTCCCTGCCGTCTTAGAAATATCTGTGGCATTGAGAAAGGAGAAAAAGGATAAAATTGGGAATTCGGCAGGCTCCGTATATATAAGAGCCAAAACTTTCACTGTCCTCAACTAAACCCCTGATGGGAGAAAATTTAGAATTCAGAAGCTTCTAAAAAAACCCCACCCAAATCCTACAATATTAATTCTAATGGGCAGGATAAAGAAACCTGGAACAATGCAATAAAATTTCTGAATGACATTTATCTTGTTGTTCAACACTGGGGATCTCAAACAATGGTAATAGGATTACCCTGTTAGGAAATCTACCACACTACTAACAAATACATGTGTTTGTATGCATGCATGCATACATACAGTATCTCATTTGAACAGCAAGGGATAAAAATCTGCTTTATCTCCCCAGTTACCCAATTACTGAGTATTTACTTTGTCTAAATAATAAGATAATCTTTTCAAGGACTGATTGTTACTATTCTACTACTCTGCAAGAGTTGCAAAGTATTTGAACATTATTGAATATGCTCAGGCTTATCACTTCAATAAACAGAATTATAAAGCCTTCCTAGATATTTGATAGGTTAATATAGTGGATCTCAACCTGTGGTCCGCAAACCCCAGGGGAGGGCACAATGTCATCACAGGGGGTCCAGAAGGCTTAAATAAATGTGATGATTTAAATCTTAAGTTAAGTCTTGGGGGTCTGTGGCCACAAAAAGTATTTAAAGGGGGGGTCCGTGGTGAAGAAAAGGTTGAGAACCACTGGGCTAGTACAAAAGCAGGCAAAAGTTCTTTGTTTAAAAGAGAGTGTGGAAGTGCGTAAACTCTTATTTCAGTGATTGGGAAAACAAGTAAGTGTTCTTATGATATATTACTGATTCCTAATAGTTCAGCCATTTATATTGCACTCTTGTACAGAAAGTTGCACAATAATTAAAAATTAATGTAATTTGGTGCCTTGTTTTCAAACTTGCAATGAACGGATAATCTGCAACCCACAAAGAAGTGAAATCTTATTTAGCTTTCTGAGAAGAAATCAGGTTGGCAACAGTCACTCAATTCCTGGAATTTCAATACTCTTGGGCAATGCACTTTGCAATAGTGTTTAACTGGATATTTGAAGTTCCTTCATATATGGTACCTGAAACAAACCATCAGGGGAAAAAATGAATCAAAGGAGGCATACAAAAACTGATTAAAGCACTTTCAGCTTTAGTTTACCATGCCACAACGTAAATGTAAGGGAGCAATCAACTGTTGTTCGTCCTTTGTATAGTCCAGACACGAAGCACAACCACGAATACAAACTCTAACTTCATTATAAACTTACATTAATATAATTTTGCAAGACTGAAAATATTTCTCCTCTATGTTCCTTTTACTTCCTGGAAAACTAGGGAGGGTGCCTTCTGACTTCCCATGTTCCCTCATGGTTCTGAGAATCTAGTCAGCTCCTCCTCCTATCTCTCATTGTTATGCCCACAGGCTATTACATCGATATAGATAAAATTGCTATATTTATTGCAATGACAACCTGTATAAATGACAGTTCAGTGGAGTCAGGGATGTATTAATCAGTAAATTGTTTACTGATGAAAAAATGATTGCATTTATATAGTGTTCTAAAACATAACATGATTTATTTGATTTTGATTAACTGTGTATCAGCAAAGCCATAAGCCATGTTTTATAGCATTATGTGTGAATAAAGCCATCATGGCTTATTTAACAAGGATATGAATTAATTAATTAAATGAAAGGAAGAAATATAGATACGTTGTGTGTGAAATTAGGAAAAGAGAGGATATAATTGAACTGAAGGAAAGTAGTATACACAGAATTGAGAATATTCAGGGAAGTGAGAGGATAAATAAATGAAAAGGCTAAAATGGATGTAATAAGAGTATTTGATATATTCACTACCTTGAGTTACCTATAAAGTAATAAAGGCAGGATAAAAATCTAATGAATAAATCTAATGAATAATAAAATATATACACATACACACGAATACAAAGGAAAGTTACTTTAACTGCTCTTCCTCTAAGAAAATTAGGCAGAAGAAATGTATCAGCTTTCATTACCATATTTTCAACTCATCTAAGCCAACCATCCCATTTTAAAGGAAAATGTCAACTCGCCTCTGCAGGCTTGCGTCGGATGGCAAAGAAAACGCTACCAGCAGCTTCCAGATGCTTAAACGATTTATTTCCTCGAACAGCCCGTCATCGGCAAGTGAACACGAGCGAAATACACGCAAAGTCGGCGTTGGGAGCAGCTGCCTCCCAACGCCTTTTAAACCTTCGCGCCTGCCCGCCAACGCCCTTCCGGGTACAGGATCTTCAGCGCACGCGCGGAAAGGCCCCTCCTGCAGCGCGGCGATGGACATACGGGACGTCGGGCATCAGAAGCCTAGCTAGCCTATCCCCGACCGCTGGGTGACCGTCCGCCTAATTTGCCAAACACCCCCCTCCACCGTGTAAGCTTCGAATCCGCGACCTCCACCCCCCCCAATCTTCACGGTGCAGCAAGTTGAGCGCCAGGAGCCTCGGTCGATAAGGATCACTGTCGCCGATATATCTGGCGGTGTCGAGAGGAGCTCGACAGGCGGCTCCCCCTACCAAAGGTGCTCCTGGAAAACAGAAATAAACACGTTAACATTCAGCTCACGGGGGTCGATATATATTCGGGTTGGGCTTTTGTGGATATCGTTTATGGAATATCTGAAGCAACCGGTTGGCCTTGACATGACTAGCACCAACCCAGGATGCCTCCTCGAGAGGATACCCTTTCCACCGGACTAGGTATTGTATTCTACCCCTATGGAGTCGGGAATCCAATACCTCCTCTATCTCGTAGCGATCTCCCTCCACGGGACCAGGTCGTGGCATATGCTCTCTCACCCCTTCCACCGGCTTCAGTAAGCTACTATGGAATACAGGGTGCACCTTGCCCAGGAGGGGAGGTAATTTTAATTCTACGGTCACCGGATTGATGACTTTGACAATGGTAAATGGTCCGAGGTACTTAGGACCCAATTTACGGCTAGGGATGCGTAATTTCAGGTATTTAGTTGAGAGGTAGACCCGGTCCCCTACAGCAAATGGCTTATGGTCTGCCCTTTTCTTATCCGCTTGGTACTTATAGGATTCCATTGCTTTCTCCAAGGCGTCTTTTATTCGTGGCCACCGATTCTTAATATCAGTGGCCCATTTATTAGGGGAAACCCGTTCCTGACCTTGTACTTCTAGGTCAGGGATAGCGGAGAATTCCTTCCCTGACACCACCTGGAAGGGGGTACTTCCTGTGCTACTATGGACAGTGTTGTTGTAGGCTATTTCGGCAAAAGGGAGAAGGTCCGACCAGTTGGACTGTTGGTATGCTACATAACAGCGTAGATATCGCTCTATCATGGCGTTAGCCCTTTCAGCAGCACCGTTGGTGCTCGGATGAAAACCCGAACTGAGACCCTGTGCCGCCCCTAGCATCTTCACAAAATTGCGCCAGAATTTTGCGGTAAATTGGACCCCCCTGTCTGAAATGATACGCCGCGGTGGCCCATGAATACGGTATATATGCCAGATGAACATCTTTGCCAATTTTTTAGCTGATGGTAGCCCGTGGCATGGAATGAAATGGGCTTGTTTCGAAAAGAGATCAACCACCGTCCAAATTACCGTATTGCCATTACTGTCCGGTAGGTCTACGATAAAGTCCATGCCGATGTCATCCCAAGGCCGTGTAGGCTCTGCTACAGATTGCAAAAGACCGAAAGGTTTTCCTGGCCGAGATTTTGCCGTGGCACAGGCCTTACAACTCTTTACATACTGCTCAACCTCTTTTCTCAGATGGGGCCACCAGAATTGTCGTCGTACTAAATGTAACGTTTTCAAAAATCCAAAGTGACCAGCCGTCTTGGCATCATGACATTGGTGTAGTACTGGCTGTCGCAGTGACTTGGGGATGTACAACTTATCGTTAACCCACGCAAATCCGTCCCGGTGTGTTATTAACTCCCCATGTTCTGATATCCATGGATCAGTAACTAACGCCTGTTGCAGGTTATCTTTCCACGAAGGCGACGGCCCATCATGTGATGTTCGGGCTACCTGTTGATGTTTTGGCACCATCGCTTGTACTACATCTTCTCTTTTACTAGCGAATTGCGGTAATCTTGAGAGTGCATCTGCTAAAAAATTCTTCCCCCCTGGCACGTACTTCAACTCAAAGTTGAAACGCTGGAAATACTGGGCCCATCGTACTTGTTTGGGTGATAAGCGTCTCGGGTTTTGGAGTGCTTCTAAATTTTTGTGGTCCGTCCAGACCTCGAATTTAACACCACTACCCTCCAACAAGTGTCGCCACGTAATCAGAGCCCATCTCACCGCAAAAGCTTCCTTTTCCCAAATGGCCCATCGCCTCTCAGTAATAGAAAATTTGCGGGAAGTGTATGCACAGGGATACAGTGTTCCCTCAGGAGTTCGCTGCAATAACACTGCACCCACTGCGACATCGCTAGCATCCGCTTGCACAATAAAAGGTCTTACTGGATCAGGATGACGTAAGACAGGGGCCTGCGAGAACAAGGACTTTAGTCCGTCAAAAGCTTCTTGGCAATCCGGCGTCCACGTGAGGAGTTGTCCTGGTTTCGCTTTCATACTTGTTTGCTTTGTGCGCAATAACTCAGTTAAAGGAAGGGCGATATGAGCGAACGAAGGGATAAACTGCCTGTAAAAATTCGCGAAACCAAGAAAGCTCTGTAATTGTCTCCGTGTTGTGGGTGCTTGCCACCCCAACACGGTGTCTACTTTCTTTGGATCCATTTCTATCCCAGTTCCCGATATGCGATACCCTAAATAGTCCAATTGAGTGCGATGAAATTCGCACTTCGATAACTTCACGAAAAGTTTTGCATGTAACAATTTAGAAAGTACTTGTCGTACGAGGGCTGTATGTTCCTCCATCGTTTTGGTGTAAATTAGGATATCATCTAGGTAGACAAGCACTCCACGATACAGGTGCTCATGGAGCACCTCGTTTATGACCTGCATAAAGACGGCCGGGGCACCTTGTAGCCCAAACGGCATCACACGGAACTTGTAACTGCCTAATGGACAGTTGAAGGTGGTTTTCCACTCATCGCCAGGCTTTATTCGAACTCTGTAATAAGCTTCTCGAAGATCCAACTTCGTGAACACTTTTCCGGTCGCTAAAGTTGCAAGTAAGTCTTTCATTAAAGGTAATGGATACAAGTGTTCAACGCACACAGCGTTTAGGCCCCGGAAGTCCACACATAATCGTAACCCCCCATCTTTCTTCTCCCGGAATAAAACGGGAGCAGCCATATGAGACCGGCTAGGCTGAATAAAGCCCCGAGCTAGGTTTTTATCTATGTAATGTCTAAGTTCCTCTAGTTCGGCCCTTGTCATAGCATACATACGTGGCTTGGGTAACTTAACATTCGGTTTTAGCTCTATGGCGCAATCGGTGGCTCTATGGGGGGGTAGGACTTCACATTCCTCCTCATTGAACACATCTGCTAAGTCCCTGTATATGTCGGGATACCCTAGATCAAAGAGTTCGTTGGAACAGGGTTCTTTCCCCTTTGTGTCGACTCGATGCACCCGATCCTCCAGCTCTGGGTCTGGCCCAACACTCAGTCGAAGCTTTCGGAAACCGCCCTCCCACCATATCAACGGTCTCCATTTATCTAACCACGTTAGCCCCAATATTATGGGTTCCACCATGGCATCCACTACTATAAACCGGATGTTCTCCCAGTGCTCCCCAATCTCTAATCGGACTATCTCGGTCACCCGCGTTGCTGGCTTACCACCCAAAAGAGAACCATCCATTTGTTCAAAGTTGATGGAAGTTCGTAACCGCAGCATACGAAGACCTAGTTCTTTAGCTACTGCCTCACGAATAAGACACCGGGTACAACCCGTATCGATAAGGGCTTTTTGATGGCTAAAGTTTGAGGTTTGGGGGTGTCTTAGCACAATGGGAATGACAAACGGGCGAACTGGCCCACTCACCATGGGATCGTTTGGAGCGTCCTCCTCACTGCTTTCTGAGGCAACCTGGAGGTCCTCCCGAACCGAAGGCGTTTCCGTTTCCTCTCGACGACCACGAGATGTCCTCGGGGTTGTTGCCTTGGACCACTCAGACGAGGAGCGAGCCCTTTCGTGTCCACCACCAGACGTCGGCGGGGGTCTGGATGTGATAGGTGGCCCAGGCGGCACCGGACAGTCAGCTGCCCGATGACCCAGTTGGTTACACCGGAAGCAACGGATGGTTCCCCGTCCAACTGGTACCAAAGAACGAGGTGTTGATGAACTCGTGCCTCTTTGGACCACCGTTCGCTCTGTACCTCGGCGAGGAGGAGGTGGATAAGCAGCCACTCCCCGTGGCCGGAACTCACGCAGGCCAACATCCAGATCCACCGCGGCATTAAACCAATCTGCTAATTTGGGGGGTAGTCCCCGATAAACACAGGCCTGCCGTAGTTCTCTATCCAGCCCCAACCGGAACTGGTGCACTAAGAGTCGTTCGGGCCAGGCCCGCAAACGGCCAGCTACAGTGCGAAACTCCTTAACGTACTGTCGAGCAGGACGCCCGCCTTGTTTTAAAGTCACTAGTTCTCCTTCCAATAGTTGAGTTCTTGACTGGTCTTCAAACCGGACACGCAAAGCCTCCAAAAATAACCCTACATTCGCCAACTCTTTTGCATGGTCGCTATGGAGGTCTGCCACCCAGTCTGCTGCCTCACCCTGTAATACAGCCGTGATGGCAACCACTATGGCCCACTGCGACGGGTAAAGGTGACCATATAGGTCCATATAGCTCAATATTTGGCTTAGGAAGAGGGAAACCCTATCAGCACTGCCATCAAATGTGGCTTGTATAGGGGGCGGTCCCCAGAACTGTTGTTGTGGCTGCCCTACACCAGGCATCCACATAGGAGGTTGCCCTGCCGGCTGAGCACCTTGTTCTGAGCCAACCCCCCTCTGTTGTTGGCCCAACAGGTCTCGTGGTCCCGGGGCTGGCGGGGCCTGCCGACGTGGGGTAACCCTATCCTCCCCTCGTGACACCCCCCCTAACGCTGATGGTACTGACCCTGAGGAGGGAGGGTCCCTTCTGCCAGACCTATAGACCCCTCTCTCTAAGCGGAGTTTTGGACTAGCTAAACGGAACCGAGGCTCCGTGCTACCCCGCGTGTCCCCCTGTCCATGCCAAGCGTCTTGCCCCGATATCCATGGCTGCCAGGAGGCGGCATCCCTGAAGCTGGACTCTCCAAACTTTTCACGAAGTACATCCAACGTGGAAGTGCCTACCCCTGTGGTATAGCTCCACTCACACTCCTCTTCGTCCACCCAGCGCCTTTCTCTCCAACCTTTAAACGAAGGGTCGCTCGACTGAGGCGTCAGCTGCTGCTTGGCTCCGGTGAGAGCAGAACTCTGCCACCATTCCCCCAGTGTAGGCTTCCCCCCGCAGGAGCTATCCCCCTCTGTCTCCGTCACAACGTTCTCCCGCAACTGTGGCAACTTCTCCTTGGAGCGCACCACCGGCAGCACCGACTCCTCCAACACTTGAACGGTCTCCGCCTCCTCATCCCCAGCTACCTCCTCTGGTCCCGGTGCTCCGGCCGCCGTACCTTCCGCCATGGCTGTCACGAAGCAAACCGGTGGTACCAGGAAAAACAACGCCGACTTTCTGTCAACTCGCCTCTGCAGGCTTGCGTCGGATGGCAAAGAAAACGCTACCAGCAGCTTCCAGATGCTTAAACGATTTATTTCCTCGAACAGCCCGTCATCGGCAAGTGAACACGAGCGAAATACACGCAAAGTCGGCGTTGGGAGCAGCTGCCTCCCAACGCCTTTTAAACCTTCGCGCCTGCCCGCCAACGCCCTTCCGGGTACAGGATCTTCAGCGCACGCGCGGAAAGGCCCCTCCTGCAGCGCGGCGATGGACATACGGGACGTCGGGCATCAGAAGCCTAGCTAGCCTATCCCCGACCGCTGGGTGACCGTCCGCCTAATTTGCCAAACACCCCCCTCCACCGTGTAAGCTTCGAATCCGCGACCTCCACCCCCCCCCAATCTTCACGGTGCAGCAAGTTGAGCGCCAGGAGCCTCGGTCGATAAGGATCACTGTCGCCGATATATCTGGCGGTGTCGAGAGGAGCTCGACAGAAAATTACTAAGGAAAAAGACAAGAAAAACTCCTTGTCAGATAAATGAAGAATTTGCCCCTGAATATCTATCAGAAAACTCTTAAAATTGATGCTTTTTAACAGCTTTGCAATAATTAAATTCTGAATTCAATGCAATGCAACATATAGAAATGCATCATATATAACTTACCAATCTTGCAGTCCCTGTAATATTTTTCAACTGGATAATCTTTTGTGAAGCCAACTCCACCCATCCATTCAATACATTTACTTGTTGTTAGAGTTGCAACCTTTAAGATATACAATAAGCCTGTTATGAGGGTTTATGAACTGTTTGGTTTCTACTATTAACCACCCTTCTAATAAATATACTACAAAAGATACAAAATATTAATCAAATAAAGCCATGTTAAATTAATGATGCATAATTAAAGAGCTCTAAAGCTTATGGATCTCAAGTGGAAAACTATAATTCTTTTGACCATAGCAGTTTAGTTTGAAATATAATTTGCCACAATCTGACAAAGAACTTTGATAGTTATATGACAAAAAAATTAAATGGGGATGCTTAAACCAAACGAAAACAACCAAACCAAACCAAACCTTTGAGCTCATGGCAGCCTGTATTTGAATTTTATTTCAGAGATATCGAATTTGTACAGGATTGGATTTACAGTGTTCAATAAGATAAAATTTGCTGTGATAACACACTCTAATTTGTTCGTATTTAATTTCTTACTTTAAGAGGGTCTATTAGCCACTGAAAGCCAGTTTGGTGTAGTAGTTAAGGCATGAAGCTAAAAATTGTGAGTTCTAATTTTGCTTTTCACACAAAGCCAGTGAGCTAGTCACTTTTTTTCAGCCCTAAGAAGGAAGCAATACAAACCACTTGCCAGAAAAAAAAAAACTTGCCAGAAAAACTGCAAGGAGTGGTCCAAGGCACCAAAAATATCTGCAAAAAAACAAAACTCCACTCACAAGCCTTTGGGACTGGAGCAGCATATACTGTAAACTCTAGCTAGCAAATAAGCATACACATAATCAAAATGTATAATATAATTTCTCTCTTTTAAAGTAGGAAATAATTTATTCTTTCTTTTTAAAATAATCCTCTAAAATATATTTAAGGTTTCATTTTTCGTTCCTTCTGCCCTCCCCTCTGCATAGCTGGCTGAAACAGAGATTTGAGACCTGAAAGAAACAATAAATTCCCTTCAGTTCTGCTTAAAATTTAAACAGAAAAAAATAGAGACCTTACCTCTGCTGTGTAATATTTGGCCATGCTTGCTTGTTTTATAAATGGCTTCCCAGTTTCTGCAAATCGGGCTGCATTGTAGGTCAGCAACCTTGCAGCTTCAATCTGAATGGCCACTTGAGCAATCTGATGTTGCAGTCCCTTAGAAATAAAACTTATATTGAAACATTGCTCTCGGGAAAAAAATAACTCTCCTTTCACGGCCATCAACAATACATGGAGTTCTCAATCTTATAGTAGCATCCTTGCAATTCTTAAGCAATCCTTTACTCAGTTATAAATCTAATTGGGCTTGAAAGTGCTTAATCATGAGTGAGTGTGTAAAGATCAGTGACTAGAATGGCCAAAATTGAATTAAAACTAGACAAAGGAGGGGAAACCATTGTTGTCCTGGTTGTTCATCAAAATTGGTTACATACAATGTTATATATATGTATTACAACTGCTACCTGACAATGCATATGGATTCTGTAACAATTTTGTCATGACGTATAAAATAATAAAAGCAAACTATTTTTATCTGGAACAGAAGTGACATTTTAGATATGTTGTTCAATTGAATATGTTGTGGTTATTATACATGGACTATCAATATATTATTTTGTGGTAATTACTCAGTATTAGCTGCAGTAGAATAGTAACAGTACGGTATAGCTCATGGCTCATAAGGTTTACCTCTACCAGCCATAATTATTTATGTTTTATCACCTATTTCACAGAACACATCAATCAATACCTGAAAATCAAAAATGCTTTTTCCAAACTGGGTTCTTTCCTTTGTGTATGGGATAGTATGATCAAAACACCCCTGTGCTAATCCCAGCATCTGTGTGCAGATAAACAAGCATTAAAATTATTGCAAAGCACCTTAATTCACATAATACCTTAATTTTATGGCAACTATTGCAACAGGTTTATCACTAAATAGTGGTTCCTGAAAGACTGGTAATTTAATCCTAGATTTGTTCATTCTAAAATAGGGCTGGCATGCTGTCCTAACATAGTCAGCTAATATGATCCTATATGAATTATATGAAACATCCAGAAACATCTGGAAGCCATAAAATGCCTCCCGTTAAAAAAAGAAGTTACTGAGGTGAAGAAATCCATATTATCATTGTCTTATTCTCACTAGGAAAATACTGCAGCAAAGAATAGATTACAGAGTTATTTGCTTTACTCCAAAGATTTGGATCAGTATTTTTGAAGGGAGGTCCTTCTGCAAAACGAACGAAATCTATCTGCCAAATATGGGATTTCACAGAGACACAAATGTGGTCTAAGAATGATTAGCTGTCTTTCTTTAGGAAAAAGTTACAAGCCTTCAAAAGGATTTTTCAGAACTGCATATAGATACATATAGGAATTTCTAGGATTGTCTTAGCAGAGAAACTATTCTGTTCAATGTAATTTTGAGGGACCTGTCACATTTAATCATTTCTCCATATAGAAAGTAACCATAATATTTAATATTAACATTAGCTGTGTGATTCAACAAATGCCATGCCCCTAAAGAAACCATGGCTTCTGTTGATTGAAAAATAGTTCTTTTTTGATGATTATATACTATATGCAAAGAAGAGAGTCATGCTATAACTTTAGAGAACAGTTGTACTTATGACAGCTGTAAAAATCAGAAGTCACATCTGTATATCAATTTTTTCTTTTCTAGTTTTTCTTTTCTTTTTGCACCTTGGCTTTCTCTTTTTTTCTCATTTCCCCTTCTTCTATTTTAGTTCTAATTTTCTTTTATTTTAGTTTGCACTAATTTTTCTAAAACTTTCAAAAAAAATATATTAAAAATAAAAATAGTTCCTTTTTTCCATAATGTGCCATTTTTTTTTAAACAGATGGCATGTTCAAAGGTAGATTGCAGTATGTGACAGTTGCCTGTAGTTCAAAGGAGAAAAAAAAGGCAAAAAATCCAAGCTCATGTTTTTGAGCATGCCTAAAATTATTCTTTGTACTATTTGGTATGGTCAACACTTTTATCCCTAAGTATGCATTTCTTTGGAATTAACTGTCAGAACTGTTTCCATTCTGTTACTGTTCTCATTCCTGCTTAACTGACTTTCTCATGCATCTAAACTCTCTCTGCATGTTGTTATTGAGCTTCTGTTTCAGCTTAATATTGCAGGGGCAATTGTTCTCAAAATCAAAGTGGAACTCGAGTTAAAGTTCCTCTTTTATTGTGATTTGCCCATCAAGGCCAGTTATTTTCAATTATATTCACCTGTGCAGCTATGCCAATTCTTCCTTTATTCAGCATTCCAATAGCATACTTATAGCCCTGACCAACCTGCCCCATTATGTTGCATTCAGGAACCTATAAAAAAAACCAAACAAATGAAAAATAAACAAAAGAAACAAAAGCATAATCAGTATCAACTCCTTTTTTTTGTTGTTGTCCTTTCCAAAAGTCAAAAGGCCATTATTTATGACACTGCATTCAAAAACATTTCTGGGAAAATCTAGTTTTAATTTTTTTAATACACGTTTTAAAAATGAAGAAATTTAAAGCAGAGCAGAAAACAAAAATGCTGCAGCTTTTGATATTCAGAAATTGTCTTTTAAATTTGGGTCACTTATAAATTATGGCCATGTGCCTTTCAATTGATAATATGGATTGATAAGATATTTACCCCATTAGGCTATCACCCATCTATATAAAATGCAAACCTGAGATACATCATTCTCTTTCCAAATTCATAGTGTTCTATAACTTTAGCCTGCTGGCTTACCTCGTAGAATTTCAAACTCAGAACCAAATGCAACACTGCTTTAAAAGTTTTATTCTACCTTCACATTTTCAAATGTTACAGGACATGTAGATGCTGCTCTGATTCCCAGCTTATCTTCTTTCTTTCCTACATGTAGGCCATCTGAATTACGGTCTACTATGAAACATGTAATTCCTTTATAGCCCTAAGGGGGGGAAAAAGGCAAATACAGTAATACATTAACCATGTTGTTGAGTATATACCACATAAATATATTCCAACCCTTGCAAAATAATTCATACTCAAAGTTCCACTCAAATAAGTGGGTCCTTCTTTAGGCATCCATAACTCTTTTCCTACACAGGTGATCCAACTGCAGTTCCTGCCATAGTGTTGCATTTTGTATCAAGACTTGCATAGATTCTCTACGCCAGAGCACCCAGGTTAATATACCGTATTTTTTGGAGTATAAAACGCTCCAGACTATAAGACACACCTAGATTTTAGAGGAGGAAAACAAGGAAAAAAATATTTTGAACCAAATGGTGTAATAATATATTATTTAATAAAATACCAGTATAGCAGAATAATTTTTACAGGTGCTAACCTTAACCCTAAGCCTAACCCTTTACAAACAAATGCTAACCTTAACCCTAATCCCTAACCCAGGGGTCTTCAAATTTGACAACTTTAAGACTTGTGGACTTCAAACTCCCAGAATTCCTCCTCCAGTCATGTTAGCTCAGGAATCCTGGGATTTATAAAGTCCACAAGTCTTAAAGCTGTCAAGTTTGAAGACCCTTGCACCCCTAACCATTTACAAACAGGTGCTAACCTGTCAGGCAGCGATGGGGTGGCAGCGGGCAGCAGCGGGGTGGCAGCTCAGGCAGGCAGGTGGCAGCGGGGCAGGCGGTGGCAATGCAGCGGCAGCTCAGGTGGCAGCGGTCTGGCAGCAGATGAGACAGGCTTCTCTGGGCAGCGGCGATGGTGTGGTGGCTCAGGCGGCCCGGCAGGCTTCTCCAGGCAGCGAGGGGTGGCGGCGATAGGGCAGCAGGTCAGGTTAGCTGTCTGTTGCTGCCCATTGTTGCCATTGCCACCATCACACCAACTCCCTCCCCCTTCCCTCCAGATATGGCTGATGCAACATCTGGTGTATAAGACGCACCCAGATTTTCATCTTCTTTTTGGGGAGGAGGGGAAATGTGAGTCTTATACTCCGAAAAATACGGTAGTTAATAGTATCTGGTTTGGCAACACAATGTCTATACTATTCTAACACCACTTCTGGATCATCTATGTAGACACACATACATACCTGTAATGAAATAAAAAGCTTCCAAAATTTTGAGTGACTTCAATGTAAATTGCTCATGGGTGATTTCAGGCAAGGAATTTGAAATTACGTAAGATTTTGTTTTATTAAATGAGATTCAACGAGTTATGAGCCTCGGTGGTGCAGTGGTTAGAGTGCAGTACTGCTGGCAACTTCTGCTGACTGCCGGCTGCCTTTGAATTTGGCAGTTCAAATCTCACCAGGCTCAAGGTTGACTCCTCTGAGGTGGGTAGAATTAGGACCCAAACTGTTGGGGCAATATGCTGACTCTGTAAACCACTTAGAGAGGGCTGTAAAGCACTGTGAAGCAGTATATAAGTCTAAATGCTATTGCAAGTGAGCTTTGGCACTTGTATGAAACTTCAATTGAATTAAAAATGTGTGTTACTTTATAGCATAAGATTCTGCAACATACTCCTTGATAGATGAAGAGATTACTAGCCTCTGATTTGAAGCAAATGTTTTGAGAGCAAGATACCTTCAAAACATTGACGCAAAGCAAAGAAAAGCAGGGTTTTGTTTGCACTGCAATTGGATCACCTCTGCTTCCAAAGAAAGTCCCTTCTTGAATAATCTTTTAGGCCACCTGAAAGTGTTCAAAACTTTAATCTTCAGTGAGGTCACAAAGTGTGGTCACCTTATTTCCAAGCACAGTAGGCTTTGCTGTTCTGAATAAACAGGCCTCAAATGAAGAAAAAAAAATCCTCTGGAACAGATAACAATTTCTGCCCCTAATTGTCTGCTGAAGTTTCCAGAAGGAAGATACTCTATAAGCTGAAGATTTATGTGAAAATGGCAATTAGAAAAAGCGAGATGAAAGCTTGACATTATCCTATATTTTTAACCTTAGTATAACAATACATGCACAATCACATTGCAATGATTTTAACTACTTACTGCTGAAGGGTTTGCATTTGCCATCACCAAAAACACCCCTGCTTGTTCTGCAAAGCTAATCCACATCTTTGATCCATTGATGATGTAATAATCCCCTTGCTTTTCAGCACGAGTCTTCATCGAGAAGGCATCACTGCCAGCTCCTGGTTCAGAAATGCAGATGGCGCCCATCTACCATTTAACATAGAATTCAGAGGTCAGCTAATTCCACTGGACACTGAAAATGTAGGTTTGGCAAAGTAATCAGAGAAAACTTCCCTTTTATGGTATTGGCCTTGAAAGAAGTCAAGACAATTTTAAAAAATCCAGAGGCAAGAGCTTGATTACTAATTTATTGATACAATTAGCCATTGTAAATAAAGGCAGGTAGTCAATCAAGAGACATTTGAAGAGTTTTCTCTTTACAATAGTTTTGAAAGATATGCTATTCAAATGTAATTAGCCATGCTGCCTTTTCTATTTCACATATATATTTAATGCATATTTAATCACTTCAAAGATATTAATTTAAATGTGTGTAAAGATGCTCAAGCCTTGATAGTACAGGGGTTTAGTGCACCCTGTTATTAACACAGCTGCCTGCAATTTCTGCTGGTTCGAATCTCTCCAAGGCTCAAGGTTGACTCAGCCTTCCATCCTTTCTAAGGTAGGTGAAATGAGGACCCAGTTTGTGGGGGCAATAAGCTGACTTTGTATAAAATATACAAAAGAATGAAGGCTATTGCTTAACGCATTGTAAGCCGCCCTGAGTCTCCGGAGAAGGGCGGCATATAAATCAAATTTAAAAAAAAAAAATCATTATATTTTTAAATATTATTTTTTAAAATGTATTAATGGTTGGGTTTTTTATGGTCTATTTTTTATTGTATGCCATTCAGAGTCATATTCATAGGGTGGATGGCTACATAAATGTGATAAATAAAAGAAAATGAAATATTTAATAATTTAATAAAATTGAAACTTTAAAAGTAACATTTCAGACTTTATAGCTTTTATCTTAAACCACTAGAATGACCTTGGTTTTCTAGTCAGTAAAATACACTATAATTTTGAATTGCAAAATTTACAGGTATCTAAAACAGCAAAAGCTCCAAGTAAGAGATTATGTTATAAAACACAGAGATTTAATAAATCATTAGCAACTCTACATACAGTAGGTAGTCCTCGACTTACAACCATTCATGTAGTGACAATTTGAAGTTAAAATAACACTGAAAAAAAGTGACTTACAATGGATCCTCACACTTAGGAACATCACAGCATTCCTCACTATCACATGATTAAAATTCAGACAATTGGCAATCTGCAAGTATTTATGACAGTTGCAATGTACCAGGGTCATGTGGTCAACATTTGCAACCTTTCCAGCTGGCCTCCAACAAGCAGAGTGAATGGAGAAAAAGCTAGATTCGCTTAAACTGCAATGATTCGCTTAATGACCATGGCATGGGTGTGACTTTCTTAACACCTGCTTTGCTTAGCAACAGAAATTCTGGTTTTAATTGTGGTCCTCAGTCAAGGACTACCTGTACAATGCCAATTGGGAATATGTTAATGTTAACTTGAACATCACAGTGTTTCAATGTAACCTTAATGGGGATTGGGATCTTAACTTCATAGTAATATTACTCACTTAGTAGTGATAGTAAATGACACTAGTGCAAACTTTGTAAATCTATGTTTTACTTTAATCATCGTGCTTTACCTACCATGTCTTTTGCCAGCCTGGGCAAATAGGTCCTCTTTTGTTCTTCAGTGCCATACGTTGTAAACATTTTATTAGTGAAAGTATTTTGGAGTTCGCACGCAAGTGATACAGATGGGTCAACTTTGGCTAACTCCTCAACTACTAGAATGGTAGAAAAGAAAGAAGATCCGGTTCCTCCATATTCTGCTTCAAGTTCAATACCCATTAACTAAGAAAAAAAAAAGAATAAGTTTTTGTTACGGAGAAGAAAAGTGTACAAGTTGTGATTTATATCCCAATATAAAAATTCAAGTCAAAGCAAGAGCTACTGACATCCAAGTAATTCCAAGTTAGGGTTTAAATTTAAACTATTTGGGTTTAAATCTAGAAAGTCAATGGAATATTAGGCAGCAGACCTTGAAATCAGTGATACATAAACCACATTGTGAGATCTTTATTTTTACTAAAGAATAATCAAAATGCTTGTTGCATAATACTACACATGTATCTTTCCCAATCTATTTCCACTGAAGCAATTTGCTAAATTGTCTCTCCTTTAAAGTAGAAGATAAAGAGTAAAATCTAGAGGAAAAAATGAATGGAAACCAGCATTCTGTCCCAACGTTCACTTGGCAATAATCATAATTAATTTTTAGATTATACTATTCTATAACAGACTATAGTATTGTAGCTAACAACCAAACAATATACTGTACGTGCATGGAGCTTATACTGTATAAAACCTAGTTAAAGATGAAAAAGAAGCTTAAGTCATTTTTAAGCATAAACAATCATGTACAAACCCCTTGTTCAAATAGTCCTCGGAGTAAAGAATCATCAAATTTTGCATCAGCATCCATTTTTTGTACTAATGGAACAACTTGTTCTTGAGCAAATTTTTTTACTAGACAAAAGAAACAAGGATACAAAGGAACCAAGCTTTAATATATTTATATACATATTTAAACAGCAGACTGCCAATACCCTACACAAACCTCCAAGATGAGGGATACAATATAACAAGCAACTATATATGGGCTTGTAAGGTAGTCTCTAGCTTAAAGATCCTAGCTTGTAAAGAACAATGCTAGAAGAACTGAATGAGTTGCACTCATATTATTAGCATACCTTTAGTATAAACAATCCAGTGTTATGTCCTTCAGATTTGCACAGACTACTATTTGTACAATGCCGAGACAGGACAAATATTTCACAAATGAACCCATTTACAAACTACTATATATACTGGATTTGGGGTATTTCTCTATTAGGTACTTATATAAATCTTTTAAAATCAAGCTTCCATCACTGTCGTTCTGCAAAATCTGATCTTGTTACTGTTATTATCAGCACAGCAACAGTTGAACGATTCTATAATTTGTTTAAATCACTAGTGAGTATCCAACAAATTTCAGATTTTGTTGAAAGAATTTGAATATATTTAATTACACCGGACACATTACCTGATTGTTTAATCATTAACTCTTCTTCTGTATATGTCTGAAGTGGAGCACAAGTTAATCCTTCTTTGACTATATGTGGTAAAGCTTCTGATTTGAAAGATTTAGAGAGACAAGAATGTGTCATCCAATCATTTATGCAGAGAGGCATATTCCATCTTGGCTATGGGCAAAAATATTTTAATATAAAGAAAAAAAGAAAATACTTAGAGATAAGATTAGATTCAGCAAATAATGATATTTCATATAAAATCTGTAGTTCTAATTTGTACTATATGGCTGTGCTAGAGAATATATATATATATAGGATTTTAAGTTGGGATTTTAGCCAGGGTTTTATGTATTTCAATTAACAGACTTTTAATGATGCGGGAAAACACCCGAGATTTTTAACTTTTTACATACACACACCCGCGAAAACTTGAGAAGACAGATATATATATATAACCAAATTAATCTCCAAAACTGAACATTATGGAAGCCATTGAAATAGAAAAACACCTCCATAACATGAATAAACGTGACGATACCTCCCGCCTACCAGACATCTGGAAACTAGCCCTTGTCAACAAATGAGTCCCAGCACCCACAGACAGAAAAATCTACACCCCAGAAACCAGACACCCCCCCCCCAAGACCTCCAACCAAATCACATTCCAGCCAGCTACAAAGATGAAGCCCTGCCACCTGGTGGAGAAAAACCAACCATACACTCGAAGCCAAGCCAATAGACACAGACTGGGATTCCCAACCAATCAGAACTAAGAGGTGGAGCCATCTCAGCAAAGCAGACTACCAGCACCAGATTTGAAATACTAACGGCAGTTGCTGCAGAAGACCCCTTATATAAGCCTGATGATGGCAGATGAGATTCTGTCGAAACGTTGCCAAAGTGCTCTCAATCTTACACGGGAGAAGACCCGAATACACCAAGACTTGCACACACACACACACACACACACACACACACACACATATAACATTGCTCCTAGAAGCACGAAGCCGAAAACACCAGCCTGAAGAGACTTCGTTGAAACGTCGCCAAGACACTTCCAATTTTACGTGGGAGAAAACCCGAATAACCAAAGACCTACATACAAATACCAGCGAAAACCTCAGAAAACAAATATATATATATATATATGTATATATATATATATATATATATATATTATTATTATTATTATTATTTATTTATATTTAAAAAAAACAAAATAAAAACTTTTTAACACATGAAAATCTTCTCAAAAGTCGGGGGTCGTCTTATACGCCGGGGGTCGTTCTCACAAAATCTTACAAAGCTGTACGTGGAATTTTGTGTGTATAAAGTGTGAAAGTTGGTTTTTGGGACTTTTTGTGGCTGTGTGAGGTTCCTGCTTGTTGCAGGGGCCATTTTGGTCTAGCACAGCTGCTTTTACATTGTGGGTGAGCCAGTTGTGTTGTATTGTGTGTGTGTAAAGTGTGAAAGTTTTTTGGGGGGGCTTTTTGTGGCTGTGTGAGGTTCCTGCTTGTTGCAGGGGCCATTTTGGGTCTAGCACAGCTGCTTTTACATTGTGGGTGAGCCAGTTGATGTTTTTTTATTTTTTATTTGGTGTGCATTGGAAGAAGAGTAGTCTTATACGGCGAGTATAGCCCAAACCCTATATTTTAACAGGAAAGGTTGGGGGTCGTCTTAGACGCCCAGTCGTCTTATACACCGTAAAATACGGTACTGTTTCTTAACTGTGTTCGCCGCCCTGAGTCCTTCGGGAGAATGGCGGCATATAAATACATGTAATAAATAAATAAATAAATAAATCAAAAGTACTTGTGAATCTTTAACGTTGTTCAGGAGGAAAAATGTCAGCAACTGGATCTCTATGAAAATTAACACAACAATACAGAAGCTCTGACATTCCTTTCACCTTGTTATCCTTCTTGTAGTTTCCCACTGAACAACCCTAACCCTATCTGTTACCCTTTATTACACATCACATCAACACATTCTTAATTTTAAAAGGTGACAATGCTTTAACACTGTATATCACCTGAACCCTGCAATCTGGGAACATAAAGCTGTGGACTGCAACCACCAAACGTGGCCATAACTTAGAGTTAACACAGAGTAAGGGAACCAACTCTAATCATGCCCCCCCTGGTTCCTCATCTGTTAAATAACAGTTTCTAATTCCTTGTCAAGGTTCATGCATTGCAACACATAATTCTTTTTTTTTGTGTGTGTGTAAAAAGTTTTTATTTTTTACACATACATACACACAAACATACAATATATTTTTGCTGATCAGATTATTTGGCCGGTTAATAAATTTAAACAATTCTTAATTTTACAACTAAGATTACCATTTCTATACCTCCTTTTTGCCATTGTGTTCACTTTCATCTATTTTTTTTATCAATTTTACCCTTCATTTTCATCTCTAATTTTAACCAAATTCCAATTTCCCTTCTATTCTATATTAAACCCCAATCCACAACACACAATTAATTTTGTGTCGCAGGCCACAATGTTTGCTGTCACACAACAGCCCAAGCCAAAATATCTGGCTTAGAAGACATCTCAGGATTTGCAAAACTGCCTTCCTAACTTCCTGGCCTCGTGCCCACGGTAAAAAGATAGGGATTCGTCTCGATTAGTGTCCTGGAACCAGCAACATCCCTCGCCAATCACCTAGTTATTTGAACATCTGGATGTGCCAGGCACCGAGCGCGAGCGAGCCCCTTCGGCGTGTTAAACTTGCGCTCTGCCACGGAGCCATCCAGGCGGCAGTTCTTCGCCTGTCGCCCTTACAAGTTTTACAGCCCCTTACTTTCCTGCAGCGTCTCAGCAAAGCCAAAGCTCCCGCAGGTGCCATCGTTGACGTCTAAAAGCAATGTAGCTCCTGGCTTCTCCCAATTCGCCTTCTACGTTCTGTCCCCCGCTTTTCAGCCGCGCAAGGTTAGATAAGCGCAGATTTGCATGAGGACCTCAAAGAGATAAGAGAAGGCGCTATTTTTTTCTTCTTCTCACTTCTGGTTCCCGTTGGAATCCCGCATCTGCGGGGCTGGCCACTCATTTCATCCTTTCCAGACAAAACTTTGTCATCTGCTCAAGCGACGAATCTTTGCTTCAAAAACGATGCTCGGGTAGACAGCGTTATGCCCACCAAAATGATTTGCTTTAATCCCGTTCTTCTCCTGCAGGGCCCCGGAGCCCATCTGGCGTTTGAGAGCCGGAAGCTTTTTTAAAAACAAAAACAAAAGCCATGAACTCTCTGGGAAAATCCTTCTTTAAAGCCCTTTTCCTTGGCCCGAGCGGGACGCGCCGTGTTGAACTCTCGCGGGACTTTGTTAAGGAGAAGCGATAGGTTACGTTTAAGCTTCGGGAGACACAACAAACATGGAGGCGGCAGCGACGAGAGTTGGGGGCCCGGGTGACTGCAAAGTGCAGCGGCGGTGAGTGACGGAAGGCTGCGTCGTCCTCCGGGGTCTTTTTCTTCCTTTCTCCCCCCCCCTCTTTCTCGGTCACCGGTGAATTTAAGAAGGTGGCGGCAGGTTCTAGCTTCTTGCGGCTGGCGGGAGACGGCAAGTCAAGGGCAAAAGGGCTGGCGTGTCCCGGGAGGCACCTTAAAAGAGTCCGCGGGCTGAAAGGACGCGCGGGACGAGTTTGGAGCCGTGACTTTTGAAGCCCTTTCCCGGGAAGGCTGGGGGGGAGGGAGAAAAAAAAACGGCCAGCTGCGGGCTCCTCGCATCGCCCCGCTGCGCCAAAGAAGCTCCTCCGTCGAGCCCTGTAAGCGAGGAAAGCCGAAACCCGCTTCGGTTGAAAGGCAGCCTCCCCTCTCTCTCTCTCTCTGTTGAACCTCGTCACCCTGGCGACCATGCCAGGACCGCGTTTTCTTGAGAGGGGTGGGTGTCTCGAGAGGATGCCCAACTTTGGAGGGAGAAAACGGCTGCTGCTGCCAGAAGTTAAATCCTGGAGAACTGCAGACGTCGGGAATGGGGTTTCCCTCCGCCGCCCTTTCTTCTGTGTCTCTGTAGGGTCTGCATACAACAATGTTTGTGGTAATAAAGGAGTGTGTTTAGTCTGAGGCGGTTGAGCGTGTGGAGAAAGTGTCAGCAATTGGCTTTATTTTCCTTCTAGTGTTTCTGCGTCTCTGTAAGGCAGTGTTTCTCAACCTTGGTCGCTTGAAGATGGGTGGACTTCAACTCCCAGAATCCCCCCAGCCAGCGCTGCTGGCTGGGGGGATTCTGGGAGTTGAAGTCCACCCATCTTCAAGCGACCAAGGTTGAGAAACACTGCTGTAGGGTCTACATACAACAACGTTTGTGTTAATAAGGAGTGTGTTAGTCTGAGGCGGTTCAGTGTGTGAGGGAGCGAATGAAGGTCTACTAAGCGATGAAAGAAAAAGGCTGTGTAAAAATGGCTGGCCAGTAAGGAAAGGAAAAGGTATAGGAATAAGAAGCAATAAGAAGGTAGAGGAATTTACCATTGTTGCTTCTTATTCCTAAACCTTTTCCTTTCCTTACTGACCAGCCATTTTTATACAGCCTTTTTCTTTCATCGCTTAGTAGACCTTCACTTTCTCACACGCTTTACCGCCTCAGACTAACACACTCCTTATTTGTTTGTTTGTTTGTTTGTTTGTTCATTGATTGATTGATTGATTGATTGGTTCAATTTATATGCTGCCCTTCTCCGGAGACTCAGGGCGGCTTACAATGCGTTAAACAATATTTTTAAAATATTGTTATTAAAACAAACGTTGTTGTAGACCAGTGTTTCTCAACCTTGGTAGCTTGAAGATGGGTGGACTTCAACTCCCAGAATCCCCCCAGCCAGGAGCGCTGGCTGGGGGGATTCTGGGAGTTGAAGTCCACCCATCTTCAAGCTTCCAAGGTTGAGAAACACTGTTGTAGACCCTACAGAGATGCAGAAACACTTGAAGGAAAATAAAGCCAATTCCTGATACTTTCTCACATGCTTAACCGCCTCAGACATCCACCTTCTCTTTTCTGTTAACGCAAACCGGGGACGCAGCAACGCCAGCGGACTATTCAGCTTTTGAAAGGTTCATTGCGTCCACAAATTTGCGTGTGTAGTTAACATGCGGACTGGCTGGCAGCTAAGCAAAAAAGGGAAAGTACAGGCAGTCTTTGACTTAACAACGGTTCATTTGGTGACCATTCAAAGTATTACAACGACACTGAAAAAAGTGACTTATGATCGTTTTTTCACACGTTCGACCGTTGCAACATCCCCCGTGGTCACATGATCAAAATACAGATGTTTAGGAACTGGTTCACATTTAGGCTGGCTGCAGTATCTTAGAGTCATGTGACCCAACAAAATCAATGGGCATTCCAGATTCACTTAACAACCATGCTATTAAGTTAACAAATGAAACGGTTCACTTAACAGCTGTGGCAAGAAAAGTGGTATAAAATGGAGCAAACTCACTTAACAAATGTTTCACTTAGCAACAGAAATTTTGGGCTCAATTGTAGCCGTAACTCGAAGACTGCCTGGCGATCTTAGTGTTGAGAATGGAAGAAATAGGAATTGCATTCAACATTTGTAGCATAAGAGCTCTGGTAAGGTAGAAAAGCAGTAAGCCAGTTTTTGCGTAGGCCTGAAGAAAGGAAGGCCAGAGACTAAGTAAGTCATAGAGCAGGCCTTTAGAGTTCTGGTGAATGAAAAATCTGAGTTCTATTCCAACTGCCTACTCATCCTCCACACGGTCTCCCCAGCATTTATGTATAGTAATTATATGAAAGTGACTAACCATAACTGCACAGAATTGCACAGGCAAAGTAACTAAATAGGTGCTAGCAAATGAAGTGTTCTTTTCTAACAGGATTGTACATAATTCATACAGCAGAACTCTCAAGGTACTGATGAAGGTACAGTAGGTTCCTCTGCTTCATGTCCTTTCAAGTTTTATTGACTATGTAAGGAAGGGAAATAGGTTGAGAGTTACCAAGAACGGTAAGAGTGGCAGCTGTTAGGGTGGTGCAAAAGGGTGCTTTGACTATTGCAGTTTTCCTTGAAGCATTAAGATATTTTCACGTCCTGACCTCTTCAGGGTTTTCTCAGTTCATCTGAGCATGCATCAAAAATATTTCCAGAAGATTGCCACTTAAGTGAAAGAAACATCCAAATGATTTATGAAACCTTAGTCAATACAGTATTCTCTGTTGAATGAACATTATAAGGAGGAATAAACTGATCCGTAATCATAATGTAATTTCCTGCCTCTGCTTTAAGTGCCACTTCAACCTATAAATCAGAAATTAAACTATACCATGGAATCAGAGATGTAGAAATAGTTCTTAACTAGATCTCTAGATTTTGATTTGAAGCAAAGATGATGTACTTGCTTATTCCTTTTCTCTGGAAAGAAAAGTTACTTTGAATAAAGTAAAATGTATTTTATAAAGAAGGAAAAATACTTTCATGGTGTTTCTTTTGCACAGATTATTTTGATGTGTTTCTTTTATTTGTTATCTCCATTTTAGTTTTGATAAATTATTTTAGCAAAAATTAGCAACAAGATTTATATTAAAGAGACATGAGCATTAAATATTATTTCTGTCCTATGTAGAACAGAGTACATTCAATTACAGAAACATCAGAGTTAAAAAAAACGAATCACATTCAGTCTACAACCAAAGTTTGTTTTTGTATGTAGTATTTTTGAATTTTGGCTGAAAGAATTTTCCCACTAAAATAAATCAGGAGAAAAAAAAACATTCCACCCCCCCAATGGAAAATTAATGCAGGGATAGTTTATATTGATATTGTAGATTTTATGCATTATAGTGAGAATGTTAGTACTGGAGAATACTAGATTTATCCCTTACTGCTACAGACATGATATGTAACTTAATACCAACTCTATTGAAATATGTTATTAAAGACATGAGCTTGGAAAAGGAAATCATTAAAATTAGTTTACCTCAGTATCATTTACTTCTCCCACACTTCTATCCTTGCTTCCATCATGTCCATTAGCATTATATATATTGCCTTTTATTCTTTAAAGTCACTGTTCTGTCTTTCATCCAACCATGATTTTCTTGGTCCTCCCCTTTCTTACAGCTGTTCAGTTTTCTTTCATACATTTGATATGCAATTTATTTATTCAATGAATATGATTAGACCACCTCTATTTTTCTTATAGTGGCTTACAACCTTAGGTTTCCTGATGGTCTCCCATCTGATGTTTTATTTCTTTTGAGCAGCCAAAATCATTAGAGTGGTTGTTTTAAAAGTTGTTAGTGAATATTGTGACATAACCATCCTAGATCTTGTAGGTAATTTCACGTAAATAGTAATATTCAGTTCTTAAGGTTTTGTGCATAACTCCTTGTTATATCACTAAGTTTATGATTTACTCCATTTATATTTCAATTTTATAATACTATAGAGGTTTTTTTTGTGAGGGTGTGGATAAAACATGATAGTGTGGAATTACCCGTTCTAGGGTAGGGACAGGACTTCAGTCCCTGTGGAAATTCCTTCAATTTATGACTTGCTAATATTAGGAAATGCAGATCAATTAGGGACATTTTATGCACAGCTCATGGAAGAATCTGAATTGGAAGAAATATTCCAACATGGAAAGTAGAATACCATCTCTACAGATGGCACACATCATCCCCGTTCCCTCCTGCACCAACTTCTCAAATTGATTGTAAAGGAAAAGAAAATGGTTTTAAGAAATAGAAGCTGAAAGAAGACAGGAACAAGTACCTGTTCTTCCTTCTGTCCTGCTTGTATACACTCAGGATGAAGTGGTAGCAGTGCTTTGTGAGCTTAAAAAGTAATATTTTTTCCTGCTTTTTCTATCTAAGTAAAAATTTTAGGAGGCTGATGATAATGGAAAGAAAATCAGCAAAAGTTTTTATTAATATACAATTTGAAAAAAGGATGTGTGTTTGAAAATGATACCGGATTAAGGTAGTCCATTTCCTTGAGCAACAGAATTTCATTAGACATGCTGTGGAGTTGTATTAGTGTCCCTGCAATACCTTTTTTTTTAAAAAAAAACAAGTTTTATTGTCTCTGCAATACCTTAAGGTCTATAGAGTTGACAGTGCTTATGAGGAATAAAATAGGAAGGGAAGGAGAAGAAGGAACCACACATCCATTTACACAAGTGTTTACACATAACATTTTCACTTTTTGTTTTGGGATTATTAGGAGCTTTAGATTAAAATCAGGAATGCAACATACTTTTATCAGTTCTTGGTGTTTATGGGCTAGATTCTGTTACAAGGATGTGTATGTTGCCTTTGATAAGAAATACCTGCAAATTGTATGAAGTGATTGAAGCTTAAATATCATAATTATTATTTGGGGACATTCATATGATTCTCTGTGTGTGAGTTCAGATAGTTGCCCTTATCAGATGAGCTATTTCAATTATTTCAGGAAAGGTACTTTAAAGATGGCAGTTTGTCTTTGCTGGAAGCAATTCAAGGACCATAACACATTTTTTCCTAATAGCTATCTGCTATAACTATTAGCTTCTAATACAGAAAAAAAAATCATAAGACAAGTACTATGACTGAACAAGAATAGTGTCAAAGGGTAATCAGGAAGATTCAGAATCAAATCTTATTCAGCTGTGAATCTCATTTAATTATATTGAACTATCAGTCATTTAGCTTAATTTATTTCATGCTAAAATAAAATGGAGAGCAAGGGAACTGTTACCAATATGAAATCTCTTGGAGAAGAATGAATAAAATATCATAAAAATAAAATTAACTGTTGTGGAAAAGAATGACTTTTCTTGAGACCTTAAGGTATTGCAATTACCAATTATGTAATTGGCATTAGACCTAATGATAATCCCCTGAAATTTAAATGTTTGAAAAAATATTATTTAAGAATATCACTCAAATGCCTACCCTTAATTTGAAAATCAGAATATTGCCGGCTTGCTGCTTTTTTCTTTAGCTCGGGTCACTCTTAATGTTGCTAACTTTTGACACAATTGTCTAACGGGATTGAGGAAGGAATCTTTCTAGCGAAGCATTGCTATTTTCTGTATCACTGTTGTGACTGAACTAGTTGGAATTCTCAGAACATGAGATACATGAGAATATGAGAGACATGAGATATACAACATTGGAAGGAAGGAATATGTTTCTTCCTGAGAAGTTATGGAAACTTTCCTTTTTCTGAGATCCACACTAGCATTTTCTAAGTTATATAAAAAACTTGACTAGTAAAAATATAAGTTATTTGTTAAAGTGCATAAGCAAATGTCACTTTTAATTAAAATATATGTCCTGGTTTTGTTTTTTGCAGGCTGATTGTAGAGGCATTAATGAGAAAAATGTATTTCCAAGTATGATGGAACATAAATCTCAGAAGTGGATTTTTGCCTCTGTCAGTGATTTGAAGCTAATTTGGACTAAGGTAATTAAGGTAATTTTTATAACCTCAAATAGTTTATTTTTTGTTTTATTGTTATAAGACAAATAAAGAATACTACATGTATATTATTAATATTTTCATGTTTTGATAACTTAGACCTTTAAAGAAAAAATATATAAAAAGTTTATATCAGTATTAACTATGATTTGATGCTGATGCTAATAAGCATAAGATTGTTTAAATTTTATATCCAAAGCTAAATGTAGCATTATTAAGCAACTGAAAAATCACATATAAGTATTTGGTGTACAATAAAACTGTTTCTGTCTTAAGCTGAATAATTAATACAAAGGTTTCTACTGTATTGTTACTTATTTTTTGTGTATGATAAGAAAAAGAAAACAAACCAAAATGGACAGTGGCAACCAAAAAGTTTTAAGTAGTTTTTAAGATCCTTCAAATTTCCTTGTTGTGTCATTGGGTATGAATTAGAGGACTACTGCTACAACTAATAATAGAATAATTGTGCAACAAATACAATATTGCAATAAGTTAGAGGAAGAGAAAGATTTAAGAGATGGGAATTTTGACCATTAGTAGAGAAAGGAGGTTAAAAGGTAGAGATTAATTGTATGGAATTTTCTCTTTGAATTTCTTAGGACTATCCATGTTTATTACGATTTTGAGTTTGTTAGGGTTTTGGGTTGTTAGGTTTTGTTTTTTCTGTCCTTTGAACAGTTACTTGTTATTAACCTTGAGTAATTGTTAACAAGTTTTAGCATACTAATGGGTGATTTTTTCTATTGACACTACTTGGAAGTAGAAAAAAATAATTAAAATTCGCTTGTTACAAGATACAGTTATATCTACTGCCTTTTTTTAATCTTTTAAGGTAAAAATGAAACTTCAAAAAACAAAAAGAACCAAAAATACCCCAACAGTATAAAGACTAGAGATACAAATTTTGAGTATAAAGCAGTATGTCTCAACCTTGGCAACTGTTTAAGATGTTTAAGAATTCTGGGAGTTGAAGTCCATACATTTTAAAATTGCCAAGGTTGAGAAACAATGGTATAAAGCGATTCTGGTTTTGAGACGAAACAGTTGTTTTGAATCACTTTCAAGTGATATATTTTAAATGTGAAATAGTTCAAATTTAAAAAGTTTAGCACTTCCGTAGTAATGACTATTTCATATTTGTTTCCATCTGTTAACTGTAATAATCAGTTCCTGGGTTATGTAGTATTTCTGTTGCATGTTAAGAACTCTGATCATAAATTAAATGTTTGTATATGTGAGTCCCTACTGAATTCAGCATCATAGTTGATAAATGTTATAATCCGTAGAATGTTCACTACAAAATGCTGTAGAATTTTTGTTCTCTAGATAAGCCAATTGTACTAAAACAACAGAGCATGATATTTTATAAATATTTTAGATTTACAAATGTTTAACTGTGATGTAAATGCTTTGTGGATTCAAATGTGTTATATAATATTAACATTTAATAATAACAGAACTTTAGATGTATTTGAGCATACCGCTGAGGAAAGCTTTGCAGAATTAAGTAAAATATTTTAAGGAGCATAAAGAAAAATATTATCAGTGTCCTAAAATTTTAGCTGAAGAAAGGAGCACAATTCTGAGGAGAAATGGCCAATCTTTATTCAGTTATCATTGGGTGCCTGTTTTGCAAGAAAGATCCTGAAAAACAGAAAGGCAGAAATCTTTATACATTTTGGGGTTGACAAGCAGAAAATCTCAAGGAGCTGATTCATGGACACATTTTGAGCAAGAAAGATAGGTATTTAAACAAAGGAAAATGTATTTGTAAAAGCAAAACTGCTAAGAACTCCATTTTTAAGCAGATGGGTTGTCTGTGGTCTCTCACTGTTTTCTATTTTAGGTGAGGAATTTTCATTGTTTTTGTGATAGGATTAAAAGGCAATTTTAATGGAAACAGCTATGTTTAAGTTATGCATTAGCCTGGGGTTGGTCTAGTTTACATATGCAAGTTGGAGGGGTGAGCAGGGACAGCAGAGAAAATGGATAGTTTGCAACTGGTGATGCAGGCCGGTAGGAGTGAAAAGAAAAAGAAGATGGAGAGGAGTTTGGAGAAGAGTTTGTAGTTTATTTTACTATTTTCCTTCAGTATATTCTTTGTAATGTTTAGATTTGTTTCTTTATATTGGGATTAAATCAGTTGTAGCTGTTCTAGGCATGATTCTGTGAAAAGGCAGCTTAAAGATCAGACTGGGGCAGTCTTGCAGGTAATTGTGGGTTGACTGCTGAGGCAGAACCAGGTTGGTCAATTGAAAAGCTGAGGAAGAAGCAAATCTGAAGGAATTTGCTTATAAAAGGGAACAACTGAAGAGAAGACTGAGAGAGCATAATGTGAGATGATAGTGAAGTTTTAAGAACATAGCAAAACACACAATCAAGTTGAAGTCTGACAAGACAAAATTTCTGATGGTAACGTATTACAGTGAAACAACTAGATATAGATCATGGCATGTTGAATTTTTGCAGTTTCCAAGGTTGGTTTTAGAACCAACCTTGAAGTTGTAGAAGTTTCATTGCCATACTACATAACAGCAGCACTGGAATATTGGATAAACAAGATTCATTGCCTGGCTGAGGTTATTGGTATATATCTATCTATCTTGCTTTCTTTGCATGTGCTAAGGTAGAATGTGGTGGGTGGATGTTGTTTTGTAAGTAGTACCTTGTTGGTAAATTATTTATTTAACTGGTAAGGTATTCTATCTTACTTGTATGTTGGTTGTTTCCTGTGTTAAAGCTGTATGAAGTGATAGCGTGTTGGGAGGATGGCATTATTTGTGTGTGTGTGGTTGTTGAATTATTATATTTGTGATAAGGAGATGAGACTAGTTTGTAGGTGCTGCTTGACTGTTGTGTGATGGGAAGGAATGTTGTTGGGTATTGAGTTGGCCTACTATTACTGGACCTTGATTACATTTTTTGACAGGTGCATAGCTAAGAGTTTCATCCTCTAGGCTGGGTTGGAGTGACATGTTTCTAAAAATTCTCTTGCATTTTTCAATCAGTCTTGTTGCAACAGTTCTACTGTTTCTAAGAAGTTACCCTCCAGGATCATGATTAACAAAGTCAAATCATAACTTTTGACAGCTAGTTGGTATTTGTGGGTATGTTTAGTTATCTTTTACTTTTTTGTGTGCATACATTTTATGTTATAAAGTAAAAGTTATTGTATAAGTTATTTTATTATTTAATTTTCTTTGGTACAGTGTTTTTCGGTTTGCTTAGTAAGCTTTGTGGAGACTTCATTGATTTGTAAATCATGATTACTCCAAATGATTGGACTGATATAGTAATGGTCTATGAGATTCCTTAAGGAAAGGTTACTTTTCTGTGGATGATAGTTGGGTTGATTTGTATATTTTGATGAAATTGCACAAATATCCATTAAGTAAAAATTATGCTGTAGTTTATTTCTGCTTTTTATAATTTTGATGTGATACAGGGCATTATGGCTGTTGAACTACCTTTGTTGGAAAGAATAGAAGTGCTAATTTAGCTAATATTTGCTGATCTCTTTTTTCTATTAGGAAAAGTGGGACACGTCTGCTTTATATCTCGTAAGAAATCTTGTAAGGTTTGAAGAATTCACAATGTTTTCAACATAACAAATTCAGGTATGATATTTCTAATAGGAAAATTGTCATTTTATTAGAGATCTTGCCTTTAAAAGCACATACAACCCTCTTAATTGTTACTCAAATCATGGGTCTCTTTTCTTATAGCACAGAGGTGGGCTATATTCAGCCCTTCCAGTTCTTCACCAGCTGGAGAGCCAGTCTTGTTTTAAGGAACCATTTTAATGAAAAGAAATGCATAATTGGTAATTGCAATGAATTTTTAAGTGCTCAAGGAATGTTTAATAATTTTATAATATCTCTTATGTAATAATAAAACACATACATGAGACTTCAGTCATTGTAAAATGCTTTGTGTGGAAGAAATAGAGTTAATGATTTTATAAAATTCTAATGTAAAACAGCCTCAGGTAATGGTAAATCACTGGTTTTATGTACTACATTAAGCCACTTAGTTTGTAGTTAAAACAATTTTAGTTTCCAGTAAATCACTACCACAAAACTGGCTTATGCTCTGCAAACCCAGCCAGTTTCTGTTGGCTTAGACAGTTTATTCGGGCTTGTTTAGAATGTCGACAGCAAGATGTGTTCTCACCAAGTAGTAATCAGTGGAACTTGCTTATTCATAAAATGACTGTCATTATGACTGGCCCAGTTAGAAGCAGTCTATTTACTATGATATGGTTGCACCGCAGCTTTAGTCCTGTAGCATCTTTACTAGCCTAGTTTACCCATCTCTCTTTAATTGATTAGATGTACATATATGCAAACAAATTAACAGAATAACAGATTTGGAAGGGAGTTGTAGGTCTTCTACTCCTATCCCCTGCTCAAGCAGGAAACCCTATACCATTTCAGACAAAGGGATATCCAATCCTTCTTAAAAACTTCTAGTGTTGGAGCATTCACAACTTCTGGAGTCAAATTGTTCTACTGATTAATTGTTCCACCAGGAAATTTCTCCTTAGTTCTAGGTAGGTTCTTGCCTTGATTAGTTTCCATCCATTGCTTCTTGTCCTCCTTTGGAGAATAGGTTAACTCCCCCCCCCCGCACCTTATCTTTGTGGCAGACCCTTATATATTGGAACATTGCTATTATGTCACCCCAGTCCTTCTTTTCATTAAACTAATTACTAAGAGTGCCCCCATTTGTTTAATTTACTAAGAATGTCTATATATAAATCAGAGGGATTATGGAGAATAAAAATGGTGCTAGATGTTGGCATTTTCTGTTTCAACATGTTAGTTCTTCATTTTGTTGTTTTTCTTTTTCAAATTAAAATCTTTCAGAAAAGGCAACAAGAAAGGTATATATGCACACATGACACTTATGCTTATCTTACCACCTTCCTTTCTATTGTGTAAGTTAGATTGATACTTTTGCAACAAATGACTGTACTAAACCCTGAAATAATTTTGGTATAAACTATAACTTGATGTCATGTTTTAGGTTTGCAACATCGTGAATTTGTAGTGTGACTATGGGCGAAAAGAAACCAGAACCTTTGGATTTTGTAAAAGATTTTCAGGAATACCTAACTCAACAGACTCACCATGTGAATATGATTTCAGGCTCTGTTAGTGGGGACAAAGATGCAGAGACACTTCAAGGAGGTAAGTTAACATGGTGCAGCTGAGCTTTCATATATCTGTATAAATGAAAAGAGGCTCAATGTTTAAGAAATACTTTTTTTCCTCTTTTCCTGTAACCTGTGCAATGTTTCCCAATAAGAAGCTTGATGTGCCTTTCTGTTGTTAATTGCAGCAGGGACTGAAGGTGATCAAAATGGATTAGACCACCCTTCAGTAGAAGTTCCACTGGATGAAAACTCAGGAGTGTTGGTAGATGGTTTTGAAAGAACTTTTGATGGGAAATTAAAATGCCGATATTGTAACTATGCCAGCAAAGGAACAGCACGACTCATAGAACATATCAGAATCCACACAGGTATCATCGTATCTGCATGTTTTATATTTTTCTAGTGATGTTACACACTTTAATACATTGCATGTAAGCTATGTGTTTTTCTTTTATATTTTCCAACAAATGCTTAAAATTTAAATATGAGTTAAGGCAAGAAAAACAAGCCAGATTATATTTCTCATGTGGCAGACTTCTTAATTTTTTTGTTATTTTAGAAATAAGACTGCAGTTTAGATTTTGGATCTGGTCGGTTCTTGTAATTGTCAAGTATCTTAACTGCTTAGAATTTGATAAAATTCTTGGAACTCATCTCACTGCAATGCTTTCTTTCAGACTATTTGTAGTAACTTCTTGATTTATTAGGATGCAATTGCCATGAAAAAGTGATCAAAATAAAGCTTCCTTCATGTTTCTCCAGGTGAAAAACCACATAGATGTCACCTATGTCCCTTTGCATCAGCCTATGAACGTCATCTGGAAGCTCATATGCGGTCTCATACTGGTGAAAAACCTTACAAATGTGAATTGTGTTCCTTCCGCTGTAGTGACAGAAGCAACTTGTCTCACCATCGGAGACGCAAACATAAAATGGTGCCAATAAAGGGTACACGGCCTTCCCTTAGTAGCAAGAAGATGTGGGGTGTTTTGCAAAAGAAGACCAGTAACTTGGGGTATAGCCGAAGAGCACTGATTAACTTAAGTCCACCTTCCATGGTGGTTCAGAAGCCAGACTATCTTAATGATTTCACTCATGAAATTCCAAATATTCAGGCTGAAGCATACGAAAGTATAACAAAGCCAACAGAGACTAGTGGATTGCCAAGAGATTCACAAGACCTTATGATAGATAACCCTTTAAACCAGCTATCTACTTTAGCAGGACAGTTGTCTAGTCTCCCCCCTGAAAACCAAAACCCACCATCTCCTGATGTTGTACCATGTCAAGATGAAAAGCCTTTTATGATGCAGCAACCTGCTGCAGCAACTTCTGTTCCAGCTGTCACAACCAGTATTCCCCAGAACTCATCCCCTACAAGTCCAGATCCTCGTCCTGTACATTCACAAAGAAATTACAGTCCGGTGGCTGGTCCAAGTAGTGACCACAGTGCCCAGGCCAGCACCCCAAGTATCAGTAACAGTCAACCAAGCACTCCAGCACCAACTCTTCCGGTTCAAGATCCTCAGCTTCTGCATCACTGCCAGCACTGTGATATGTATTTTGCTGACAATATCCTGTACACTATTCATATGGGATGCCATGGATTTGAGAACCCTTTCCAATGCAACATTTGTGGTTGCAAATGTAAAAACAAGTATGACTTTGCTTGCCATTTTGCCAGAGGCCAACATAGCCAGCATTGACTGATTTTTTAAATGTAGACCGTGCTTTCTTTTATTTATTTGTTTAAACACATTTCTGTTTCTTACGTAATTGGAAAGTTGCCTTTGGAGGAATCCAACTAACAATTTAATGTTGGATGCAGACCATTTATATTGTCATAATTTGCTGACAATAAGTTTGCTAGTCATGGTGGTATTCTTTATACTGAGCTCCTCAAGCAAAAGTGAGGCTTACAGTGCAATTGTATCTTCTAGACAGGTTTTTTAGAATAACAAAGTGTGGATTTACTTTATATAAAAACGAAATCTTGGATCAATTCTAGTACAGCTACAATTCCTTAGGTTAGCCTGTGCCACAAAAGAGCCTATAATTCTGCTTTTCTCAAATTAGCCTAACACAATCAGTTTGGGGGCTGTAAGATTGTATGTGTGGGCCACCTGCTAAACTGCTAGAAAATTCTGTAAGAATCATCAGCAAACATGTCTACAAGAAAATTTAGAATTCCCTACGCCCAAAACCCTGTAATTGTAGTCAGGTGTTTAATGATGTTCCTTTTGTACATTGTGGAAAATAAGATACAAAAATATCCACTTTCCAGGACTCCTATCCAGTCTTGGGGGGTGGGGGAACAGAATACAACCAAACAATGCCTGGTGTTAAAACTTTTGCAACTTTTCAAAACTGTGGAAAAAGAAAACTTTAGAACAAAAATGGACAATGTGTTAAAAGAATGTACCATAATCTTTTTGACTAGCTTTGCAGCACATTACAAACATTTTCATTGCCTTTAAGTGCAGATGTCTGTGCTATTTTGCTTTTGCCTTCTAAGCAGTAACGAATTTTAATGGAAATGAAACAGCAAGAAAGTTACGTGATTTCGATGACCCATTCAGATTTTGTGTGGTCATTTTAACTATGAATCATTTCTTTTTTGAAAACAGTTCTAGTCACAGAGGCAACAAGGGACAAAAAATAGTCTAGACTTTTGGTTTTCTTTAAAGATTCTGGACAAAGTAAGGCAATATGCAAATATGCAGAACCACATTAATGAACTGCAGTGGATATAAAATGTATGATACTTCTGTCTTAAAAAATACTTAGGAAAAAATAGGCACTTTAAACAAATTATGCTAGCAGAGACTACAGAATATTAGTTTATAGCACATAATTCTTTAATAGCATACAGAAGAACACTGAAATGCACTTTTATTGTATATTTTTTTATTTCACAGGAAACAAAAATATACTTTATATTGCTATCCCTTGCATAACAAGTAAATATGCACATACAAACCCATTTCAAACATGATAGAGTGCATTTATTGAACTGTTTAAAAACCCTGCTTCTTTTCATGTTTGCGTATGTCTGATTATAAGCATCTTCAGAATGTTTGATCCCTCTGAAAAACATCTTTCCAGACCTCTGAGGAAAGGCTTTGGAATGAGTACAGGGTGGTAAGGAAAAAATATGTCATTTATTTAGAGACACTCTTACATGCTGTCTCTGGTCAGAGCATTTTTAGAATTTCCTGATTATTTTTTTTTTTTTATTTGAAGTTTTGCTGGTTAACACTGGTACCATCAGTGGTAGTGTTTAAAATCCCTTGCAAAAGGATGTCACAAAATGTCCTAGCGCTGAAATTCCCATCACTGCTGGACATATCCGCTGATGGAAGTTGGGGTTAGATGTTGTCCACCTGCAGAAAACGATGAAAGGTAGAAGCATCTGGTAAGTAGCTACGATTTGGGCAGGATAGCTGTTGATGACCCCATACACCTGAAGCAAATCAGTGGATTCATGTATTTCTTCAGAGTGGAGAATAATACTTTTTCTTTTTTCTTTTTTCTTTTTTTTTCAAGGGGGAATCTCCCAAGTATATTTCAAGTCTTTTATTTGCATCGCTGGTCTATGATGGTAATAAAGATTTGAGTGATTGATACTTTCATTTGCAAAAGTGCTGTAAATGTTTTAATGAGTAATATTCAATAGCTTACCAGTTGAGGAAAATATTAAACATTTGCAGGGCTTTTTTTTTAAACAGCACATAATTATCTACTTACCTGACGTTCCTTTCTAGCAGATTTCCATCTTACCAGTTTCCAGTGATATGCATGTTCAGATGTCAGCTATAACTTAGTCAATGATTTTAGTCTTTGTATAGCCACACTGGTCCGTGCAGAAATCCAAGAAGTTTCAAAATATGTAGTGCTGGTATAGGGACCCAAGACTTCTGCAGGTCTTGCTTTTGAAAAAGATAGTGGTCTGGTTTACCTCTAAATTAAAAATACAAATGGTATATTCTACCATTTTAATTAGGTTTAAAAGTGCATATGGCTGTGCATACGTATTTATGAGAAAGTCTTTATCAGTGATCTCTTTAGGGAAAACTGATCTGCAGATATTTTGTATCCTTATAACATCATTTCAGAGTTTTGCAGCTTCCAAAGATTACCTGGACCAGTCTGGTCATACAAAGACCAAAATTACTGACTAGGTTACATTGGACTCCACTGACTAGACAGTGCAAGTCTGAGGTACCAGTTCTTGTGTTGATTATCTGTACAACTTCCAAATAGGGTCATTACATGAAATAACTTCATTAATAAGTCCTTAGGAAATGTAGAAATTTAAAGATTTGGGTTCAACATCAATAAAATTCCAGCAAAAGTTCAATAAATGCTAATATTTTTAATATTCTGATACCATTTTTTTTGTTTTATTCAAATGAGTTTAGATTTTGGCATTAAGGTGGCAGTGCTGCCTAAGGGGCACTTCTGCTTAGAATTTCCCTGATGCCTTTTGCAGTACTATTGATTGAAAACTGCTACCTGTAACACAAAGACTGAAAGTAGGATGAGAGCTCTGGTGGCGCAGTGGTTAGAATGCAGTATTGCAGACAAACTCTGCCCACCGCCTGGAGTTTTATCCTGACAGGCCTGAAGGTGGACTCAGCCTTGCATACTGTTGGGGGCAATATGCGAAACAATGTAAACCAGCAGAGTGTGCTATAAAGCATTATGGGATGGTTTCTGTATAAGCCTAAATGCTATTGCTAGGACAAAAAATAATAATCATGAAATTAGATACAGATCTAATTTAAAGCTGAATGGGGTGCAATTGACAAAAACTAGTGAAAAATCAGTAAATTTATTTAAAGTCCACTACTTCAATGATAAAAGCCATATTTGCATGAGACATCAAAGCACTCAGCTTGGATAGAACTGTCAGTATGTTTATGCTTTTGTAATAGGAACCAAAATGCTGTGCTGTTTTTGATTAACCCAATTATAGTATTGGACCAGAAGCACATAGCCTTGTTCTATTCTGTTACAGTCCAAGTTTTTCGACAAAAGAATAAAACTTTTTTAAAATGTGCTATCCAGGTTTTCCAACTGTGCAAATGGAGAATCTCAGCAAATTCCCTGCTGGAAGCTCTTTCAATCCCAAAAGTATTTTTTTTCACAATTATATTTTGCCTTTGTTTCTAATATATATATATGGTTTCTATTCCAAAGAAAGAAGCCTGTTTTTATGACAATCCCCAGCCGTATTTTGGAAAATGTTTTTATAATCTTCCTACAACAATCACTTTGAGTAATTTGTACTGTTGGATATCCACACTGCTTCGTCCCCATCTCAGATAACCAAATCTTTGATCTATATAATTGCCAGTGCTTGCTCGCAATAATGGGTAAATACAGAATACAATTTGTCAGATTACTGTAGTCTACTAACCGATAACCAGTTCATTTTTCCTGTTTTGCTGGGTGGTAAGAATGCAGGTTTAACAGGAAAATACCAGTAGCTAGTTGATGCCAATTATATCAAGGAAGCAAGTGACATAATCATTGGTAGTCCTGTCCCATTCTAGCCATTCACTCATGAACAATTTGGGCATGTTCTGTCTTACTGCGCTTATGAATTTTGTATTTTAAAATACTGAAGCCCGTGAAATGAAAATGGTTCATTAGTTTAAGAATTGAAATAACTCAGAAGCAGGGATGGATGGGCAGAATGAAATAACTGAATCAGATATGCTAACCGGAAAACAAGGCAGAGTGCAACAATTATAAGTTTCAGCAAGAAATGGCCACGTAGCAATGAAGTAGGAAACAGTACTGAACAGATGAGGGCTTTTTGAAAAATAGGTAAACTTAATTTTGGAGGAAATTAAAAGACTGTTGGCAGATTGTTTGCTTTTAAGTCTTGCCAGTACTTTTGTAGAATAGAAGCATGGACAATGACCAAGTTATGATCAAGAGAACAGAAGTCATTATAATAAAGGGTCGAACATATATGCAAGACAGAATGCATAGAGAGATGGACATTGTATTTAGGGCAAATAATTAAAGATCAAAAGTCAATAATAAGGAATATTGTAGATCATGCACACTCAGGCTTAAAAAAAACTATGTAGTTGAAAAAAAATATATCCTTGTTCTGTATAGGTAGTTCTCAACTTATGACCACAATTGAGCCCATTTCTGTTGCCAAGTGAGACAATTGTTACATGAATTTTGCTCCATTATATGATCTTTCTTGCCACAGTTGTTAAGTGAATCACTGTAATTGTTAAGGTAGTAACACGGTTGCTAAATGAATCTGGCTTCCCCTTTGACTTTGCTTGTCAAAAGGTTGCAAAAGGATCATGTGACCTCACGACACTGTAACCATCATATATACGAGTCAGTTGCCAAGTATGAATTCTGATCATGTAACCATGGGGATACTGCAGTAGTCATAAGTTGAAAAATGGTCTTAACTCATTTTCTCAGTGCTGTCATAACTTCAGACAGCTGCTGAAAGAACTGTTGTAAGTTGAGGACTACCTGTACAGTAATATCAAAAGAATAAATAGCATTAATGATCACCAACCTTGGCTGGAGATTGTACTAAAAGAAGGAAAATGGAGCAGGTAGGACACCACTGAGAATAGTGAGTTGCCTGAAATCAGAAACTCTGTATTTTTTTATATATAATAAGATATAAAGGTGATGAAAGAATATATTCCAACCTGGATTTTTGCCACCAACAAAAGGAAGTCATTTTGCATGAAAAATAGAATCACAATACTTTAAACATTTGGATTAGGATGCTAATGAGGTACATTTATTCACATTAAACTCATTTGGTAATGATTTGGTTTCCTGGTGATAATATGGAAGTGGTTGATCACTGCCTTGTTCAGCCTTTTTAAAATTCCTGGTACAACCTATAACCCTGGGATTTCTTTGTGAACTTACCTGCAGGTATTAAGCATGCCTAATATTCTTGTTGATTCTGATCGTTGAAATCCATTAGGCATGATGAACTAATTGGTGTAGTAGACACCTGTTAAAAGTTATCCTAGCACTTTTATTGCTTTCATTTAGCAAGACATGGGGCTCTTTCAGCCTGCTTGCCTGGCTGTTAATGAGGAGCTTAGAAGGAGACTTGTCTATCTCTGCAAGAGCCATAATTATAGGCAATTAATACTGAACGCTGACAGAAAAAAAATAGTGCCCTTTAATTAAACATCTTCAAGCAGGAAATAATATTCTTAAGATTGAATAATAGATTCTACCATTCAGAACTAAATTTAACTTTTAAAAGTACACAGGGAAGCTGTATCTATTACAGATAGCTTTATTGTTAAATTTCCATCACACCGTTGATATCACTTCATGAAGCAAAATAAAATGCTACTGTTTATTAAAATACTTTTTAACAATATCATCTGTCTCTTGGGAAAATACAGAAGTTATATCAAATGTACTATTTTCTACATAAAACTGATTTTCTTTATTAGTCTTTTGTTTTAACTTTTCTAAGAATTTTACTTTCTGCTTGTTGAGCTCCTCTGACAAAATCTTCATCTCACTTGGAGTAAGGCTTTTGGCTGGAAAACAAAACAAACGATGAAATGCTGTTGTTTAAACTTTGTGTTATTTTAACGTTTGAGAAGGAAAAGCTATTATCTAAAAAGAAACATGGCTATAGCTATAAAATAGATCCATAAACATGTCTAGGCCATAATGTGGTGTGTTTCCTTTGGCTTAGCAGGTTCTACAATCAGCCTCTGTAGTATAAGAAACATGTTTCATGTGTTGTATAAACCCAGCCAATTGTGATTTAGTCTATAAATCAGCTTATCAACTCCATAGAGTACACCATCAATATATATTAAACTTTTGAGGCTTAATTTTATACCTATAATACCCAACCTCCCAATAAAAGGCAACCAACCTTTCAACGGTAAGATTACTATCCTTCTCAGATATATTACAGCCAGCCGAGCTCTCTGATGTCCTGGCTAGAAAAGTCTTAGTGTAATATATAAACCAGCTCTGCCATTGCAGAACAATGATCTGCCAAGAACCTTTCAATTGCCAATAATATATATGATTTCTTCTGTGTATGAAAACAGTCTCAGCAATAAAATATTCCATAGGCATCATTTGTTAGCACTGTCTTCAGAGCAATAGTTAAATTCCCTCTAATGAAAGCTAGTTCGGTCCAGTGGCTAAGGTATCAGGCTAGAAACCAGAAGTCTGTAAATTCTTATTCCTCCTTAGGCATGAAAGCTGGCTGGTTGACTTTGGGGCAGCCACTCTCCCTCAGTCCATGACATTAGGCTCGAGATACAAGCCAGTCAATTCCTATTGCAACCTATCGGAAAAAAAGCAGACCCTCCCCCTTCCTTGCAGTAAAATTCTCGGAAGAAAAAAAGTTACATTCCCACTAGTAAAGTCATCCCTAAGTCTTGCTCAACATACCTTTAGCCTTCTGCATTATTTCAGAGATTATTCGCCTGAGAACTTGATCAGCTTGATGTAGAACATTGCTTGCACATATAGCCCGATCCATCTCCTAGTCAAGATCAACCAAAATTGTTTTAATACTGTTGTTACTGATCCTTAGTACACCAGAATTCTGGATAGTAACATGGATGGTGTCGTAAATTTGATAAATAAATGAGCAAGAATTAACAATTCAGATTACTTTGTATTGGAACAATTCTAGGTTACTTTCTGAAAGTTATTCGTCTTCCCTGCCAAGTTTTGGCATAGCCCCGAAGTGCATGCTTCCAATTCTGTAGCAAGTCCCCTCCACAATCTAATTTTATATACAAGGGTTGAATGAACAGTATTGCCTCCACCTCGGTAACTTTAACTTAAATGGCGATATTTTAATGCAAATGGGAAATAATTCTTGAAATGAACTATTTTGTTACCTGTATTCATTCTCCACCTAATCACTACATATTTTTGCCAATGATGAACAAGCTTCTTAAAACCTTAAAGATTCTATAAATCCTTTCCATCTCATTTGATGTCCAAAAATTTGTTTATTCAATTTTAGAGAAAAGTAGAAGTTTCCTGGCTATAGAGGAAAAGGGGGGGGGGAATACCCAAGATCCAACTTCGGGCCGGAACTAGGGAGAGGCACTGCTGAGACACTTACACCAACCCTCCTCCTTCAGATTAAAATTCTGTTTATCAGATCATTGTGTAGATTGTGGCTCTTCCTTTTGTTTCCCAAGGTTATTCCCACATACAATTACATAATGCAACCTTTTCTCACAGCAACTTTCCATCAATTGAATTGAAAGAACAAGATGCTAAAGAACACATCTGAACTTCTAGTGCATCATTACTGCCGTCTGCTTGCAGTTTATAAAATTGGAGGCATTATTTTTCATTTAACTCTCACACCAACATTAATAATACTAAGTAGGATTTGCTTTTATATTTTCAGGATACAGTGTCTTTAAGCCAAAGATCAACATTTAAGATTGTGAAACTGGTGATGCGTTTTATAAAAAGGCCAGGAGACAATTTGGAAAAATTTACATTTTGTCTTAGGAACTTTAAAAATAGAAAACAATCTTAAGAAATAAGATGAGGTGTATTAAAAGCCTTCTGAGTTGTAATCATTTTTTTTATTCTATTCAGCTTTTGGGAAGCAGAAATTGAACAGTAAATTAGATTTATATTTTTATATAATGTTTGGCTTCCATAGAATGTTCAGTCCATTGCCTCCAAAGTGAGTGGCCTCAAAAGCCTCTCCATTAGTTGAACAAACCATGTGACACACGCACACACATTGATTAGATACAATATAATTAAAATGAATCTGGGTTCTGCATCTATTCCATTTCACCTGCTTCTGAAGTGTCAAAGACCAATTATGTGTTGGTCCCTTTTATACAGTCTTTTGATCATTTTAATATGTTAATTTTAATGCCGAATGCTTTTAATGTTTTTAATGTTCTCATTATTTTATATTGTCCTTTTATGATGTTGCAAGCTGCCCAGGGTCACTTGATAGTGGGATGCGTAGCATATAAATTTAAAAAATAAATAAAAATTGCAATCTTCCATTGCAATCTTTTAGAAAAAAAACTGGACATTCCTGGTATAAAACAGTGGATAGCTTTCCAACTCTCTTTTTTATTTTTATCCACAATGGCAAGGGCTAAATATTTTATCCCCATCAAGGGCTTCCTATATATAGCAAATCTCCTGAACTTATTAACCCACATAATTCAAGGTACCTTTTCTTCTGTATTCTCTTCCATGGGTTTTACTGGATTTTCCAAAGCAGAAGATAACAAATTAAACACCTGAAGACTGAAAAAAAATATAAAATTAAATTGCAAATGCAAACATACGATGTCTGAGATCAATGGGATCAATAACATCCATCTAAAAAGCTAAACCCTGAAGAAATTCAATGTACAAACTGTAATTCAGTACAAATGAATATGAATTTCTCTATAAGTAGAAGCCTTCTCCCTCCCCCATATCTTCCAAAATCAAGTTTTACTAGACTATGTAAGAAGTTTTCCCTCACAAGTTCCTTTCCTCTGAGGCAAGAATGCTACAAAGTGCCCAGAGATCATTATAAAAAGAATATAAATAATTGTTTCAATGAGATCACTTACTTATCTTCTAATGAAAATTCAGCACTTTTCACAATAAGGCTATTTTGCTCCCACATGTATTTTTTTGAATTTGGACATTCTAGCTTTTCTGCCATTGCAAATATGGTTTCCTCAGGTAATGGCTGCTTTCTCTGAGAATTTCTCTCTAAACAAACTTCAACCTGGCAGTCTAGGAACAATTGACAGAAGCCCAACGAATCTAGAAAATAAAATATATGTTTATCAAAACCGGCCATTTAAAACTCATTGTACACAGACTGTGTAAGATGCACGGTGTAAAATTAAAAATTAAACAATGGATTAAGAGGCAATTAAATATTTATTAAATGTAATCACACACAAATCTGCGTAGCTATTTAAACAAGTTTTTCAGGTTAAATCTTGTCAATATACAAGCAAGAGAATTCTAAAATGCATAGATGCATTACATAAAATGCATTGCATGAAAAATAGTTTTGGAAAATGTAAAATATCAAACAGGAATATGAGGTGATCAGTTTTCCCCTTCTGAGTTTATTAAGTCAGTGGATTACATTCTCCTTCAAGCGAGAAAAGCTTCCCCCTTTGGTGTTGAAAGAAATACTCCTATTGGTGGCTGAAGTAATTTGACTCTCCATCTCTCAGAGATGTATGGTCCTCTTCCAGCCAAGGTCATCAGGATGCGAAAAGCCATTTCTATACTCATGCCCCAAAATTTCTAAGTATATCAAAAACAACAGTTCACAAAAAATATGTAAAAAATAGATAGTGACATCCTGTACCATGGATGGCTGCCCACTAAAGATGTTTTGGTAGAGATGTTCTATGCAGCACTTTATTGATTTGTAGGACAGCACCAAAGATGTAATTGAGAAGTTCAACCCTGCTCACCAAGAAAAATCCCTTTTAACTACAACAGCTCAACATATGGTTTGTGTTGCTGAATCGTGAGGTTGAATCACTGGTATAAAATATAAAATCCAACTTACACTGGCGAGCTAACTGGTACACTTCATATCTCATGCTCCGATAATAAAAGTTGTCATCTAAAATAAAATATATTGGCCTGAGTGGAATGAAATCTATTAAATATTGACAAGATGCAGAGTCTTCTGTTCCTGCAGATATTAATCCTTGTTCCATCAAATAGGAGACAAAACTTTTCCACATTGTTTCAGTTCTGTTTGAAGGAGGAAAGTAATGGCATCCTTTAATAAGAGCCTGAAGGAAGTGTTCAAGGTACAATAATAATTCATGCCGGTATGATCTCCAATGAGAAATCTATAACGTAAGAAGACAATTATTCATGTTAGATTACAGATTGGCTGCAATCTGGAGCAGCTATCAACGGCAACAAATGCACTGTTATTTACCTCAGTGTAAAATGGAGATTTGATCTCCATAGATTTTGATTTGTTGGTCATTGTATTTTAGGTCACAGGCAATTTTTTCTGTCTAGCCATCTCATTCTATTTAATTTAAATCCTTTTCCCACATACATATTTTGATAGAAAGCTCAATTTCACCATAATGGTGCTGCTAGAGTCTTTCCAGAAAAACTATCCAAACTATCCAAACAGATTAGCACCTGACCCTCTCAAAATTAGACAAAGGATTCAGTGCAGAGCATTTGAAGGGGCATTTTGTAAAATGCATGCCCGTGAAGAAGGTGCCCTTCCTCATTAAATTTTCATTAAATTTTCATTCAGCACAGCAGCTGCATCCTCCTGAAGACCCAGCTCAATTGCTTTAAAGGCCTTTTCAGATTATCTCCATGTGCAGGTGTGTTCAGAGAAAACTTTCTGCTGGAACAGACTGCAAAGCAAGCTGTGCATGCGTAGAATTGTAAAAAAGCAGCGCAGGTGAACTTTCTGGAATATGTAGTTGCTTTGATTCTTTGAGAAAGGATGATTTTGCTTATGTCCACAGGCTTCGGGAAACACTCCTTCAAATATTTTATACAACTCTTGTAGCAATGCTAACTTCCACAGGAGGACAACCATCACTGCAGCCCTCCGCCAATCTTGGCTTTATGGCAGAGTGGCTAGACGGAAGCTTCTGTTCAATTCAAAACACATGAAAGCTTGCTTAGAGTTTGCAAAAAAGCACTTGAAGGACTCTCAGACTGCGGGGAACAAGATTCTTTGGTCTTATGGAACCAAGATTGATCTATTTGGCCTCAATTCTAAACATTATGTCTGGAGGAAACCAGGCACCGCTCATCATCTGCCCAATATCATCCAAGAGTGAAGCATGGTGGTGGCAGCACCATACTTTGGGGGTATTTTTCAGCAGCAGGGACTGGGAGACTGGTCAGGGTTGAGGGAAAGCTGAATGGAACAAAGTACAGGTATATCTTAATGAAAACCTGTTCCATAGCACTCAGGACCTCAGACTGAGCCGAAGGTTCACTTTCCAACATGACAACGAACCTAAGCACAGAGCCAAGACAACGCAAGAGTGGCTTAGGGACAACTCTGTGAAAATCCTAGAGTGGCCCAGCCAGAGCCCTGACTTGTATCCGATTGAATATCTCTGAAGGAACCTGAAAATGGCTGTCCAACAACAGTCACCATTTTATCTGACTGAGCTTGAGAGGATTTGCAAGGAAGAATGACAGAAAATCCCCAAACCAGGTTTGCAAAACTTGTCACGTCATACCCAAAAAAACTCAAGGCTGTAATTGTTGTCAAAAGTGCTTCAACGAAGTACTGAGTGAAGAATCTGAATACTTATGCCAATGTGATATTTCATTTTTTAAAAAAATAAATCTACAGACATTTCTAAAATTCTGTTTTCACTTTGTCATTATAGGGTACCGAGTGTAGATTAATGAGAAAAAATGAATTTCAACAACTGTAGAATTAGGCTGCAGCATAATAAAAATGTGAAGGGGGTCTGAATACTTTCTGAATGCACTGTATACACATTGTACAGTGCATACCATACTTATGTATGTATGTATTTGGTTCTTGGCTTATGACAAGTCACTTAAGGACTGTTCGAAGTTACAACAGACCTTCCAGACCTACTTTGTACTTGTTTCTGGAATATAGATTATATATATAATCTATTATTAGATTATATATTATACTTTATTAGCAAATTTAGGACTACATATTCACAAGATAAGCTTCATTGTAATTTTAAAAATAAAATACTGAACTAATTAAACTATAAAGTTAGTATGAAATCTGAAAATGCCACAGTGCAATGATTAACACCAAAATACCACAGTGCAATGACAACAACCAATGTGTGTGTGCCTGTGTACATGCACATGTACACACACCCTTAATGCCTTCATTACACCAAACTGGTTCTAAACATCAAGCTGGGATTTAACTCTGATTTATTCTCATAATTTGCTATTTGCTGTTGATTAACTTACTGAATTTGCATTAAAAATACTTTAGTGAGAAAATCTTCTAACTGCCCAGAGTCTTCTGAAGTAAGTGATAATAAGGTAATGTCTAACCCTAATCTTACCTCTGTTTCACTGAATGCTTCCAAAGGAATGAGATCGTCATAACTGAGAAGAATGCAGGACCATCCTTTGTGCTTCCTCAAGGAGGAACTCAGTGCTTGTGCTGTCCTAGTTTTACCTGCTGCTGGTAAACCACAAAGCACACATAGTCCCAGCTGATGGCCTCCAACTCTCTCTTGCTCCATGCTTTCCCCTTGATGAAACTTCCGTGAGACCAAGGAACTGACGGTTTAATGCATTAACTTAACGTTGCAACGTATTTGCTGTTGCACACGAAGAATGATCAGAAGTGCCAGTACTGAAGAGACAATGGCTTTGTCTGAATACTTTGTTTTCTGATAGCTTTTGATGCCACACTTTTCCTACTTAGAAGAACAAGGACGCTTAAATAAACAACAAAGAAACTTGAGTTGTTACTGTTGCAGATAATCGACAGTACATAAAAAACACATGCATACATCAGAATAGAGGGCAACTGTTATACTGAAAATGGACACATTGAGATCTATTTTTAAAAAATAATAACATTTTTCAGTTTATTATTTATTAGAGTTTTATTCTGTCTTTATTATTTTATAAGTAACAAGGCGGTGAACAAGGTAGACACCTTCCTCCTCCTATTTTCTCACATTTATCACTTTTCATAAGTTCTAAAAATCAATATCAAAGGTGTGATTTACATTTATCATGCTGTTTGTTCAATAACCCACAGTAATTTTTAAAATTAATTTAAAGAAGTTAAAGGAAGTTAAAATAAGATGGACATTACTGCCACCTACTGATGTTATGTATAAATTAAAAAAAACCCCATATTCTCAATAATACCAATTATTGTGATTTAAAAACAGCACTCTATGAAAAATAGAAATTTGAAAAAAAAAACTATTTCACAACCTTATAACCCTCAGTCCTGAGCGTTTCATTTTGTTTTAAGTTGGTACTAAAGATGAATCTTGATAGATTTATGAATTAATGAGATGGATATTTACTGTTGCTTTATGTTCCTATTGGGGAATTCAGATGTAACAATTTCATAACTTTTCAGTAAAATACTGAATCTAGACCAAGAATATCTACCATCATAATCTATCTTGTTTGCAGGCATAACAGAATAGCCACTATTTTTTTAAAAAATATTGTAAGATGTTTGAATTTACGGGGTAGGAGTAAATGCCTTGGATTATTTTGCAGGGGCTTGCATCTCTCCAACCTTTGATTTTAGCATCTTCTTCATTCCCGCTCCAGATTGCCAAAGTCCCCAGTTCATACCACTTGCTGAACTAAGCCAGTGAAAAATGAGGCAGTGGCTGTCACAACCAGGCCATGTTTGTTAAATGTTAAACCTGGTTCCAGGGACATATGTGCGTGATTTAGCCCATTTGGTTATTTTAAGTAATGCACTGGGCAAATTCAGTACCCAGAGATTAAGTGGCTGGTCTGAACCCAGCCAGTGTTTAAAAAGTCTTCCCTTTGCCACTTACCTTCTCTCCCAGACTTGTTTATCGAGTCGCTTCTTTCTACCCTACTCTTTTTTATCCATTCACCTGCCCTCGACAGCAGTCACCCCTTTTCCCAGCCAAGAGAAAAAAAAAAAACAGCTATTCCTACCTCTGCCAGCGACACTCTATCTTCGTAAAGGGGAGGACTCTATCATTCGCTTACTAAAGTCCGCAGGCGAGTGTACGCGTTGAATTCTGGGAGTTGAAGTCCACGCATATCAAAGTTGCCAAGATTTGAGACACACTGCCCTAGGGTTGGAAATCACAGTCACGAGTAGCTTCCTCCTCCTCCTCCTCCCCAACAAGTCACGCCGGCCGAATTCATCCAGCACGCTAAGCCACAAACGAGGAAATCACTGTTTGGCTTTAATGTGTGAACCTATATTCAACATAATTGGACCTAATTGGATATAAAAGGGGAACATGCTGATACATGTGATGTTAACTCGGACCAGATTTTTTAAAAAATTAAAGGAAACAGTTGCAGTGGGAAGAAGAAGAAGAAGAATATAAAACTTCCAGCTCCATATAGTCCATAGAACCCAGTCAATGGTCTTCCACTTCGAGTTTTATCGCCTGCTTTGGCTTCTCCCTGGCAAACACAGCCAGGAAATGGCAATTAACTCAATTTCCACAGCTTGGAAATGGCAATTAACTCAAAGGTTGCCTGCCTCCACGTTCACACAACCGGATCTGCGATCGGCTGAGGACGCGGCTGGAACTGCATTAAGATGAGAAAACATTTTATTTCCGAAAGCCGGGTTTTTCTCATTTTCCAGAAATTGCACTGCTACCGAAAGTACAGGCATTAGGAAAAAAGAATCGACGAATAGCCAATAGGAAGAGGAGACGTTTGTTGGCCAACGGCTATTGGATCCGCGGCGCCCAGCTTGCTTCTGATTGGGTGAAAGCAATAGAAGATCAGGTCTGTCCTGAGAGGGAATATTCCTTAGTCCCCCCACCCTCCTCCTTCTAAGGACGATTTTACGGTTTGCGAAATTGTCACTTCTGCCGACTGGATATACACTAAAGCAAAAAGTCTACTCTATGGAGATTCTCAGTCATCCAGGTGATAGTTGTCCCAAAGGTGCTTTTTCAGGAGGCAACTGGACTTTCTGGTTTTTTTTTCTTTGAAGACGTTTCGCTTTCCATCCAAGAAGCTTCAAAGAAAAAAACAAAGTCCTGTTGCCTCCTGAAAAAGCACCTTTGGTACACTGAAGCAACTTTTTTCAAACTTGGCAACTTGAAGATATGTGGACTTCAACTCCCAGGATTCCCAGGCAGCCAGCTGACTGAAGAATCCTGGGAGTTGAAGTACACACATTTTATAAATTGCCAAGTTTGGAAAACGCTGCATAATGGGAAACTCCACTGCTTTGGAATGATTTTAGGAAACAAAATGCAGGAACAAAATGGAATGGGTATTTAGAAATTGTAAAGGAGACTCCAGCACCTTTCTGCCTGTAATCAGCACTCAGGTCAGCATAGATTAACTCCAAGGTCAACTTCAGACCAACAATTCAAGTAAGCAATATCCCAGTCAAGAAACTGTCAAAGAGCCATCACTAAACATACCAATCAAAGAATCCCTTAGACTGCCCCCACCCAAACTGGCAAGATACCAGAATATAAACTGACAGCAAACAGCACTCCTTACTAGCATTGGTGATGCTACCTAGTTAGGGTAATGAAGTGTCTGCAAGAAAACAAGCAAGCACAAAGAGCACCAAGGACCCCTCATTTCAATCCTGAGCTACAAATATTCTCCTTTATTGGAACAATCAGCCTGGCAGGTAATAAAAGAAACTCAATATAACTTGTTAAATCAGTGTACATGCCAATATAAATTTGGATAATAAATGGTAAGAATTCATTTCAAAAGATTATCCTTTAATTTACAGTAGTTTAGCTCAACTTGCAGGAGACTTTTCGTAATGTTATGTATGGATTACATTTGCAGTCAATTTGTGACGACTTGATAAAATACAGAAGTAGTCCTTTTCTATAATTGGAAATAATTCTAATAACGAATTTTGTAATTGTGTGTACAGAGGTCCAGGGAGGTTTTTAAAAAATGAGGTTTAGGCTTCAAATATTTGCAGATCTTAATTGATGAAGGCTATTTTATAATTCAATGAAGGAACTTGAATAGTTTGAAACCAAACTGTGATAAATCCATCTGTAAACTATATTCAGTAGGAGTTACAAGGCTTTAACAAATACGCCTTTAATTTCTTAAACTATCTTTGCATTCTTTGCATTAAGTGATGTGGTCACAAAGACATCATGTTTTGTGATCACATCACTTAATGACACAAATTCCAGCCACAATTACTATAGTTAAGTGAAGATTACCTGTACAGGTAGTCCTTAATTTACGACAGTTCATTTAGTGACTGTTGAAAATTACAACAGCACTGAAAAAATTGACTTATGATTATTTTTCATACTTAGGACCACTGCAGCATCCCTACGGTCACATGATCAAAATTCAGATGCTTGGTAACTGGTTCATATTTATGACCGTTGCTGTGTCCCAAGGTCATATGATCACTTTTTGCAATCTTCTGATATACAGTCAATGGGGAATCCAGATTCACTCAACAACTGTGTTGCTAACTTAACAAATGCAACGATTTACTTAACAACTGTAGCAAGAAAGGTCGTAAAATGGTGCAAACTCACTTTAATGTTTACCTAGCAACATAAATGTTGGGTTAAATTGTGATCGTAACTCAAGGACTACCCATAGTTCATTTACAGATAGCCAGTAGATGGCACTAAATATTGCATACTTTTCTCTTAAAATATGTTAATAAGATTTATACTATGTATTATTAGAAGTATTGTTCCTTTTTCATTGTCAAAAAAAGTAAAGTGGTTTATAGATGCAATAATAATTAGAATCAAAATATTTAGTTGGTAAAAAGAAGTTAATAGCTGTAGGCCAAATAAAAAAAAAAGGAAATTCTTTAAAATTCTTCAACTATAGGTAGCTCTTGGTTAATGGGGCTGGAATTACTGTCATTAAATAACACAGTTGGAAAGCATGACATCATGTGATATGCTATCTACCAATGAAAATTCCGGCACTTCTAGTTGCTGTCTTTTAGTAAATCACCCTGGGTCATCATTTGCAACACCCTGCCAACTTCTCTACTGACTTCATTTGTAGGTAACCAGCAAAAAGGTTGCAAATGATATCATGTGACTTTGAGGACCTTGCAAAAACAGCTGCAAATTCAATGCACAGTGATGAGTACCACTTGGTCAGAAAGTTTGAAAGGTTGCTGAATGAGTGTTCACTAAGTGAGAATCACCTATATTATTTATCTGCAATCATGTTGAAAGTGATATTGTAAAAGCATTAAACTTGTAACTGATTTTTCATGTCAATGAAATTATTTTTTAAAAATATGCCATTTGTATGTCAAGTTATTTTATTTTTTTTACAAAATGGTTCACAAATTTGCCATTTTAACAGAAATTGTGCAACTGATTTTTCTACCTCTAAATTACAAAAGTGATTTGTGCAAAACTGCAAATAACTTTATACAGGTACAAAGCTTAGAGGTGGAAGCACCATTAACTAATTTGATTCATTATAGGAAATTTCAATTTTGAAATATTCTAGTCTTTAAAATACATATTAATATAAGTTTTCAGATAATGTAAACATTAAAAATTATGTTTATATCTAAATTTTGGCATTTGTATCTAGCATAATACCTTTGTTTATCAACACAAAAATGATAAAAAATTGTTTATCATTACCAAAAATGAGATATTAAAAACGTTTCAAAAACATTTTGTAAATCAATTCTGGATAGAATTTCATGTATGTCTGATAGTGGAAAGAGGTTATCATATAAAAGCATTCATTAAATTTGGTGGATCATATGTGTTAGTCTTAATTTATAGATCTGAATTGGTTATTCATAATAAGCGCCTCCTAAACCACATATTAGGAAACAATTATTCAACACTGTGCCCAATTTTTCAATATTCAAATCCATTATGTTTTTCAAAATATGTATTTATACAAGCTGGGATTATGATGTGACTTTAAACAAAGGCTGTAACATTGTAAGGATGCAAATTGCTCTTTTCCTCACCAGAAAACTATTCTTTAATCAAATCTTTGGTTTAATGAATCCATGCAGAAATATTTTATTATATTTCCACCAAAATTACCATCAGGGCTGGTATGTCAGAAATGTGGCATCACTGCACTTTAATGAAAAATGGTACAAATTACTATTATGAACCTGAAATGATTTGATATGCTTAATGAGCCCAGTCAATTGTGTTTTTTTCATTAAATCATAGTTAAGAAAACGTGTCTTATTATGTTTCAGCATGTAGTTGACATTTTGTCTCATATTGATATAATATTAACGTGACTATCAAAATGGTCAAATAAAGCTATAAATAAAAATGTATAACTTTCACAGATTTATGATATGAAAACAGAAGTATCATCTATTTCAGTGTTGAAAGTTGAAAGAATCTTGAGAAATATCTTACAATAACATGGTCATTTAAACACTTAAGAATAAGTATTTAAAATCTTCCTGTATAGGAAGATTCAGCAGTAAACATGCAAATCAACAATACGGTGCTGTCAAGTCACATTGTTGATTTTAAGGCAATACAAATCTGATCTTTGCTCAAACAGATAATACTACTCTATAGCCCTTCCTTCACTGATTGGTTGATTTTTGGAATCCATCTTGTGCTTCACTCATCTACTTCCTTATATTCCATTCACATTATTTCTTAATGTAATCAACTGACTACAAAGAACCAATTGCACGTTTTTAAAAAAATCAGAGCAACTGTACAATTAGCAAATCTGTCATCGATGTAAGAGCAGCATCTCCCCCAATTTTTACCGGGATCAACAAAATGGGAATTTTTATGACAGATTTAACTATTCCTTCCCCAACCATGACCACTAACTTCAATAGGTGTTTTCTTGTAATGTTAATAATATATGTTGGGAGTGAGGAGAGAAAGAAAGGGAGGAATCTCTTGGGCCCACAACTAGAAAAGAAAAGCCTCACCACCTCTTCTTCTCATAAAAATTGCACAAACATCTCTTACATTTTATAAGTCTGACAGGATTTCTGATCACATTTACTACAATATCTAGTTTGGCCCTATATTAGAGTAAAAGACTTTTACTGGTATGAGTATTACTTGTAAAAGCAATATCCTGTGGTCTAATAATTAAGGCAGCATTTTCTTTCCTAAATAATGATTTGGTAGGGCAGCAGACCCTAAATTAAATTTAATTTAATTTCATCCTGTTTTAAAAATTAAACTGAGGTCTTTGTTTGTATATTTCTAAAAAAATAACACTTTTAACTCATTTCACTAATATAATATTTTTCCTAGTGGTATACAGTACGTGTCTTTATAAGTCTTCAAGACGGAGGAGAGAAAACAGGTTTTTGTGGGATTGGTGGTCTTAAAGGTGAGTTTCGTGGAATTGGTGGTCTTAAAGCGGGATTTTGTGGAATTGGTGGTCTTAAAGGAGGATTTTGTGGAATTGGTGGTCGTACAGGAGGTCTTTGTGACATTGGTGGTCGTATGGGAGGTCGTTGTTGAGGTGGAACAAATTGATTTTGTACTGGTGGCCTAAAAAAAAAAAAGGAGAGGAAAACAGTCTGTGGAGGATTTCAGGTTTTGGCAGGTACAAACAACCCTGAAAAAGAACTACTTATTTTTATTTTTATTTACTTCTATTTCACATTTCTGAACTGCCATCTCCCTCAAAGAGACTTAGGACTAAAGTACAAAGAAGTTGATCTGAGGTAGCCACATACACATAGCAATATTGTATCTGAGCTTTCAATAACTACTTTAGTTATTGAAATAAAACCTAACCTAAACCATTGTGCCGGACATGAATAAAGTACGTTCAGTTGACTAGACCATATGAATGTATGAAATGCATATATGAACTATTATTTATTCACTGAGGTTCTAGTTTCCTTGAGGCATCAAGGCCTTCCAATTCCTACAGTACAAACACCGTTGAGTTGAAAGAGTAACTGACCCAAAATCACCTAGTAAACTCTGTGGTTGAGAGGAGACATTGGATCAAGGTTTCCCACTCCTTAACCACCACACATCATTATACGGGAAAGTGTGCTTATCACTGGAGACAGTTTGAACTAGCCATTACTCTCATGTGGCTGCAATAAATTGCTTTAAAGCATGGAATCCCAACCCTCCGCTGAAAAAAAAATTCTCCACCTCTAGTTTTTAATATGTTCTCTCTAAACTTACAGCCACATTCTGTATGTGGTTCCGCTAAAAGTTACATCAAAAACTACAAACCTTGGAGTTGGAAAGTGAGATATTGTAAAGATTCCTGAATTTGAAGTAGTAGGCTGAAAAAAATCAATAAATCAATAAATCAATAACCAACCAATCAATCAATCAATCAATCAATCAATCAATATCATGCTTATGTTTTAAAAGATAATGATAAAGGTTTCCCCTGTCCAGTCATGTCTGTGGCAGTGGTCGCGGTTTGAGTTGTCAAGCCATTTTGGGAGCATCTTCAGGGCTGCCGGTCTGACTCTGGGGTTGTGCTCATCTGTTTTCTTATCCCAGCAGCCCCCAACCTTTGGGGCATCAGGGACCGGTTCCATGGAGAAGTTTTTCCATGGACCAGAGGGAGCGTGATTTCATGTGCTGCCTGCATCCCATGGATGGGGCCTCGGTTGTTTGCTCAGCCCTGTTTCTGGCTTGCCATGGCTACAGTGCCGGTCCACAAACCAGGGGCTGGGGACTGCTGTCTTAGCCAAGGGAACCAGCGTTGTCCGAAGACACTTCAACGGTTATGTGGCCAGCATGACTGTATGCCAAGGCACACAGAACTCTGTTACCTTCCTACCAAAGTGATACCTATTTGTCTAGTCACATTTGCATGCTTTCAAACTGCTAGTTGGGCAGAAGCTGTGGCAAGGAATGGAAGCTCACCCCATTGCATGCTGCTTGGGTCTCGAACCTCGACTGCCAGCTTTCCAGCTGACAAGTTCAGCATCTTTAACTGCTGAGCTGTTGCTCCCCATGCTCATGTTTACAATCAAGCAAAATACTGTTGTTCTAAATTCTGCAAACTAAATTTCTGAATAGATAATAATTAACTCAAAGAAGAAAAAAAATGCACAGCTGATACTTTGTACTAAAAGACTTTTATTGGTGGAAATTATTTAAAAATAGACATTATAATTGAAAGTACATTCTTACCCGCCTTCTATTTTTTTCCTCTTGTGGATTAGGTTCGCTTGGAGTATTACTCTGGTGTGTAGGTAGTGGTCTTCTTTGCTGTGCATTTTCAGTCCTTAAAGAGCAATTCAAACAAACAGTTAAAATTATATAAACATAAATGCCCATCTTGTAATATTTCCCAACTAGTAAATCTGGAAGTAGATAACTAGATAATACACTTTTAGAAAGATTCAGACAAACAGATTAAGTAAAGAACCATGATGATGATCAAGGATCCAGAAAGCTCAAAGGAACTGGAATGTTTAGTTTTCAGAAAAGATAACTTGAAGAAAGCTATGATAACACACTTCAAATCTTGAAAGTTGTAATGTAGAATAAGGGTCAGACACTTTTTTTCTATTGCCCCAGAGTGAACATCATTGATTACAGTAAAGCAGTTTTCAACTGAATGTCAGAAAAAACCACTTGAACAACTTGAATATGGAAAGTACTAAGAGGATTGGTAGGCCCCTCTTCAGTGGCTAGATAGCCATTGAGTTGGAAATTGAAAATGTTTGGACTGAATTTCCTTCACCGACTAGGCTAGTAGTGGGAGTAGATTTAGTCCATAAACGACTTCTTCCAAAACTATGATTCTAACTCAGGAGTGCCTTACTTAGTTGTTTTTCATAAATAACTGGTCTGATAAAGTAAGGGGTCTAGTCTAGCTAGTGTAGGATTGAAAAATCAAAATGGATGAGGGAAAAGCAAAGCAAAGAGCTACTTTAGTAGAAAGTGCTACAATATCTAAAACAGTGGCTCTTAACCTTTTCTTCACCACAGACCCCCCCCCCCTTTAAATACCTTTTGTGGCCATGGATCAATGGTGGGTTTCAAAATTTTTTACTACTGGTTCTGTGGGTGTGGCTTGGTGGGTGTGGCATGGCTTGGTGGGTGTGGCTTGGTGAGCATGGCAGGGTAAAGATACTGTAAAATCTCCATTCCCTCTCCAATCCAAGGGAAGGTTACTGCAAAATCCCCATTTCCTCCTGATCATCTGGGACTCGGGAGGCAGAGAATAGATGGGGGTGGGGCAAGTCAGAATTTTTACTACCGGTTCTCCGAACTACTCAAAATTTCCACTACTACTTCTTTAGAACTGGTCAGAACCTGCAGAAACCCACCTCTGCCATGGATCCCCAAGCATTAACTCAAAATTTAAATCATAACATTTCTTCAAGCTTTTGCGGACCGACTGTGACGACAACACCCCCTCCCAGGGTTCTGTGGACCACAGATTGAGAACTACTGGCCTAAAATATTATTTAATTTTTAAAAATCAGCAAATATATTTTTCTACTGAAATGATCATAGTTGGTATTAGAGGAATCATAATTTGTAGAATCAGTAACCAAACCAGGATCTGAGAAAGACTAACCATTCTTGGAGAATTACCCAATCTAATCTTTCGTCTATTCATGTTGGCTCTGTGACTAGCACTATGAGAAGTTACTTCCTAATATTTTCTAAGGAATTTTTCTTAAAAAAATGAAAAGCCAAAGTATTACATTGCAGGTAATGAATTGTCTGAATATCATTGTCTGAGTTGGGTTTAGGAAAATAATATCTCTTCCTTGTCTCCTATCTGGACAACGGCTAATTTAAAACCTTAAACAGAAATTGCTTCTTCAGGCTTGCCAATAAAACCTGGATAAAAATCATGGAAAAGATATTATTTTTCTAGATCTCCACCTCTTTTTCAAGCTTCATTCCCAACATTCCTAAAAATCCCTATAAATCTTGCTCCCATTGTCATCTATAGCTAATCATGTAAGGGTATCATTTCAAAAGGCTTCGACCTTTTTATATTTTATTCAATATTTATTTCGTAGGTTCCAGTGAATTCAGTGAAGGTTGTTTCTGAATGACTTGCACCACAACATTTACATTGTCTTTTAAGATCACTAGGACTCCAAATCGTGTTTCTATTTTGAATTTTGACTTAACCTTGCATAGATGTGTTCCGTTCTCAATGTTATCAATTGCATGAATTTTGTACCTGTGATGTCTTCTACGTTCTCTGAAGAGACGCCTTTTAATTTCTTTCCTCTTGACAAATGCAATTGCAAGTAGAATTAATATAGGCAACACAAGTAAAAAGAATATCAGAAGACCATCTCGAAGGGATGTATCTAAGAAAGAAAATAAGCATTGTATGCGTATTTAAATGTAGAATTTGGACAGTGGGGCTACAAGAAGGAAGGTTGATTCCCACCAAGATAAAATATGCATTTTTGGATAATTTGTACAATAAATAAATGAACAAGTATAACATTTTGACTCCTTTGTTTAATTGGAATCTCTTTTACTACTTTTAGGGCCTGTGCAGAGGACAGATCATGTTTTATTTTATTTATTTATTTATTTATTTTATTTAATTTATATGCCGCCCTATCTCCAACAGACTCAGGGCGGCTCACAACAATAAAATCCACAATAGGTTTTGGGTCATATTTAAGCAGCAATATCCCAAAGGTGCTTTTTCAAGAGACAACTGAACTTTCTGGTTTTTCTTTGAATTCAAAGAAAAACCAGAAAGTCCAGTTGCCTCTTGAAAAAGCACCTTTGGGACAACTATGACCTGGATGACTGAGAATCTCCATAGACATTGAGCAGCAATATTGAAAATTCAGAACGGTTTGCAAACATTTAAGTACCATGTACAGTATATATAAAAAATTTCCAAGAAGGGAGAAGCTCATCTTCCAAAAATGAAAGACCCAAATTTCTAAAATGGCCATATGTTAACTTACAGCTATAGATTCAGATTTTAAAGATAATTAATTTCAATAGAAACAAAATCCACTAAACTAGCGTAGCAAAGGCTATGCTGACTTTTGTTCTTGGTCTTCATTTTTAAACTAGAATTTTTTTGGCGGGATAGTTATTCAATGAAGTGACAGTTATTCACTTTAAGATGAATGTGACTTTCATCAAATAAGTCATAAAGCTACCTTAAAAGGTGCAAAATTAGAGTTCAAAAGTGAGCAATATCAGATGGAGTGTAAGAAAGAGGAATGATTCTTGATACCTATATGTGTTGGGCCACTATCTATGCTACCCCCATAGCCAGACACATCACAAAAAGGAGGTGCCCACCCAGGATCACAGTGGCAATTGCCTTTGTTGTTACACACCTACAGGAACAAAAAAGAAACAAAATAATGAAATTACAACTTTTAAAGAGGTTATAGAAATTGCAATAATATTAGGCTTAAGGTGTTATGTTTCTCCCCCAAATAGACATGCAAGAATCTATGCAAATCTCTTAAGGAATTTTATTGTAGAAGAACTCAAATGCCATCATGAAAGAATTCTATTAACAGCTGAATTATCAAAAGTGAGATCTATGTAATAATGAACTCAATGTTCCATAGTTTCTCTCACGTGCTGTGCATTGTATCATATGGACCTCTCTTTTGGATGGGAAGCAGTGGTGTGGAATCAGGGGTGGGTTCGACTTACCTTTACTACTGGTTCGTAACGGGATCGCATGTGCCGATCGCTTCTGATGATGTCAGGTCAGTGGGCGGACCCTCCCGCCAGTTTTACTACCAGTTCTATAGAACTGGTCCGAACCAGGGGCAACCCACCACTGTGTGGAATGCAGACCAATATCTAACAACCAGATCTGTTGGCTCCATTACAGTGTTGGCAGCACTACACCAATGGCTTCCAAACAATGATTGGCCTGGCATTGGAGGTCTCCTCTCCTTTCAACTAGCTTGCAAAATTCCAGGAAATGCAACATGAGTACATATGAATCACCTCCAGCATAACACTGACGGGACCTCCTGGTTTCCATGCATCTTTTGTTTTGTTAGTGACTAAAGATAACATATCTTTTCTTTTATGTACACTGAGACCATATGCACCAAGACAAATTCCTTGTGTGTCCAATCACACTTGGCCAATAAAAAATTCTATTCTATTCTATTCTAACCACAATTCCCATATTGTCATGGGAGGGAGGGGACACAATTGTTTTCCTATGACTATGGGAATTAATTTTCCGCATGAGATTTGTTTCTTGTATGATTAGCTTTCCCATTATTTCTGAACTTGGCATATTTAAACATGGAACAATAAGGAAAATAAGGATTTATTTCTTTGAGGGGGGGAAAAGCAGAATTTAAACATTTTAACTTGCTGTGGGCATCAAAAGGGAGGGAAAGGGGAAAAAATGACAAAGCACGCATTGAACATTGTCATGCAGACTCACCCTGTTTGTACTTATACTACTTTTAGATGTTAGATGCAATCCCATAAAGCAGGGGTGTCAAATTCGAGGCCCACGGGCCAGATGCATCACACTCTAGCCAAGCTGAGCCCTGGTTTAGCGAAGGGGAGAAAAGTCATGATATGTCGTGTGACGATGACATGATGCTGTGAATTTGACACCCCTGCCATAAAGGATGGGGTTGGAGTTGTGATCTCACAACACAGTTTTTCTCATTTGACAAACCTCTAAGTGTTATATATGCCTATGTTTATTGCAATGCAAAACATTTTCTTGAATAAAAGAAACATGACCCACATATATGTTCTCGAGATGAGGTAGTACTTGGGTTGTGGTATAATGTTCCATAAATAAATGAGTAGAAATGCTACAAAGAACTACCATAATACTGCTGACACTCCACTCAGCATTTTTAAAGAAAGCAATGATACATATTCAATAGTTGTACTACAGGTAATCCTCGATTTACAACGGTTCATTTAGTGACCATTCAAAGTTACAACAGCACTGAAAAAAGTGAAACCATTTTTTAAAGTTTGTGACCGTTGCAGCATCCCCGTAGTCATGTGATCAAAATTTAGACGCTTGGCATCTGGTTCATATTTATGAGCATTGCTCTGTCCCAAGGTCATATGATCCCCTTTGGTAACCTTTTGACAAGCAAAGTCAATGGGGAAGCCAGATTCACTTAACAACCGTGTTACTAATTTAACAACTGCAGTGATTCACTTAACAACTGTGGCAAGAAAGGTCATAAAATGGAGCAAAACTCACTTAACAAATGTCTCACTTAACAACATAAATTTTGGGCTCAATTGTGATCGTAAGTTGAGGACTATCTCTGTTATATGCTAAGATTTTTGGTTAGTATAATTTTGTCCCATTGTGAATATTATAACATATAATATTTTAACTTACCGCCCGACCATTACACTTTTTCTTTATGTCACAGTTGTAACCCAGCAAGCTTGCATTTACACACTTATAATCAATACAAGCCTAAAAAGAAGGGAGAAATAGGGGTTTCTTTCAGAATGGTCTTTGAAAGCATGCTTTATCTGCAAATGCACAAAGGTATCAAGAGACTGTCGTCAGATTCAAGAATAACTCTAAATCAAATTTAGCATGATGGTCTTCCCCAAGATGGATAGTGACCTAATACAGAATTGTAGCTTCTTAAAGAACATGGACAAAAAAGATGGACAAATCTAAGCCTAAAATGATGATGTTGGAAATGGGAGCAAAGTGAATCTTGTATCTCTGTCATCATGCAACAATATAATTTGTCTGGGTTCAGCTTGATACAAGTATGAATCTAGCCACTATGATTTGGAATTTATGGCTTACAGTTTAAAATTAAGCATGTATCAAGTCCCAAATGATGTAATATAGGTTCTTTTAAGTTTCATCTGTTGAAACAAAGTAAGTGTAATTGGCAGTATTCCCACACAACTCAGTGATGACAAATGATGCACAATAATGTCAGTATGCAAATACAATTATGCACTTGTGTCAATCTACACATAAATTTGCGATGTGTCCATGATTACATCATTATGCACATGTCATTACTTGTGTCTTTCCTCCTATCTATTAGTGTAACATTATGCTATAGAGACAATTTACAAACAACATTGGATAGTTTTGTACAACATACTGAACAGGCAGTATGTTATACAAAACCTACAATGAATAGGATGTAAACAATCCTTCAGCCTCCAGAATCATGTGGGCAGGATTATAAATTCCAAAGGATAATTCTTTGTTGGTCTTCTTTGTGAGACATTAGAACATGGGTAACCTAAGTCTTACAGAGGTCAGATGCTAATGTGTCATTAAAAACTGAATGAATGCATGAATGAATGAATGAATGAATGAATGAATGAATGAATGAATGAATGAAATCTCCCCAAATTCCAAATATTGGGCTTTTTTACCCATGTTAGTGATTTTAATATACTTTAGCCCCCACTTCTTTGAAAGTGTAACAATGTTGCTGAAGTACTTATTACAACTCCCAACAGGGAATGAAGAGGTAGTACGAATTCTCAACTGGAAAAGCTTGCTGAATTCTGTATAAAGTTTTATATTAAATAATAACATGGCTTCTTGATTTTTGGCCTAGCATAAAGAAAATACTCAGCCCCTGCTGCATGTAAATCACGATTTCCGCTTAGGAGTAACAAATTAACATAACAAATATAACTGGGTGCCAAGTGCAAACTCAGACAATGATTCGTTCAATAAAGCAAGGTGTGATTCACATAGGCTACACATTTGTAAGATGCAGAAAACTCTTACTTTTCCTTCAGCACAAGAAGTGCCTTTATGAACCAGTGCTGGATCAGGAATATCTGATCCTAGATCAAATTCAGTGGACACACATGGAATTCCATCTTGAGTCTGGAAATACAACTGGGATGGGAGATTCTCTTGTTTGAAAGATGTACAATGAATCTTGCCACATAAACTGTTGCTGCAAATAGTAGTAATATTCATTATTATGATGCTTATACATAAGTAAGACATTGTGAAGCAGTATGTTAAATATAAAATGTTATCTTTCATGTTCTAATGTTGAGTACATGCTTATTGACGTCTATAAAAACCAATCTTGAGCAAATGGATGTAGATCTTTAAGCAGGAGTAAATAACAGATTATCAACTTTAATACATTCAGATCCTGTTGGCCAACTGTGGAAGGCAAGGTAGTCCTCATTTAGCAACCACCTTGAACAGTGACTGTTCAGTTATAACGATGCTGAAAAAGTAATTTTGTGACCAATGCCCACACATACAACCTTCATCTTTCTCTTTCACTCACTCTCACTCTCTTATATTAGTTAGTTCATGCTGTCCTGTGTAAAATCATAAGTACAGTTTTGGTCACATGATTTTTCACTTAGTGACTGCTTTCACTAACAACCAAGTTGCCAGTCTCAATTGCTAAATGAGAACTACCTATCTAGCTAAAATGTCCTTTCATATGGCTGAAGCTTCAATTTTCAGTGGTTTAAAGAATAGAATAAATAATCTGTGTCAACTATTCATTTCCATATCCTTTTACCAAAGGTTTGATTTCCACCAGTAAGGCTTATGAGTCCAAATAAACGTGTACAGTTCTATCATAAGATGTGTCAAGTCCAAAGACCGATCAAATTTATTATTCTGTATTTCTTTAGTAATGAGTTCTTCATTGCTAGATACATCAGGAAATTAGCAAGCAGAACTTTGGTGCAAAACGTCGTCTTCTGTTGCCATCCAACAACTGATATCCTAAGACTTGATACTTTTGATTTTTTGAAGTATTATATATTTATCAAGACAAGTAGTGCATGTATTTGACTATGATTCAGAAACACACTGGTTACACCTCCAAAACACTGAAATTACTAGGAGAACATTATGAACAACTGTTTAAAATCATTTAATAAGACAAATCTAGTCTCTAGAGTGGAGGTGGGGAATTATGGCCCCTTTATGACTTGTGGACTTCAACTTCCAGAATTCCTGAACCAGTTCTGAGCCAGGAATTCTGGGAGTTGAAGTCCATAAGTCATAAAGAGGCCATAGTCCCCCACCCTTGCTCTAGAGCAAAGAAACTTTCTAGTGCTGGCTTCTATTACAATCCTGTAATCTAAATGTAGATACAATGGTTAGAAGGGATGTTATCCAAATGTGGCCAATTGTGAGCTTTATATATTTTCGTTTAGATGTGGATAAATCCTAGGATTGTGTTATCCCACCACCTGCAGCTACACTACAACAATGATATGCTAGTCTACATAAATACATTAGTGGTAGTCCAGGAATTGTATAATATTAAGAAAACTGAATTATACTCTGATTATTAAACTATGTAATGGTTGCAATTGAAGCCTATAATTGAATATATAGATAGTCCTAGACTTAAAACCAACAATTTTTTTGTTGCTAAGTGAAACATTTGTTAAGTGAATTTTGCTCCATTTTACAATCTTTCTTGCCACAGTTGTTAAGTGAATCACTGCAGTTCTTAAATTAGCAATACGGCTGTTAAGTGAATCTGGTTTTTCAATTGACTTTGCTTGTCTGAAGGTTGCAAAAGATAATCACATGACCCTGGAAGACTGCAACAGTCATAAATGTGAGTCAATTCCCAAGCATCTGAATTTTGATCACGTGACCATGGGGCTGCCGCAAAGGTTGTAACTGTGAAAAACAGTCATAAGTCACTTTTTCCAGTGTTGTTGTAACTTTGAACAGTCACTGAATGAACTGTTGTAAATTGAGGACTATCTCTGATAGGAAATTTTGTCTTAGTGAAGTAGGCTGTTGGTATGTTTCTTTAGAAGGAAAAGGAAGAAAGAGGGTAGAGCTCTGACTCTGAATCTTGTTGCCTATTATCCAAATAAGAGCATTCAGTTCAATGGGACTTAATCCCCAACTGAGTATGCATGGAGTCGTATAGTCAGAATGTGCCTTCAGAATATAAAACATTTTTTCTGATTACTTACGCTTGGGAACATTTTACAAAATTTGGCCCTTTCATTCCGCAATTGCCAAATCTGTCTCCTTTGCTATTGGCTCTTTCAAAGCAAACATTTGGTCCTTTCTTTGCTCCTACAAAATAAATGAAACTTCATTATTCTATGTCAAGGATAATTCTGACACAACCAACCGGTCACTACATCCTCTTGGCATCCCCATAGCACATAAATCCCCATAAAATGTCTTAAGGAAACCCAAAGACCACATAAACAAAGAAAGGGAATCATCAATAACATGCAATATAAACACAACATTATTTAAGATAGACAGGTAGAAAATAGGCAGAATGCACCCAGGAACATAAACTGGCAAGCAGAAGACATGACAAAAATTCTTTAATCTCTCAACACAGAAAAACTCAATCGGGAAATGGCATTATTTTAGATCAAACCAAATTCAAAAATTCCTGGACGCTTGGCATTCTGAGTACATATAGAAACAACCTCATATATGAACCACAAGTAGTTCTTGACGTAGGACCACAATGGAGCCCAAAAGTTTTGTTGCTCAGGAAGATAGTTGTTAAGTGAATTTTGCCCTATTTTACAACCTAAGTGAATTTGGCTTCCCCATTGACTTTTACTTTTCGGAAAGATCGCAAAAGATAAACACATGTCCTCAGGAAACTGCAACCATGAACAAATTGCCAACCATCCAAATTTTGATCACGTGACCATGGTCATAAGTGTAAAAAACGGTCTTAAGTCACTTTTTTCAGTGCAGTTTTAAATGAATAGTTGTAGTTGAGGACTACCTATATTTAAATGACTTAACTAAAAATTAAGGAAGGAAGCCAAAATCCTGTCTAGCAACCAACACCCAAACAAGCAGGAAACAACACCAGATAAACAATGAGGGAAGAATGATATCCTAACTAAGAAACTATCAAGAAAGTAACCACACCCCAACCAAGACTGACAGGGCAAGCCACTATATATAAACAACTAGCAATCCTCACTCTCCCACATACTGATGATGATATTTAGTCTGGTGACAAAACATCTATAGGAAAGCAACCAAGCTTGTAACAGAAGAATCCAAACAGATCAACCCCAAATTACATATATTCTTTACTATTGGAATAAAAAAAATCATTTCTAAATAATAATCATCTACATTCCAATACATAAATATTTTCTACAGAACACCTGCCAGCTTATTATCGGTTCTATTGATCACAAATGATTCAAACCATACCTTTTCCAAAGAGGGATTCACACTGAGAATTGTAACTCTCACAAATTCCACTGTAACAGTAATCTTTCATATTATTACATGGGTAGCCATCCATGACATACACATCTTCCGGACAGTCATAATAGGTCCCATTGCAATATTCAGGGAGATCACAGGTATTTGATTTTGGTCGACACTCCACTCCTGCTACCTTGAACTTGAAAACAGAATTTTATTGGTTTTATTGGTTGCTAATTGTAACACACTGACAGCATTCATATGCCTTTAATGGTAAGGGAGAAGGAGAAAGAGATTTGTGAAAAAGAAAGAGAGGTTGGAATTGTTCCTGGGCCAAATTACTGGAACAGTATGCCAGTGATCATATTACTAATTGTTCAGAAAAACCAAACCAAACCTGCAAGATATAATTCTCTTTCAGTCGTACTCTTTATCATATTACACAGAACAACCAACATTTATTGCCTGTATGAGCACAGCCAGATGAAATGCAAATGTACCAGTCCTTGAGCAAGCAGAATTAGACTATCCTCATTGCTGATCTGTATGGTACCTCAGTACCAAAGTCAGCTGGTGCAATCATCCTTACTTGAATATGGGACAGCAACTGGTGGATTTCTCCAGCTTAATTTTCTCTCCCATTTACCAGCTTAACCTCCCTACATGATTATGGATGAACGAGTGGCACGATAGAACTACTATAAAGGATTGTTATGAAGAAGGATAGATGTCTCCTTGAGTTTTGGGAGAAAGGTGGGATATAAATAAATAAGTGAATTAATTAATTCAGACCACAGAATTACAACTAGAGCAGGGAACCTGGGAAACAAAGTCACAGTCCAAGAAGCAAGTAGGATAGATACAGTTAGATAGAGATAGAAACATATAGATATATTTTCATATATTTAGCTGCAGGATTTTTCAAGCCTGATCATCCCCTCTCTCCTTCTTTCTCCTTCTGAGAATGTAAATAATTTATTCCATTCCATTCTCTTCCTCTCTCCTTCTTTCTCCTTCTGAGAATGTAAATAATTTATTGGAAAACTAGAATGTATGTATGTGTGTATGCATGTATGTAAGCATGGATGTATGGATTCAAATGGAACTTTTCATTAGAATAGACCTGAAGCAGTCAGGTAATTTTTATTTAATTTCTCAGCTCAATCAAGTGACTCTGGGCAGCAACTAATCCTTGTTATGTGACATACACACATACACAGGTCTAAGAAAATAAATTTGTCTTCTCTGGAATTGTCTATTTTTTGCATTCTTTTGCCATCAAATATTATTGGACCTTCAGATAGATCTTAGTGATACATACAATATAAGGAATTTGAACCAATGGTGGGTTGCTACCGGTTCGCACTGGATTAGGCGAACCGGTAGCGGTGGCGGGAGACTCCCCCCACCTGCCTGGACACTTTTTGTGCACGCACGCATGAGCAAACCAGTAGCAATGGGATTTAGAACTTGTCCCTGATTTGAACAAATAAATACTAAAGTTTGGTGCTTCTTCATTTGTTGTATTTAAAAGGTCAACCCATATGTGATATGCCACACAATAGAAGACCCATCCTTTTACATGAATTGAAGTAATAAGGCTTTGCACACAGATGCCATCATGACAATGAATTCAAAACAAACATACCTTAAGAAAAATATATTAACTTTGCAATTCTATGTATATTTAAATATTGGGGTACACCTGCTGAACATAATGGGGTTTAATATAAAACATACAAGCACGGTATTGTACTCCACATCTACACAAAGGAGAATCTATTTTACCTGGCACTTTTCACAGCACAATCCTTCAGCACATGTTGATCCACGTGTTAGTTTGCAGCTGGCAGCATCACAACAGGGATTGGTACATTCCTGTTAAGAAAATTACTTTGGTTGTATAGTCCATGATCAACTGTTGAAGAAAACTTCCACTGGACTCAGTAAGATCAATATCCTCGTCACTGGGATGTGACTAAAAGAGTTTTATGAAACATTCCCACAGAACTTTGCTTTTTAATTGAAGCATTCTTTTTAAAAAAGCACCCATTTATAATCATATAGTGAAATCAAGGTTTTATAAAAACCTAAAAAAACGTGCTTGATGGTGAGGAACCTTCTTTTTCTAATGTGATTACTGCAAAATTTTACTAAGGAAAGATTTGACAGAGAAAAGAAAACTTCATGGACACATGGCACAAATCAGTGGCATTTTCCATGTTCATCACCATGAGCGAGGCCAAACAAGACAGAAACTTTTTTGTCAATCTACAGTACTCTTATTTTCAAAAACTGCATTGTTGTTGCATTAGGTCAGTATCAAGGTAGCACTGAGGAGCAAAATACAGCAATGAGCATTATATTACTTCACTTTCAATTCCAAAAAGCTGTGATGGGGCATAAATGCAACATCTATCTATGCCTCCTTAAAGCAACTGTATCTTTTCCTGGTTTCTAAAAATGATGGGTATGTGGATCCAGAAAAAGACACAGCTGTGCTAAGGCGTTCCAGAAAAATCCTTGTAGGGTTAGCCCTAACCCTAACCCTCATGTAGCATTTTAGAACAGAATCTGGAACGTTGCATAGCCCTAGCATTGGTGTTTGTGTGTCTGTATAATTCTAGCATATCAATATTTTAAAACATAAATACAAATTACCTACTTTTGGAGTGCCACAATCACATTCTTCATTCCTATCCACAATGTTATTGCCACACATGGGTTCTGTAAAGATATCGCTCGGCTTGGGAGAATTTCTGAGACAGCTTCCTCCACCTCTCAGGATAAGTTGCTCAAAATCACTAGCACTGCAGCTGCTGAAGTTCCTGGACCCACTAGAAAGAACAATTTTTTCCAGGATATCGAGTAATATATTTCCCATTTTGTGCCTAAATTTTAATGAGGTTACAATTCTACAATTATACTAGACTTCATTGTAACATTAAATCAATGCCCCCCCCCCCCCCCGGTCAAAATAAGTCTGTCTCTGACTGAGAGATACATGATATTGTGAGCCAGAAACTGGCCAATTGTTGAAATGGGGAAGTATACAAAAACTGAACTCTAATAGACTTGTCATAATTGAAAAAAGAAAACTTCAAGTCTGCACCCCAGCCAATCTAGAAAAAGCTAACAAGTCCAATTGTTTACACCCAGATGATCCCATGATTTTCCTTAAAATGTTAGGCCAGCTTCATAACTTGCGAAATGTGTCTCAGATAGATGAGTCATAATGAAAGCCATGACTTCATTTTTTCCTCTGGCACCATTTCTTATACATGACTTGGAACCATGAATGTGTAAACTAAACTCAGCATCCATTAAGGGTGGGGTATCTCCATCCATTATTTCTCTGTACTCTCTAGGGCAGGGGTGGGTAATTGTGGCTCTTTTACAACCTGTGGATTTCAACTCTCAGAATTCCTGAGACAGCCAAGCTGTTTCAGGAATTCTGGGAGTTGAAGGCCACAGGTTGTAAAAGAGCCACAATTGCCCACCCCTGCTCTAGGGTAAAGATTCAGACTATGATTGTTTTCTGTCATTCAGAAGCTTTGTCTCAGTTCAAGATTTTTAAGTGAATTGTTCCACATGGAATTTGTTACTTAGGTCTATCCTAATTTATCCACTTCTACCCAATTCATTCTCCAGAGAAACAGCAGTTCGTTGTTTCCTCTTGAACCATTTAAGAAAAGTTTAAGGAGTCCTGAAATTGTTTTGTTTTCTTTTGATCGATGTAACTGGCTAGACTCCGTGGAATTTGACAAGTATTTTGGATGCTTAAAGTCCTTGTCAAAGTCTTTACCTTCTTCAGGAATGAAAATAGCTTATAAATATAATGATTATTAGCATGTACACATAGTCCTCAACTTATAACCATTTGTTTGGTGACCGTTCAAAGTTACAATGGCACTAAAAAAAGTGACTTATGACCATTTTTCACAGTTACGACCATTGCAGCATCCTCATAGTCACGTGATCAAAATTCAGATACTTGGCAACTGACTCATATTTATGACGGTTGCAGTATTCCTGGAGTCATGTGATTATCTTTTCTAACCTTCCAACAAGGAAAGTCAAAAGGAAAACCAGATTCACTTGACAACTGAGTTACTAACTTAACAACTGTGGTGATTTACTTAACAACTGTGGCAAGCAAGGTTGTAAAATGAGGGAAAAGTCACTTAACAACTGTCTCGCTTAGCAACAGAAATTCTGGGTTCAATAGTGGTCATAAGTTGAGGACTACCTATAATGCTAATCAACCCGACAAATATCTGGGTTTCTGTGAACCCTTTGGGCAGCACCCCTTTTGCACGTCTTTGTTAGATTAATATTCCAACTTTACTCCAAGAGCTTAAAGCATGGGTGTCAAACTCGCAGCGTCACATAATTCTCCTGATGTTTTTCCCCTTCACAGAGCTGGGATGAGCGTGGCCTGCACATGATGCATCCGGCCTGCAGCCGCCAGTTTGACACCCCTGGCTTAAAATGTCATATGTATCATTCCCTTCTCCAATTTTATCCCACAACAACTGCTTTGTGAAGACACTGGACTGACAGAAACCAGATCAAATTACTAAGGAAGTTTTATGAATGTGCTTTGACTTGACCCCAAGTCTCTTCAGTTACAGTCCAAGACCTTAACCTTGTACCACATCAGATCTAGGATAGGTAATTATCTGTGTTTTTTAATTTTCCTTTTTATTTAAAAGATAATAATTTCTGTATTCTACTCCAAACATTGTTCAGTCCTATTATATCTCTATTTTAAGTTTTCTCCATCCCTTGTATTTTTCCTGTGTCCTCTAGTCAACATCTGACTTTGTTTCCTTGCCTCTTCCCTTCTCTACTAATGTAGCTAAATCTCGATCACCTGGGTTTAACTAACCAACTTTTACATTAAATGAAAGCTGTATATAAATAGATTCCAAAAATAAATCATATAATTTTAGCCTTCATCGGTTTCTGTTCATTAAATTTAGCATAACTGAAAACGTAAACATCCTGTCTTTAATGTGACTCTAGACTTAAAAATAGTTTCAAGAACAAAGATTTCATGTTCTCATCAGGTATATGTGCCTACTTTTAAATGCACAAGTATCTGCGATTGAGAACATATGGTAGTATTAAAATATTACTGAAAATAGCCTACTAATACAGAAAATAGCTTGTTTAAAACTGAAACACTGTTCAGAGTATAATTCGGTAGTCTTTGATTTTCAAAGAAAATTGAATGCTCGTTATTATAATAGTTTGCAATAACCAATATTTTATTTTCTGTTTCTTCCTGCCATCACTGAGCTAAATGCTCTAACACTGTATCTCCATTGGATTGCAATGCTTGATTCTAAACTCTCTAATTGATCAAACACCAACAAAGATTTGGCATATTAAACTTAATATACAGTATAATTAAAAAAAACAAACATATATATAAAAATAATGTTAAGCAAATGTTCTTACTTATCTGAACTGTGCATTATATAGGTATTTGGACATCTATCATCATCATGATTCATACCGAGATTATGTCCCAACTCATGTGCAACCACTGTAGCATGACTTATGGGAGAGTCATGATCGAACTGGCAGAAATATTAGCATTGTTAGCACAGGAATGGGGTGGGAGATGATTCTTTTTTTTTAAACAAGAAAAACAGCAACAGTGGAGAATAGAAAACAACAGCTGAGCTAGACAAATCAAAGTCTATTTCATTGGTCATTTTATTTCCCACTTTGAACTCCAAATTCTGATGGGAAGAAGTCCACAATTAGGAGATGACCACATGTTACCGTGTTTCCCTGAAAATAAGATCCTATCTTTTTTTGAATCCCGAAATAAGTGCTTGGCCTTATTTTCAGGGATGTCTTATTATTTTGGGGCGCGTGGAGCAAGAGAGGGCTCCTCTTGCTGTCTTACCTGATTTCCAGCTCTGTCTCCCTAACCCTAACCAGAGGAAATGGTGGGGACTGGCTTCACATGCATTTAAATATTTTCGGGGAAGGCTTATTTTCAGGGGGAGGGGTTATTTTAGCGCATGTGCTCAAAATTCCAATTTGACTTATTATCAGGGATGTCTTATTTTAGGAGAAACAAGGTAGTTGCAGAATTCCATTCCAGCTCAGTTTTGGCACAGCATACTATCACTAAGACTTTCTTTTAAGAACATCTCAACAGGTGGCAATTATGACAGTTCATGGTAATGAATTGCATAGTTATGAAAATTTTGAAAAACTTTCTTTTCCTACTCTTAATTAGACCACCCATTTTTTTTAAAAAAAAATCTGTTTTAATTTTCTACCTATCATATACAATTTTATAAAACTCAGTCATATTGCCTCTTATCAGCTTTTTGTTTATCATAAAAAGCCTTATTATTTTAAGCTTTTGCTGTAGGATAACTGCCTTCGCTCTCATTTGGGTTACTTTTTTATGTTCCCGGTTGCTAGTATTATACTTTGTAGGTGTTCAGCATGACTTTGTCAATGGGTTAGTGGTCAACACCAGTATAGGCTTCTGTCAAGTGCTTCTGCTTTCCACAGAAATCTAAACTCAACGTTGAATGTTCAAAATCCTGACACAATGTAATGTAACAGATGAAAATGTTCTCTATGCAAAAGATTCTATGTTTACAACTGAAACGGGATATTATACTTACCGTAGTAATAGACCCTGAGTGATCTACACTACAGACTGTGCCAACAAAAGCCATTCCAACTGTTGAACCAAATGGCCTTCTCCTTCTGAAATTCAGGGACAAATTAAAGGGGGAGATGGGTTGAGATGCCTCTCCAGACTGAATAATGTACACATTTCCTTTATTTATAAATATTTTGGTACACACACACACACAGAGAGAGAGAGAGGGGGGCGGGGAGTGTCTCCCTTACTACAGCACCTTTTCAGATGCTGTAATATTTTAACATTCTGAAAAAAAGTTATTGAATTGGATTTGACCCTCAGCCCATTATTGAATTGACATTGGACCCTCGGCCCATTATTTGATTTTAAGACAGATATAATGTCTTTGGCAGACTGAATATCTTGTCTTTTATGTTAATAGCAGACAGATATAATTATCCATATTGTATCTTTCCCCATGTTAGATTAATCCTATGATAATTAATGATAATAATAATAATCCTATGATAATAGTTAATGATAATTTAATTAATCTATTGCATAATATGCTATAATAGTGTAAAATATACTATGCTCAAAAATTTAAAAATAAACTTGAAACATATTTTGGGTTATTTTCTAACGGCAAAGAAAATATATATTTTCTTAGGCAATTAGCAGCAAAAATTATTTTTAAATTCTTGCCAATCCCCACAAACAATCCCTGCAAACATAAAACAAGCATATCCACAAAAATCTTTCCCTAAATGATACTGGGATAAATATTTCTAAAATTACTAGAATATTACAACTGTAGAATTTTCACTTTGTTCTCAACATTCCAATATATCTGTATCAGGGGTGGGTTCTACTTACCTTTACTACCGGTTCGCAACAGGGCCAAGCGCATGCACTCGTTTCACTCACACGCACTTCTGCGCATGCGCAGAAGCTTCCTGATAATATCGGGGTCAGTGGGCGGAGCCCCCTGCCAGTTTTACTACCGGTTCTATAGAACCGGTCCGAACCGGGGGCAACCCACCACTGTTCTGTATGTATAATATAAAGAAAAATCCTTACATGATGAGATGACCAATATCATTTCTTGATCTCGTAATAAGATTTGTTTTCCTCCAAGTCACAAATCTGCCCAACACGTCTCCAGCTGAATCACCACCCACCTCTATCTGGTTTCCATTTGTCCATATTTCCAATCCAATTAGGACAACTTGTATGTTTAAGGGATGGAACATCTGTAAATATACAATTTATTGCTATTATATAGATTTCAGTAAATTTAGATAATTTCTTCTAAATTGTCCCATCTCTGATTCCATCTCTGATACCCTCTAAGCTGGTGGGAAATATGCCATGCAAAAAAGTATATCTGGTTAGCCAATGAATGTGAACCAGCACACTAACTATGTTTACATATTGGACTCATAGTCCATTTTACCTATGAGTTAAAAAGCAAACCATAATTGACATAATGCACTACCAAAAGGCATAGTTTACAAGTTTCAAGGTTGAGATTTGAAAACCTGGTTACTTAAGGATATTGTCTTTGTTTGAACAGATTCCACAGCATGCAGAAATATGCACCCACCGAGGCTTTGTGGTAGGTAATTCCTGCTAACGTGTACAAATCCTTCTTCAAAATTATCACTCATAATATGAATTATGCTGCATATGTGTTGAACAGCTATATTCATTTCAAGGAAAAGCAAAAGAATTAATGTAATAAACAAACATTTTAATCCAAAAGTTCCTGTCTCCCAAAATTTACTAGTTATGCTCTCACAAACTATTTGTGATAACAAAGGGGTAAGGTTCATAGCAGGAGGAATCTTTGTACAACCATGAAAGGCGAGCTAGAAAAATCTTCCTACAACAGACTAATTTGTATAAGAATTGCATGACTTCAAGAAAAAGGATTGCCTAAGAAAGCAAAGCCTGATCTCTGGAATGGGATACTAATACTTATAGGAAAGGTTTATCCATCATTATCCAATTATGCAGGAAAGGAAGGTGACATTTTATAAACTGTTGAGGTGAACTTCTCCCGATAAACTGCTACTCTCCATATATATTTAAAAAAAATTATAAACACTGTTTCCCTAATTGTCCAAATAATTGTTTTACATGCTGTGTTTTTCCTAATACTGGGGGAAATGGCAGTCACACAGACCAGAAAAGATTTAGGTTGTAAATCCCAATCAGTTCAGGAAATATAAGATCACTTACTCTTAAACTTGTTTCTCTGTGTAAATAAGATTAAAAAATGATAATAAAATAAATACCTAGAACTTAGCCTGATTTTATTTATTTATAAAAAAGTTTGTGCTACCTATTGAAACAACTCTTAACACTTAATTACATATAATTGACATGCAATTTTACATAAAAAGAAATATTATAAAAATGCTACAAGCAATATTAAATATAAATATTAAAATTCTAAGGACAGCAGTAGGTTTTAAGTTTTGTACTGAAGAATAACAAGAAAGGCCCTGGCACAATTCATATATATATGTAGATTCTTTTAATAGATCACAATCTCATTCTTACAAATACATTTGCTTTTGTCTAGTATATATATTTAATGAAGTTAACAGCAACAAAGCCTATCTATAAATGGAATTATGTTACATAAATAGTATCTAATTTTTGCAGCATCAGAATGTAAAAGTAACTTCTGTACCTTGAGTTTGGTTTTTTTAAAACCTATGTTGTGATCAGCTTCAATTATGGAAATTACATTATTGTCCTATTTTTAATTTTCTCTTAAAAAGTGACATAACAAATGAATAACAAATATGCTGACTTACCCCATCTACATAATTAATCAATTCAACTGTTTCTTTCTGTACAGCTTCAATAGTTCTTTTGAATAAATACTAAAATAATTAAAGAAAGAAGACATTCTAATCAGGAAAGGCAATTAGGAAATTTTTCAAATCCCATAGCAACGTTGATCCACCAAAAAAATCTAAAATCTAAAATTAGGTAATACTGTACTTTCATATGGACCAACCAATTTAACACAACTTAAGTATCATTAAATTAAGGCCATTAGTCATCTATTTATCTCTTGCTTAGGGCGAAACTCAACTTTTTGTCCTGGCAGAAATAAAAACTTATTACTGTGTTCATATCAGCAATGGACTGACAGAGAAATTCTGGATATAATACCAGGAAGTATTATAGAGAAATTACCCTGTTGTTATCAACAACCATATAGAGTTCGACATATCGTTTCTCTGGCAGCACAGTTCTTCTTTTCTGTAAAATTGAAAAGACACCAATCACATAGCTGTTTTATTTGGAATTAGTTCAAAATTATAGTTCAAAAGTTAAGTAAAAAGTTAACATAAGGCATTTGAAGCCAATTCATGATGTGAATTGTTTCAGACAACTATTGTTGTCTGAAAATAACCAATCTCATTTAGATCAGTCAAACAATTATTTTCAAAATCAAATCAAATCAAATCAAACTTCCTTGTTTGCTTCTAGTATTTCAATTCAAACTGGATTTGGGATCAAACTGTGAGGCAGCAGTACATTTTCCCCTTTTTTTCAGAGAATTATCTGAATTTGACTTCAGGTGTAGTAACTCAAGATACAGAATTTTAAATTATTATTTTATCTTTGTTTCCCACCTCCTTTCCAAGCATTATTTAATTTCAGAAAGAAATAACATGAGGAAAAATGTCCTTGGTGTGAAGTAAATAAATTGTTTAAAGCAAAAGAGCTGTGGCTAAAATCTAGAACACATAGATTAAAGCATGCAATATTTGAAAAAGAAGATAAAAATATGTTTACCCTTCGAAGTGTATCCTTACTGAAAGGATAATGAGATATATTAGTGTATTTCAAAATACGTTCATGATACTGGTCATCATTTTGTACACCACAGGAAAAAGGTTCATGAGATTTATCTAATATATAAAAAAAGTGTTCAAATTTATTTGATCCCTTAACTGGCTCCATGCCATATTGCTTGTCACCAATATAGAGGATTCCCCTAAAAAGGACAAGAAAAGTTATTTAATCAAAGGCCAGCTATATAAACAAAAATAACTCTAAATAAGTATACAACGTAGCAATATCACAGTACAAATCTATTAGTTTCTCAATAAGGAAATAAAATGATAAAAGCAGAAACTTTTGCGCATGTGGAGAAGCATTTTCATGACGTCAGGGTCAGAGGGCGGGGCCTCCCGCCAGTTTTACTACCGGTTCTATAGAACCGGTGTGAACCAGGGGCAACTCACCACTGATCAGGGTTGTGCCTGACCTCAAGGGGCTGGGCTGGGTGTGGCCAGGGTGGGCGTGGCCAGCTCGATATCACTCATGTCAGGGGCACCTGTGGTGGTCCGAGTGCTCTGCCAGTGAAAACTGGTTCCTGAACTCCATTTCTGGCTGCAACTGCCTTCTGCAACCCTCTGCCAGTGAAAACGGAGCTCGTGAGGGCCACACGTGTCCCTCCCAAGCTCTGTTTTTGCTGGCAGAGGCACCGCAGGCCTGTCCTTTGCTGTTTCCCAGGCAGCTCCATGGGCCACGTCTAGGCACCCCATGGGCCGGATCCAGCCCACAGACCTTGAGTTTGACACCCCTGCACAATCATAACAATTCCTTATTCTCCAAACAGTCCATGATAGCAAAATGAAGATGTTTTGTATCTACTATGATTGTGGAATGGGACAATCCTCAGCTTTTCCAACCCTTTTAATCTATGATTAAATGAAAGAATAAAAAGAATAGAGGAGAGTGGGATCTTAGTTATCTAGTTATCTCATTTTGCATTCCAGTGTTAAAGAATGAGACAGACAAAACATTCAGTTTTGGGTACTACTAGAGGAATTAAAATAAGTTCCCCTTATTTGAGTGAAAGCTCAGAAGCAAAGATTGGATGAAACAAGATATAAAACAACAGAGTAGGTTCAGCTATACCACAGCTGAGTCAGAAATGTCTCAGCAAAACTCTTCAAAACAACTTATATTTGTGGGAATCTCGACTGCAGAGTTGACTTCAAATTAGCACAGAATATGAAAGCGCCCCAGGCCTCACTTTCCTCTGTTGCATTGAAAACTACTTGTCTGCACATACTGACAAAAAGAAAAGAAGGATTATACCTAAGGCCATCACAGGTACTGAGAGCAAGCAGAGAATCTGGAACGCCTTCAACATTTCCACGGTAGTAACAGTGGGCCTGAAATCAGATAGTTAACAGCAGTTTTCATAAGGCAAACAGCAGATCCAATTTATTATCTGATGGAAATAAGGATGCCATACAGGTAGCCCTCAACCTATGAACACCATTGGGACTGTAATTTCTGTTATTAAACAAGATGATTGTTAAGTAAGCCGTGTCTGATTCTACAGTCTTTGTTTTTCCATCGTTGTTAAATAAATCAATGCAGTTGTTAAATGAATTGTGCAGTTGTTAAGCAAATCTGCTTCCCCCATTCACTTTGCTTGCTGGGAAGGTCACAAATGGAGGTCATGTGATCCCAGGACACCAAAACCATCGTAAATACATGCTGGTTGCCAAGTGCCAAATTTTAATCATGCTGCCATAGTTATAAGAGCAAGGACTACTTATAAACTACTTTTTTCCCGTGTCACTGTAATAGTTGCTAAATGAACAGTTGTAAGCCAAGGACTATCTGTATTCACTCAGTTCCTAAGGCGTGTGTTATACAATTCTGTGGACTATAATGCAGGTAATGTTTATCTTGCTATCTTAAAATAATCTGTAACATGACCAAAGTCAACAGACCTACAACAGTAATAGAACAATAGAGTTGTTTTCATTTCCTGCTTCTCTTCTTGCCAAGCATCACTTGAAAAGAGAGATTCCATGCAGGTACTTACACCCAGCGAAAGGAAAGTTGTAAAAGGAAAGATGATAAATCTCTACAACATGCTTACCATGGAGGTTTCTCATTTATCAACTCTCATTTGGCACCGAGGGCAATGAGTTGATCTGGGGCTCAAAAGAAGTGAATTGTACAGTATTTTTTAGATTCATGATATCTATCCCTCCCATGCCCAATAGGAAGAATATTCTGGGGATGCTATTTTCTGTGGGAGTCCTAGAACATCAGTCAGAAATATTTGCAACTCAAATTCACAGGCAAGTTCAGACTGAGTAATAAAGTTTCTTATAAAATTGGTTATTAGTTGTATGATAAAAATGCTGCTAGTAAAAGAATATAGTTCCCTAAGATATATTGTTTAACTTCCCAGACTATTAATCATCATGGCAAAGGAGGAAATACAGTGTATTCCAAGAACCAAATACGACAAAATAGCCTTGGCACAGAAAAGTGGTTTTCTGCAATGAAATGATACTATCTTTTTCTCGTGTTTCACACATGCTAGAATACAATTTACACCATATCCAGCTAGTAGGACCATTGGAAAAGGTTTTGTACAACTCAGAGCCTTATTTATTCTTTTTTTTTTTTTACCTTTCCTTCAGGAACTCAAAAAGGTGTATTTGTCACTGTTCATGCCCCTCATTTATGAAAATAGATGGATCAGCAGTTAGCTCCCAGCGACCAGTAAGATCCTACAGAGTTGGTCTGCTCCGGGTCCTGTCAGCTAAACAATGCCAGCTGGCGGGCTCGCAGGGGAGGGCCTTCTCTGTGGCTGCCCCAGCTCTCTGGAACCAGTTACCTCCTGAGATCCGGACTACCCCCACCCTATTGGCCTTCCGGAAAGCAGTGAAGACCTGGCTTTTCCAGCAGGCCTGGGGCCGTTGATCTCACTGTTGCAAACTTGCGAGATCCAGCCATGAATGATGTGCATGGGCTTTTAATATTTTTAAAATGTTTTCATAATATTTTTAATAATTTTCTATGTTCATTGTCGCATTACTTTTGTTGTAAGCCGCCCAGAGTCCCTTGGGAGTTGGGCGGCATAGAAATGTGATAAATTAAATTAAATTAAATTAAATTAAATTAAATTAAATTAAATTAAATTAAATTAAATTAAATTAAATTAAATTAAATTAAATTAAATTAAATTAAATTAAATTAAATTAAATTAAATTAAATTAAATTAAATTAAATTAAATTAAATTAAATTAAATTAAATTAAATTAAATATGCTGAGCTTGTCAGCTGGAAAGCTGACAGCCTGGGTTCAGGACCCAAGCGCTGCGGGACAGGATGTGTTCTTGTTACTTGCTCTAGTTTCTGCCAATTTAGCAGTTTAAAAGCATGTAAATGCAAGTAGATAAATAGGTATCACTTCAGTGGGAAGGTAACAACATTCTGTGTGTCTCGGTGTACAGTACATTTGTGCTGGTCACATGACCACAGAAGTGTCTTTGGACAACACTGGCTCCCTCGGATAAGAAATGGAAATGAGCACTGCCCCTTAGAGTTGGACACAACCAGACAGGGGAAACCTTCACCTTTACCTTTAATAATAAAAACTAGAATAAAAAGTTGGCTTCTTCACAGATACAACATACCTGAGTTTCCACAGGAGTACTCTCCAGCTTGCCCTCTTGGTTATAAGTATATATTGTGAACTTTTCCCCAAGAAGGTTTCTGCAACAAATTTCAATTCAATAGTACTTTAAGATGCAGGCTATTCATCAATGAATTATAACACTACAACACTTTAATACACTGGTCAAAGTTCATAATAAAATTTACCCACATACCAATATTTTACTGAAATATAAGCTGGATTTGATTTTTTTAAAAAAATATTAAGTAAACATTCAAGCATTTTTAAATATGGAAATCTAATCATTTTAAGCAATGGTAGTGCCATATCCTATTAATCCGTCATGTAATATAATGTTACAATGTAATATTAAGCAATGAATTAATACAATAATGATTCATAATCATTAATAGTTAATTATTAATAATTATTATTCTAGTAATACAGGAAAGGAAGCATCCCATGTAGTTTAGCAAAGTTCTCAGTGGTCAGAATGTAATTCTACACTGTGATATCCTTCCATCATCTTAAGACTTTCCCTAGTTAATAGGAGGAACACCTTCATTCCCTAAATAAGACACCAGGAGTTCTCACTTTTATTGTGCAATTACCCTGTTCATCATTTAAAAGCCTGCCAATATTATCCTGCATTTATTACATTTTGATCTTTTTTCTATGACTATTTTCATAATTTATGTTTCGAGAGAAAATCAAGGTGGAAAAGAAGAAATAACTATGCAGTGCCTTTGAGCTTAGTGCTAGATTAGCCCTGCAATATATTTGTGCCAAAATTAATTCTACAATAGTTATTGTGTAATAAACTTAAAATGCCAAGTATTTTGAGTGAGCAGCATTCCAGTAGGTATTGCCAAGATATTATATATCCTGAGTTACTCTCACAAGCTATTCCTGTGGCATGCTTGTTCAAGTCAGCCACTAATCATGTCAGATTTCCTTACTGAAAGGAAACTAACCCAATTCAGTTAACCCCTTTTGCTGTTTTAAGTCACATTTAATCATCCCATTGATCCAGTTATGCATCTCATGTAAATAGAGCAATGAAGATGTTCCAATAGATATATATGATTTAAGGTAAGATTTTATGATTTAGATACAGATTTCTTGGTCTTTTGCTTTTCACACATATTACTTACGGGGTACTGATTGTTGTATAACTCTACTGTATTACAGTTACCAGATCCTAACTGACAATGTATTTATCAAGACACTATTAGCAAGTAATGTTTTAACTTGTCCCTCCTATTTTTTGTTTCTTATGCTTTGTCCTTAAATGTTCTGAAATGACAAGGAAGACTTGTATCATTTTCACTGTATGACCTAATGCTCCATTGAACTAAATCCAGTTCAGCTAGACTGGATACCATAAGTCCCATCTGTTTCTCATCTGCAAAAGCCATCTGCATTTTACAAAACTTTTCATTCTGATAACATATGCTCATTAAACATAGGATCCACACCCAAAATATTTTCTTTCCTCAGGCACCTACAATAAAGTTATTTCAGCCCACAATCTAGCATAACTTCTCAGTTCTTGTGAGATAAAGAATATTCTGGGGGTTTTTTTACTCAATATCTCATTCCTAATAGAATATTCTATCTGATCTCTATGCTAGCAAATGAATTCTTTAAAGGGTTTCTTCTATTGTATTTTACTTTTCAAACTGCTTATTTTAGTGAAATTCTCATATCCCTCAAAAAAAAAGTTAAAATAAAATGGAAAAAAGATTCAGAACTGCATCTAACATACTTATTTTTCTTTAATTTCAGAATGTGTGTTCCATTTCCAGTTTGGATCAAGTAAGATAGCTGATCATCTAAGTGTTCCTGAAATATAATCAGAAAAATATATATACGTAAAGAGCATTTGACATGTACTTCACCAATTCTTTGAAATGGTGCTGTTGCTTACCAAAAAAAACCTTATGCTGGTACAGTTATGCTTACTTTTTAACCATAAAATAAATCAAACAGCGCAGTCCGGCTTGACATTTAACATACTGTATGTTTTACTGTATCTTCTCCAACTTAGTTGCATCTAGAAACAAAATGTGTGTGTGTGTGTGTGTACACACACATACATATACATACTGTATGTATGTATACATGTATGTATGTATTTTGGAATTTAAAAGAGCCATGGTGGCGCAATCAGAATGCAGCACTACAGGCTACTTCTGCTGACTGCCGGCAGTTTGATTCTCATCGGCTCAAGGCTGACTCAGAGTTCCATCCTTCCGAGGTCAGTAAAAAGGACCTAGATTGTAAACAGCTTAGAAAGGCTGTAAAGCACTGTGAAGTGGTGTATAAGTCTAAGTGCTATTGCTATTGCTATTTATGTATGGTATAAACATACATGGCCTTACAACATGTATTAACATTTCACCTAGATTAAAAACATCATAAAATATTAATTTTTTTAAAAAAATATACAGTATTTGGATACCAAAGTCTAGGCCATCTAACCATTGAAGCGCAGCATCGTTTATCTGGGGGAAAAAAGATACTAGACGGATATATGCCCTCTGATAACAGCTGGTCACAATGTGATCTACAGTTTGCTGTGAGACCCCACAGTCACACTGAAGGGAGGATGCTATGTCCCATTTATACAGTGAATCCCGGCAGATGCCAGATGAGGTGCAAATCCTATTCAAGTTACATATACATAGACAGTTAGAAAGCCCCAATATAAATCTGCAATGCACATACAGACACATTACGCCAAGGTTGCAAATCTACATAGTGTAAATTATATTCTGACAATGTAGCTAAATTCACTGGATTTCTTGATGGACTAACATGGAGAATAGAATATGCTGCCACCTTTCCCCAGCATGTTTTGCAATAGCAATAGTGCTTTACAGCCCTTTCCTAAACGGTTTACAGGGTCAGCATATTGTCCTCCTTTTACTGACCTCAGAAGGCTGAGTCAACCTTGAGCCGGTCAGGATCGAACTCCTGGCAGTTGAATGCAGAGTTAGCCTAATACTGAATGCAAATATTGCATTCTAACCACTGTGCCACTACGGTTCTTGATTTGATTGCAACAATGATGTTACTGTTGCAGTCAACGTACTCCATGGACTCTTGGCTTGTTCAGATTCCTCCCATTTCGTCTTGGGTACAAGGCTAGTTCTCTTTGACATCAGAGAGGTCCTAAGGATCTGCTAGATCCAATGTTTTCCAACTCCTAATCTCAAGGAGATTAATTTATATACATTCTAGACCTGCTATGAAGACATTTGTTCCGGAAAGATGGATGGTTGGATGGTTGGATGGATGGATGGAAGAAGGGAGGGAGGGAAGGGTTCTTTTATTTTAATGGCAGTGTTATACTATCCAGACTTTATATATGTTGGAATATCCAGCACTGGAGTCCTCTAAACTGAATGATAGGACTGCTGTATCTGGCTAAAATGTTGATTTTAGTTGATGATTGATTAAAATGTTGATTAAAAAAAATGATAAAATATGTGACAAAACATTTTCTTATTAATACTAATAGTGGCTCTGCAGTACCCTAAATTGTCTGGCAATAGCAACTAAATCAATATAGTGCTATTTCCTGATTTTGTTTAATTAGGACATAGATTGACCAACAATGCATGTCTTGTCTACTTATATACATTGTTAAATACTGTAGCATATTATCTGAGGAGCATCACAGGAATGAAAATAACAAATAGAAACAAACCTCATTAAAATGTGTCCAGCGCTTCTCCCTGTCTGTTAATCTTCTAGGAATTATAATCTCATATGTGGAATGCCTAGAGATCTGTTGAGTATGTCCACCTACAAATATTTTTTTTAGTTAGTATAGGGAGATTTTTCAATAACTTCTTGGTTTTATTAAGTACAATTGTAAAGAATACAGAATTTAAATTTACAACATATTTATAATAACTAAGAGAATCCACAAATCAGAAACAAGGTAGTGACACTTTCTCAGACTAACAAATTTTATTAAAAACGGCATATCAGATTTGGAAAGTGGCTAAATTGATGTAGGACTGAAATTGGAAAGAGGCAGTCGATTCCCCAGAAATATCAATGATTTCCTTGCAGTATGGGGGAGGCAATTCTTGCTTAAACAACAGAAGCATCTAGCTCTGGGCCTAGAAAGTCAACTCCATCTTCTCCACTTCCATTTATTTTACCTCTATACTTTGTTCATAAGCATGAAAAGTTCAAAGAAACCAATTCAGCAAAACCAGGGACAGTTTCTTGGACAGCTGAGAATTGCGAACAACTTGACAAGGAGAGGAAAAAAAATAGGTTTAAAGTGAGCAAATGAATAATCCAGTTAAAGAAAACCTGTGCATAATACAATCTCTCTCTCTTTTCAAACACCGAGGACGCTATTTCATTTTGACAAATAGCCTTTTCACAAGGGCACCATGCTCAACTTTTTCTGTCATGCTCAGCATCATTACTCGTGACAGCAATGGGTATTTTAAAGAGGCAGAGAGCTCTCCCTCCCTTAACCCCTTATTAAACCTTTTCCCTCCACCTCGGTCTATATGGCCGTGTCGATTCTAAAAGTGCATCGGGAAACGAGAAATGTGCTTCACAGCTGCCCTTCAACAAACAATGATAACTGCCAATCAACTCTTTCACTGAAAACGCCTTTGCTGGGAAGCGGACTCACTGACAGCATTTCCTTCCATATAAGGAACCTCCAGGTCATTTCCCAAGAACTCGGGCTTGACCGTTTTTTTAGCTGCCACTCTCCGCTGCTCTTTTCTTTTAAAGCCGTCCGAAAGCCAACCAAGACCATTACTTGCCCAGGGCTACGACTTGTTTTCCCACGGCGCTGAGTCCCAAGGCGAGGAAGTTCAGGTAACAGGCTGCTAACATGATCTGCTCTGCCAGCTTCGAAGACCGAGGCGGGGAACGGCCCTGGAGGAGTTCATCCGACGACTGCTGGTAAACAACGGCGCTTGAAACCTTAGGCGCCCAGCGGGAGGAGTTCACAAACCCCTCCCCACCGACGGGGGAGCGCCGGTCCTGGGATTGATCAACTCGTTCCGCCGCATTTGGAGCATTGACCACGTGCGCGGTCGGAGATTGATAGACCCGAGTAGCAGCGAGCGAAGCCGGGGAAATTATCCCCCCTCTCCACCCGTCCCCGAAGCCGTTTTTAGGAAGCAAAGAGAGGTGGGGGTGGCGGGGGAGTTTTCGCAAAAAAGGAAGTTAAAGACAAGTGTTTTTTGGGGTTTATTTTAGACGATTTCAAGCCCGGGTTGCTTCTGAGGTGGGATAGTGAGTCTACAGATTCTCAGTCATCAAGGTCATGATTGGATGAGAAGCGAAAGGTCTTCAAAGGAAAACAAAAACCGAAGAAGTCCAGTTGCCTCCTGAAAAAGCACCTTTGGGATGTACTGAGGGTGATGATGGCCAGCCAACAAACCGTGATGGCGTCTTATATATATATATATATATATATATATATATATATATATATATATATATATATATATATATATATATATATATATATATATATAAAAATCTCATTTACATTCTAATAAAGAGAGCGCGTCCCCCTCGTGCGTTTAGATTCCAAGAGGTTGAAAACTTCGAGGTGGGGGGGGGAGGGCTTTCCTTATAAGGAAAAAGACCAAATTCCAGACCCAGAAGCAAGTGAAAGTAAGTAGCTTAATCATACTGTGGTAAGAATCAGCGTTTCAACATTTCAGCCATTTCAGTATCTTCCATTTCAGGGAAGTCCACACAGCTTAAAGTTACTGAGGTTTCTCCAATCCACAAAGGATTGCATTAAAATGTCCAGCTCTGCTATTGTTCATCCAGGGAGGGAAACCTGAAAGTTTCCTACACTTTTAAAGGTACCATTTATATTTTCTTCTCTGATGCTTTACTATTAATAGATGGCTTTGCTAAAAGTAATATATGCAAAAGCAAAACAAACACTTCCTCCAACAGTGGTGAATAATGGTCAATGTGCACTTCATGAGTAATCTATTTATCACCTGCAATGTATTTTGCTGTTTCTGAATTAGCTCTATTGGATATCATGTTACTAGAATTGTACACCAGTATCTGCTTCTTGATTTGTGTGTGTGTGTTATCTGTGACAGTGTGAGACCTGTGGTCTTCTTCTTGAATACATTCAATTTTTCTAACCATCAGGTTCTTTTTCAGTGACTATTGCTTTCAGTTGAGCATTTACAACATTTCAGCTTTAGCATTATTACTAGTGCTTCCAGTGAACAACCTGGTTTTACTTCACCTATGGAAATATTTGTTTTTGTGGTCCAAAATATGATCAGCTATTTTCTTCAGTATCACAATTGACAAGTGGACAGAGATCGACCTCGAGGCCCCTTACTTGCGGGGTGCCACAGGGGTCGATCCTCTCGCCTCTCCTGTTCAACACTTATGTGAAGCCATTGGGGGAGATCATCTGTGGTTTTGCGGTGCGATGTCATCTGTACGCTGATGACACTCAGCTGTACATCACCACCACAAACCACCCCAATGATGTCCTTGAAGTGATGTCCCGGTGCCTTGAGGCCATACGGATCTGGATGGGGAGAAACAGGCTTCGACTGAGTGGCTGTGGCTGCCAGCGTCCCGGTACAGCCAGTTAGTCCCTTCACTAACTATTGGGGATGAGTCATTGTCCCCCGCAGAGAAAGCTCGCAATTTAGGCATCCTCCTGGATGCACGACTGTCTTTAGAAGATCATATAACAGCCGTGGCCAGAGGAGTTTTCTATCAGGTTCGCCTGATTCGCCAATTGCGTCCCTTTCTAGACCGGGACTCATTATGCACAGACACTCAAGCCCTCGTCATTTCCTGACTTGACTACTGCAATGCTCTCTACATGGGGCTCCCCTCGAAGTGCACCCGGAAGCTCCAACTGGTCCAGAATGTGGCCGCACGAGTAATTATGGGAGCAACATGGCGCTCACATGTAACACCTCTTCTACGCGAGCTGCACTGGCTTCCGGTGGCCTTCCGAGTGCGCTTCAAGGTGTTGGTTCTTACCTTTAAAGTGTTTTCAACAAGCAGGGCTAGCATAAACATCTAAATTCTATGCCAAGGTCTTAGCAGATACACTAAGTTGACTCAATTTATTATTTACTGTTTATAATATATATATATATATATATATATATATATATATATATATATATATATATATATATATATATATATATATATATATATGAAATCTTATTCTGTTCACCGCCCTGAGTCCTTCGGGAGAAGGATGGTATAGAAATTTAATTAATAAATAATAATAATAATAATCTTTCTGATGATCATCATTCCTCTGTTAACAGATTGATATCTCTGTATGTTAGTATTTGTCTAGATCTGTCATTAGTTGTTTTCTCATAATGGTTACCAGTTGTGAGAATTTTAAAATCTAGCAGGATAAACATACTTTAACTTTGCTTCCTATCTGTATTGGGTTGGTTTTATCTTTGACATGGTTTCTCCTTTTTGTTTGTTTTATGTAATGTTACACAGCAGTCCAGCTTTTGCTCATTTTTCTTTTACCTTCAACATGGAATTTCTTAAATTTTCCTCAAATTTATCCATCAGCAGAGTTGAGTTGCTTAAATTTCTCCCAGCAAATTTCCCAGTATCTCCAATAAAGGAGAATATTTGTAGTTCAGAGTTGAAAGGAGGGATCCTTAGTGCTCTCTGAGCTTGCTTGTTTTCTTGTAGACATTTCATTACCCAAACTATGTGAACACTGATGAGGTTACCTAGTTCGGTAATGAAGTCTGCAAGAAAACAAGCAAGCTCAGAGAGCACCATTGACTCTCATTCCCAGGGTCTGTTTCTTCTAGTCCAGCATTTCTCACAAAATATTAAGCATATAAATTAAATAGATAAGGGAATAGTGTGTAGCAGTGGTATATCCATTCCCAATCATGACTCATTTGGTTGCTTCATATTCCATTCTAGCTGTTACTTCCTGGACATTGATCTTCAATATGAACATCAGATTCCTGATATACCCATGACTTTATTACATATTTAAATATTTATTACATTTATAAGGCTGCCTGACACCATCATGATTTTTTGCGTGGCGTACAAAATTAAAGCCATTTAAAACAATACAAAATAACAAGGCGCAGCAGGAGAAAAATGAAGAGTTTCCAACAAACTATTCATCACAAAAAAGGCTCTGTGTCTGTTGCCTTTGGCTTTCTAACTTTCTTCCATCACTTACGTTTTAGCAAACAGCTGGTTCTCCTTTTGTTTTCTGCATTTTGAGATAGTTCTGTTTGTTCATATTTTTATTGATGTCACAAATTTCAGTTCACACTTCTTCAGGCATTCTGTCAACTCTAACCCATTATATCTATTTTTGTTTACTTTCATTGCATAATCGTATGAAATATTGCTTCAGTTTTCACTTGTAGGTCTTGTGATTTTGCTTAAACTATACATTAGCAGGGAGCTTGTGATCTGAACCACAAGTCTTGCTTTGGTTAACTGAAGAGTTTTGACATCTTTGTTTGTGGATTATATAGTTATTTGGGTTTCTGAATAATTCTTCTGTTGATGTCCCTGGATGTTACTGCCATGTAGGTGGGAAATAAATGTGTAGATTGTACTATGAACTATTTCACATAAGTCAACAAAGAATCTGACAGATATCCCCATCACCCTTATGAAATGTTATAAAACCCCAGACAGGTAATGTCAAGGTTTCCTCAAGGTGAATATACTTGACACATTAACTACGTAATTGTACTAAGCGATAAGAAGACATAACTGCTTTGGGAGTGGAAGCAGTCATAAGTTATGAGTCAATTAAATATTTGATTAATTTCAGTACTTATTTTTTCTAAATGCAGAAAGTACCTATGTATGATGGTCTCAGCACCTTTCAATACCATCACTTTTTTTTAACTAAGTGGTTTGACGGAGAGATATTTTATGCTACTTTATTCCTTGAATAATTGATTCCAGAAAGCAAGCATGAAAATTCTTGCTCTGTCAGTATAGGTTACATAGTCTCTAGGATTTATTGTATTTTCCCCTTCTTTCAAGGTTGACGGAAGAGCTTGTTTCTTTCATCTAAAGGTAAGGAAGATGCTTCTGGATCAATGTTTGTGGTGTAATGGCTTGACTGAGGGTCAAGGAACTGAACTCAGATGTGAATGATTGCAGATGACTTTTGCTTGCCAGCTAAGCAAAATTCATTCTATTTTTGAAATAGTGGAACTTTCCTTGAAAGGTCAAACTCATACTTTGAGGGGAATATTCCTAGATCCAGCCCAGAATGCCTGTTATAACCTAAAGATGATACACCAACTACAATCCTATTGAAAGAAAAGTAGTCTTTTGGGAATTATTTATGTAGTTGAGTATTTCCCCATTTGAAATATGAGAAAGAGTTCTTGGATGAGACCCCCTCAGTTGTTATTTTGTAGTATTCATCTTACAACGCGCATGCTCGAAGATGGCGGTGCTGGGTGAGCTCCCGATCTGATGATGGGGGCTATTTGGCCTTTTCGAGGGGTGTAGGGGCGCTAAATCCTCCTGCGACCCCGAGCCCCAGTGAGGAGAGCCCCTGCCCAACCTGGGGAGGATTTTTGCTCCCCTTGTGACATCATGGTTGGAGCGAGGGGCTAGCGGTTTGGGAGAGGTCCTGAAGGGTGCTTGGGACGCCGAGGACGCCGCGGAGTGCCGCAGGGTTGGTAGCGGCGGCGGCGGCGACGCTGTGAGACCTTCCTGGGCGCTGTGGGACTGCCTGGAGCCCCGCGAGGTTGTGGCGGCGGTGAGGGCGCCGTAAACAACTGAGGGCGCCGAAGAACAGCTGAGGGCGCCGAGAAAGCATCGGCGGTGATGGCGGCGGCAGCAGCAGCAGCGGGAATGGCGGTAGCAGCGATGGTGGGAGCAGCTTGGCGTGGCCGCAAAGAGTCATCTAGCTGCGGTCCTTGTTTTTTCCATCGGAGAAGAGGGGCTGGAGGGGGACGGTGGCTCCGGCGGTGGTACGAACTGCCGTGGGGCGATGCCCCCCCCCTCCTCCCCCTCCCCCCCCCACTCAAAGCAGCAGAACCAAGGCGGTGCTGGCGGTGGAGGCCAGTTGGCGGCGCTGGTTCCCCCCCCCCATGCATCTGTTATGGTGCTGGGGTGGGGGGTGACACTGGCTCCGGTGCGACGTCTGCCACAGAATGCTGCAGTGGTGGCTTGCTGAGAGTGGAGAGGAGAAGCCGAAGTGAGGGGGCCTGGACTTACAGATCGGCAGAGGAGGAGATGTTACCCTCCTCTGGGGATATTGTTTCCCCCCCCCTCCTTCCCCCTGCCTTCCCCCCCCTTTTTTTATGGGGGGTGGGGCTTACGAACTACTATGCTCTGGACATCCTGGACCCCCCCCCCCACTATGTTCCACTCATGCCCTCGCTGGTAGGAGAGACTGAACACCATTTGAAAGAACTGAGGGATTTTTGTATCCCAACGGGGAGGATAGAACATTGTTCCCGTTAACCCTTGTAACGGGACCGGCCATCGTGAGAGGATGGTTGGCTATTAGCCTCTGTTGGAGAAAAAGAACATTGGACCTTCTCCCTGTCGTGAGAGGACAGTGGAGTCCAGCTCTACAAATGGACATTTTTGTGATCTGTATGTTCAGTCACCCCTTTGGACTATGATAGACCCCCGGACTGGCCTTTTTCCCATCTTGGTTCGGTTGATGCTCCAAAAAGCCGACCTTCTTGCGCTGCGAGACTCCCCCCTCTCGCAGGCCTGGCCCTCCACATTATCGAGGGCCTATCTTGATGACGGGCTTTGGAACCCCGAGAGATGGCATGTAGCGAAGAGGGGGTTGAGGGGTTTTTTAGGAAAATTTTTTAAAAAAATTTTAAGGGGACCCGGGAGGGAGGGGGGGGGTTGTAAAAGCGGACGTGGGGGGGTCCAGATAGCAACCGAGCGGGATGATGGGTCGATTAGTTGCAGCAGGAGGGTCGCGAAAGGAAATTCAACCGGGAAGCAGGGGGATGACAGGAAGGGCTGTGAAATTGAAATAATGAGTGGGAGGGGCAGGTATGACGGACGCAGGGGGCCATATCAAGTGTCGGGGGTGCGCATACGCTGTTTACGAGCGATTGCGCACTCCGGCCCCCGATGCGTGACTCGTGTCCTGGGTTGTGTAGAGTCTCAGGCCCTGGGTCCGCGGCTGATGTTGTGTAATGCCAGGTCGGTGGTTAATAAAGCCCCCCTCATTTGTGACCTTATTTCGGAGGGGGGTGCGGACCTGGCAGGTATCACGGAGACCTGGTTGGGCCAGGAGGGGGGGGTCCCCCTCGTTGAGATGTGCCCGCCAGGTTTCCGTGCATTTCATCAGCCAAGGGCCCAGGGGAGGGGTGGGGGAGTGGCGGTGATTATTAGGGAAAGTCTTTGTCCGAGGGAGACCACTGTTCCTCAGATAGCCGGATGTGAGTCCCTCTGTGTAAAGTGGGGCCGTGGGGTGCAGATGGGTTTGCTGACTACGTACCTGGCTCCCTGCCACGTGGCAGCGACCCTGCCCGAGCTACTCGACGTCATTGCCGGGGTGGCGGTTGATACCCCCAGACTTATTGTCATGGGGGATTTCAACCTTCCATCCGCGGGTGAGGCGTCAGAGGTGGCTCGGGAGTTCATGGCTTCCATGACGGCCATGGACCTGACCCAGTTAGTTCAAGGCCCCACTCACATAGGGGGACACACTCTGGACCTGATTTTTGTCTCTGGTCAGTGGTTGAATGATCTTGGTAGAGGGGACCTAGATATTAAACCCTTGTCATGGACAGATCATTCGCTCCTCCAACTAGACTTTCCTACCGCCGCCCCCCCCGCCGCAGGGAGACGGAGCCAACTAGATGGTTCCGTCCCAGGCGCCTGATGGAACCCGAAAGGTTCCTGACGGAGCTTGGGCCGTGTCCTGAGACCCTAGCACACGACTCGACTGAAGAGCTGGTGGCCGCCTGGGAAAGGGCGGCCGCTGGAGCTTTGGACCGCGTCGTGCCTTTGCGGCCTCTGACCCGATGCCGATCTCAACTGGCTCCTTGGTTTTCTGAGGAGCTGAGAGAGATGAAGCGTCGGAAAAGACGCCTAGAGAGCATTTGGAGGACTAGCCAATCCGATTCCGACCGGACACAGGTGAGGTCTTATATCAAGACCTACCTAGTGGCGATAAAAGCGGCAAAGTCTAACCACTTTTCCGCTCTTATCGCATCTGCAGAGAACCGCCCAGCCGCCTTGTTTAGGGTGACCCACTCCCTCCTCCGGGGGGGAGTGCGGGAAGATCCCTTGCAGGGTCGCGCTGAGGATTTTGTGCAATTCCTGCACGATAAAGTCGCTCGGATTCGGGATGGCTTGGACTCCGACTGGATGAGTCCACGGGAGGAGACGAGGGCAGGTCTTGAGAATGTTATCTGGGAGGAGTTTGATCCTGTGACTCCCGAGGATGTGGACAGGGTTCTGGGTAAGATTAGTGCCGCCACGTGTTTATTGGACCCGTGTCCCTCCTGGTTGGTGCTGGCCTCCCGGGAGGTTACACGAGGCTGGCTCCAGGGGATTATAAGTGCTTCTCTGAGTGAGGGTGCCTTTCCTGCCGCCTTGAAAGAGGCGGTAGTGAGGCCCCTCCTCAAGAAGCCTTCCCTGGACCCGGCTGAATTAGCCAACTATCGTCCAGTCTCCAACCTTCGTTTTGTGGCGAAGGTTGTTGAGAGCGTGGTGGCACGACAACTTCCCCGGCACCTGGATGAAGCTATCTATCTAGACCCGTACCAGTCGGGCTTCAGGCAGGGGTACAGCACTGAAACGGCATTGGTCGCGTTGGTGGATGATCTCTGGAGGGCTCGGGACAGGGGCTGCTCCTCTGTCCTAGTCCTATTAGACCTCTCGGCGGCTTTTGATACCATCGACCATGGTATCATGCTGCAGCGGTTGAGGGGGTTAGGAATAGGGGGCACCGTTTTGCGGTGGTTCTCCTCCTTCCTCTCCGACCGCTCGCAGTTTGTGTTGGCAGGGGGACAGAGGTCGACCTCGAGGCATCTCGCATGGGGAGTGCCACAAGGGTCAGTCCTCTCGCCCCTTCTGTTCAACATTTATGTGAAGCCGCTGGGTGAGATCATCCGTGGTTTCGGGGTGAAGTGTCATCTGTACGCTGACGATACTCAGCTGTACATCTCCACCCCAGACCACCCCAACGATGCCCTTGATGTGATGTCCCGCTGCCTGGAGGCCGTGCGGGCCTGGATGGGGAGGAACAGGCTCAGACTCAACCCCTCCAAGACCGAGTGGCTGTGGCTTCCGGCGCCCCGATATGGTCAGCAGGTGCCATCGCTGACTATTGGGGGTGAATCTTTGCCCCCCACAGAGAGGGCTCGCAATCTGGGTGTCCTCCTGGATGCACGGCTGTCTTTAGAAGAGCATATGACGGCCGTGGCCAGGGGGGCCTTTTATCAGGTTCGCCTGATTCGCCAGTTGCAGCCCTTTCTGGATCGGGACGCCTTGCGCACGGTCACTCACGCCCTTGTCACCTCCCGGTTGGACTATTGTAATGCTCTCTACATGGGGCTCCCCTTGAAGAGCACTCGGAGGCTCCAACTGGTCCAGAATGCGGCCGCGCGGGTGGTTATGGGTGCAACCCGTTGTGCCCATGTGACACCCCTCCTGCGCGAGCTGCACTGGCTCCCAGTGGTCTTCCGGGTGCGATTCAAGGTGTTGGTTACCACCTTTAAAGCGCTCCATGGCATAGGACCCGGGTACCTTCGAGACCGACTTCTGCCACCAATAGCCTCCCACCGACCAGTTCGCTCCCACAGAGGGGGTCTCCTCCGGGTGCCATCAGCCAAGTTATGTCGGCTGGCGACACCCAGGGGGAGGGCCTTCTCTGTGGGAGCTCCAGCCCTGTGGAATGAATTGCCCCCCGAAATACGAAAGATTTCCGACCTCCGGGTGTTTCGCTGCGCTCTGAAGACCCTGTTGTTCCGCCAGGCAGGGCTATTAACATAATGTTTTAAATTGGGGTATTTTAAATTTCTGGGATTTTAATTGGAGCCTAATTATTTAATGATTTTAAATTTTAATTGTTGTCGTGTTTTTTGTGTTTTTAAATAGGCTGTACACCGCCCTGAGTCCTTCGGGAGAAGGGCGGTATAGAAATAAAATTATTATTATTATTATTATTATTATTATTATTATTATTATTATTATTATTATTATTATTATTATTTCAGCCTTGAATTATGAAAAACCTCTAATCTAGGGTGGATATATAACTACAATAAAATTCTTTTATCTGTTTGAAAATTTGTTGAAGGACTCTGGGTACCATCCCCAATCAGCTGAAAGTGGCAAATTTTTAGATCAGTTAATGTAGAAGATATTGAATTTGAGATAGCAATTAATTATTTCATATGGCGTCAGGTAGATATCTTTTATTTTTCTAGTCATTGAAGAAATGGGGTGCTTTAGATCTTTTATTTATTCTCCATTGCTAGCTTGATCTGTGTATTTATATTTATTATAAAATATAATTTATATATTATTGCATTAATATTAGAAACGTTATTTCTGTTATTCTATGAATCAATAGTTATGTCCATAAAAGAGAGCAAATGTGTGTGTGTATACACATGTACACATACCATGTTCACTAGTTGTTTGCAAAAAAAAAAAAAAAGGCAGCAGGAACAAAAACATGGAACTAAACTGTTCCTTTTTTTGTTCACAAGGAGAAATAGATTTTAAGAATAAATTTTTGCCTGTTTCACAATTTTCTATAGAACAGCCCAAATTAGCTTCCTTCATTTTTGTTAAAAAGTCTAGTGAATCACATACGAAATGTCTTCGGTGGAAAATATTGACAAATTACAAAAGATTCGAGCAATTCAAAGCATATTTATTTAATAATATATAGTTAGTCCTTGACTTACTAACTGGGACTGGAAGTAGGAAATAGACTGAACAGATGTTTTCTCTTTGTGGAATGAAAGATATAAGGAAGATAGAGAAGGGAAGGCACCTAGATTTTTCTGCCTTCTTTTTCAAGTTCACCTGAAGGAATCCTTCCTGTTTTAGATTGGTTGTTCAGCTTGAGTTTCTTGGGCTGTAGAGTTTTCTGCTATTTAGACCGGGGGTGTCAAACTTGTGTTGTCACATGACTATCAGGACTTCCCCCCCCCCCATTCGCTAAACCGAGCAGGGGCAGAGCCAGCACGTGATACATCCGGCCCCCGGGCCGCGAGGTTGACACCCCTGATTTAGACTGACAACATTAAGTTTGATTAACTCTTATGCATTTACATATTTTCTCCCCCTTTCACAATTGCCATTAAGCAGATTTAAACAACCTATGGTTTTCCTGCAGTGCCAGAAATAATCAACCAAAGTACCAATATTTGCCCATGAATCAAAAAGTTTACAAGTGGATTTCTAAAATACTCCTTTTGGCTTCATTCCTTACTGTTAATTTTATCCCAGATAATTCAGCTCTTCATTCTTTATTTCATCCTTTTGGGAGCTCCTTGTTTAGCTCTTTATTATCTCCATTTGTTTTCTAACTTTTAAGCACATCATGTAATGAAAATTGTGTTTATAAGACATACTTATTCATTAACTTAACAATAGTTTACTCAAACCAATTTTGAATTTGCCTGACAAAATGAACCATCAATTTTTGGTTTGTGCAATATACTAACATGAAAATGTCATGCAAACTCCTAAAGAATTCCTAAAAAACTTCTTTATAAAACTTCATTGGCCTAAGAAAGCATGACCTTCAATCAAATTAATGTATTTCTACATTCCATGTTTGTTCTACCGCACTGCACTTTCAGCAATCAAAACATTGAGGGTTTTTAAAGCCTGAATGTCCTCCACTCCAGCCTTTGAAAGCCATTACAAACAGCAAGTTGCATATCTGCACTATACATATAGTACAGATTTCATTCTTAATTTCCAAGGTCCCAAAGGTGCTTTTTCAAGAGGCAACTGGACTTTCTAGTTTTTCTTTGAAGACGTATTGCTTCTCACCCAAGAAGCTTCTTGGAAACCTCTTCAAAGAAAAACCAGAAAGTCCAGTTGCCTCTTGAAAAAGCACCTTTGGGACAACCATGACATAGATAACAGAATCATCATAGCCATCATTTCCAAGATTACGCATAGTTATGCAAAGAAATTTCTTGTAAGTTTTCACATCAGCCCATGCCATAATGTAGTTTGTAATCCATGATTCCTAAACTGGGCAAACCCTGACAATTCTTGTTAAGCAAATCATGGCTTTGTGCCTAACGTGAATCCATTTCCTTATATTCCATATCTATCTATACATGCAAACAGACTGCACCTTACATTTTTATTACAAGGAAGACCCAGCTTTATAATCATTGCCTGCAGGCAAAGTATGGTGCAACCTTGGTTTGTCTGAAACGAATTTTTTCATTTTTAGTCATGCTGGGCAGTTTAATTTTCCTCTCGAAAACAGGAAGAGTCAGGATTTTTTTTTTTTTTTAAAAAAATTACATTATTTGCTCTGCACCTAGAATCTTAAAATAACCAAGAGCTTCCTTCTTGGCTTCTATTGCCGAAGAGGGACTGCGGCTACGCCACAGCAGACAGCAAAAACCGGTCTTCTGTAATCTCATTGAACAGTTACATGAAGCACAACCCCCCGGAGAGCCACAGTTCCTAAAAAAAGGCGGGCCGCCATACTGACAAATGAGCCGCGGCGCTATCACGTGCTTGATCAACTCCCCATATACTGACGTCAGGAAAATAGAAAGTCTTCTTGTCTATGGTTAAATTTGTGAGAGGGCGGAAGTCCTACTCAACATACGTCCCATGAGCAACGTGTCCCTTGGACATTCAGTTCCGCCTTAAAATTGCTCCGCCAGGATTTCATTCCGGCCAGGGCTGCTGTGTTATAAGGGCTCGGGTGTCTTAATGGCCATGGCGAGCAGCAACAGCAGCGTGAGGGAGACGCCCCAGATTGGCTGGGACGTCTCTGCCGGCAGCCCCCGCGTCTCGGTCGCCTGTTCCTGGAAGTGTCCGAGCGATCTGGCGAGGGTTCTCTGCGTCGTCCCGGCAGGGGAATTCGATGCAGAGGAGCTTTCAGAACCAGCCGCGAACGGGTGAGAAGGGCCTTTTGCGACCGGGAGGGAAAGGGGGATGACTGAAGTGTAGCTAACGTCCGCTGAGTGGCCTGGTGATGCCAGCATGGTGGTTGAGTAGTTTTTTCCAGGCTCGCATTTCTGGGTTCAGGAGCCCATCAATCGTTTAATTCGGGGATAGGCTGTTGCATGGATGCTGTAAATCTCGGTTTATGGTTTACCTGGATGTGTGAATACAGTCCGTTGGGATTTTCTGGCTAAACCAGGCTTCCAAAACAATTTAAAAACATTGGAATAGAAGGGCTGGCACTAAATCTGGGGTTAGCAATTGGGAATGGGTGAGGGAGAAACAATTGATGGTGCCTTGAACAAATTTTGGGGTTTTCTGGTGCCTCTTTCCCAACATCTTGGAGCAGAACTGCTGAAAATTAACCATATATTTTCTCCTCCACCCCATTGCCATTTGTTTATTCATTAAGTGCCATGAATAAATCAAATGTGCAAATCGAATTAATCTGTTTTGAATTGAACCTTATTGTGTGAAGGGTAGGGGGGAAATAGTAAGAAACAACAAAATAAATGAAAGGCAGAAATAAAAGGAAAAGAAATTGAATCAAATCTAGTTTACATTTAATGTATCGCTCCCAAACAATTCTGTGCAATCCATCCTTGCTTCTATTGCACCCATTCTTTCATTGGCTTTTGGTTTTTAAAACTTCTCTACCTCCCTCTTTCTGAGTTCTCGCCACCTGCATCCAGTCACTTTCTTGGGCTTACCTTTCTTCTGGACCTGTTTTATCTTCCTTTATTGATTTTAGTTCATACTTGGTCCTCATTCATTCTCTATATAGGTAGTCTTCATTTAATGACCACTCATTCAGAGACCAAAATTACTATGACACTGAATAAGGTGACTACCACTGGCCCTCGTTGTTGCAGCATCCCTACGGTCGTGTGGTTGCAATTTGGGCTGTTGGCAAGCAGCTCTCAATTAAAATGGTTGCAGCGTCCTCTGTTGCATGATTACCATTCGCAACCTTCACACCTGGCTTCTGACTAACCATGTCAATGGGGAAATCTGGCAGGAGGTCGCAAATGGCAATTGTGATGTTACACCTAACAATATGGAGGAATTGCAACAGTTGCTGTAACTTCCATAGTAAATTGGTGCAGTCATGTGACATTGCTTTTTTATGACTATGTTGCTTAGCATGGAGTTGCTGATCTCAGTTACTGTTTGTTAAGCAAGGACTACCTGTGTAATCAAACCATCTCAAAATACTTGTTTAATATTGATAACTCATTTTTGTATTCATTTCATATTCATTTATTTTGTTAAGTCATTCATTCTTGGCTGTGTAAAAGCTCCAATGCAGATTCTAAAGTAAGCTAGACAGATTTAAACATACTAACAAAATAAATTGTAATCCATCCTTATTTTAGCAAAGGAAAAATTCCATCCCCAATCACTTACCAAATATATAATGTATCCCCAGTGATTCTCTCTCCTACCTTCACTATCACTCAGTGCAATCCCTGCCTGTCAATAGGTTGATCTTATGCTTTACCTTTTGTATCAGCCCAACACAAAAATGTTTAGATGTACACTCAAATCTATGTGTCTTGTTCAGCTTCCCTGATTTGTTAACCTAGGGTTGCCAGCTCAGTTAAAAGTAGGCTTGGTGATTATTCTTTTATACATATACTCATTTGCCAGAATCCATATTCTTAAAAAGTAGAGGGCTAAAATAGAAGAATAACTAGGTTAATTATCTATATCGTTGATTGAGACCATCACATATACACAGACTCTAACCATTTTCCTTCACCACAGACTATTGCCTCATTCACGTATACACATTCAGATGCATAAATATCTTCCTTTACTTTTCCAAGTAAAAAAAGTAGAACACATGAGATAGAAATAGAATGAGAAGGGATAGCTACACAGGAAGAGAAAGAGGAAACAAAAGAGGAGATGAGTAGGAGAGGTAATTGACGGTAGAAAATGTAGAAAGTCAATGTTTTCAGTGAAACAGAAATAAAGAAAAGCTGATGCTGTTCCTAGAGAGTGAGGACTGTAGAAAAAATATTTGGAATTTATGGATAATAGCAGTTTTTAGTTCTTTTATGTATGGACGCCACACAGATTTTGCTCTCAAGATTCATTTTTTCCCTTTTCAGTAGTCCATGCTTCTATTATCTGAATCTAAATTCAGCCTCTCTCTTCAAAGGGTAGGAAAAAACACTTCATGTAACTGCAAGAAAACTTTGCAGAGATAGCCATTTGAATGCTTGTGTAAGATTTTAACCATGGGATAAATATTTTTGGATGTTTGTCATGTACATTTGAAATGTTTGTTTCCCAGAGGTACTGATGTTCAAATGAGTAACTTAAGATAACCTTTCTCCCTTATTTAGTCAGAATGTTGTTGTTCTTGAAGGAGAAATAAATGATGATGGTGTAGTTCCCTGTTTGCTCTACTTGCACTGTGATCCATGTGGATCTGAAGAAATTGTCAGTCTAAGTATTGTAAGTGAAGCAAGGAACATGGAAGTATACATAGACGATGAATACCATGGAACTGGAAGGGGAGAGCGAGCATTTACTGTCAAACATGGCAGGTCAGTTGCTTTGTCTTTTCAGCATTGATTCAGTAAATAATATAATGAGGTTATATTCAGTCTTGCAGATAAGACTTCCAGAAATTATATACTCAAAATATTTTAATATTTATATGTCAGTAATGTGGCTTGATTGTTTTTTCTTCTGCATTCTTATAGGTATGTAGACTGTGTTTTGCTAATGCAGTGAAACTGAAAGGAACATTTTGATGATTGGTTAGAACATTTTTAAAAGGGTTTTCTCCTAAAGAAACATGTTAGGATAGCAGGAATATAATAGATATGATATTAATAATTTGACATGTTGGATAGCGATCTTAACAATAATGTTTCATTTCATGAAAGAAAAAAGGATTATTTATACATGCTCAAATTATATAAGGAGAAAATTATTATTTCTTGTATTTTTCTTTATGGAAAACTATTTCATTGATGCAGCATTATAAAAACTTATTTTACTTTTTTCTAGCAATGGTGATCAGGTTTCATTGTACAAAAAGTATCTTAAATTGGAGTACTCCACAGTTTCTTGTAAGATTAAGGTAGGTTATTCAAAAAAAAACCCCTCTTATATTTTTGGCTCATTTTTTAAAAAGAAAGTTCCAGCTGTTTTACAAATTATTCAAAAGAGGGCCTTTGCAAAGCAAGATAATGTGTGAAGGACTACTCTTGAAAGCATTGAATCAGCTGTCTTGCAGCTTCTTTGAAAACTTTCTCCAGCTGTCTGTACATTATGTGTATCTGTATACACAGGCAACACTTCTGAAATTGCAAATAAAGCAGCTGGATACCTGCAAACTGTTTGAGACAATATTTGAAGCGGTTGTTCAGGCCTTCCAGTGATAGAGTTGCTTTGAGAAGAGATATGCTTTATAAAGAGCCTCTGTTGAATGCCTTCCACAACCCTAATGGTGATAAATAAAATTATTGTGTTTCCTCTTACATTTTGGAAGTCGTAAAAAAAAGACAATTTCCTTTAATCTGTGATATTTCAGACATTTTGATTATAAGTAGATTTTAATTATCTCTCTCTTTCCTTTGTAAAGAAGGGATTTAGAGATGGAACAAAAAGCAGTATAGCACAAGTAAACTATGATAGGGAGACAGATTGATAACTTTTAGAAGCACCAAGGGTTTGCCCTGAAAAACTATTCCTTCCCAGTTGCAAACATGCAATAAACATATCATCTCAGTCCCATGTTTTCCTGTTTGTACCCCAAAACTTTCCTTAATTCTTTAACCTCGATCCTTGGCCTCTGAGATTCAATATGCCTAATTAATATAAAATTGATTCAGAGGAAAATAGAAAGGAGGTTCATTCATCATCAATCTCCATTTTTCAAAAAATAAAAGATTAGAAACTCATGTTTACTGACATAATGGGCAATTTGCTCTCAAAAGTTCTATAAAATGTAAGCTTGGAATCACACTAGTGCAGAATCAAGAAACTAGTCCTTCTTGAAATTGTGGCTTTAATGCTATCTAACCACAAAATTTAATACAACTAATGTTTTGCTTCAACCTAGTCTTATTATTAGCCTATTCTTATGTTTAGTTATGTCAGACCTATTATTAGCACCTGCATAAAGTTTACCATAAGAGCTAAGAGGAGACAATTGGAGGTCATTTTTTAAAAGAGTGTCTTAACTTAACTGAATTATTTCCTCAATTCACCAGAATTCTCTTTTCACTAGCTATTGTCCATCAGTGAAAAACAAAGAGTACTCATCAATAAAATCATAGTACAAGTTCAGTCAACCTGTGCAAAAACTGGGCCAAGTGTTACATTAGGATCAGGAATAGACCTAGATAAAGTACAAACTATAATGGAATCAATGGGATCCAAATTATCACCTGGGGCACAACAACTCCTAGATATGGTTCGTTTTCAACAGAAGGTAAGTTCCCATTTTCAAAACACTGTTCATAAAATGTCCTTTTTATGTGCAAGAAATAGAAGGGACTGTATAATGTGGGATATTTGTATTCTCAATTTATATATTATTTGTGTGCTATTAATAACTGAAATAAAGGTAGGTTTTGCCTTCTTTCAAATGGTGCGTAGTAGAATTTCTTTGCATAGTAGAATTTAGTTGCGGAGTAGAATTTCTGTTTATAGCTTTCCTTTTCAGACTAATTTTGTGGCATTTTGCATAGTGAAGATAGATAAATAAATAAATAAATAAATATATAACACAAAGTTACATCATTGGTTTGGAAAGGTAGGTTATATATAAATTGAAGTTATATGGCAACCTGTGAACATTCAGATTAGACTCCAAAAGTAGATAAACTCAGCTTTGCATAGTACTTGGGAGGCTACCAGAGTCCAGAGTTATAGGATAGTCTGGAAGGGAAAAAAATGAACTAGGGGATGGCAGACAATTTCCATACTATTGCCAAGAAAATTGCACTGGTGATTCATGTCATAACTATGACTACATAACTATTTAAATGTGAATGGTGGGTGTCATTTGAAAAGTATGTGATTCATTAATTATGGTTCTGGATCAGTCTGGCAATGAAGAAAATAACTGAAAATGCAATTATATCCTTATCTACCATTGTTACTCTCCTTTTCATTTGTCTTATTCATTCCACATTTAGCACAGCTTGCATTTAAAATAACAATAAAAAGAGCCTCCATTGATATTTTCTCCTTGAAAGCGCCAAACTGTTTACCGTATTTTTCAGACTATAAGACGCACCTTCCCCCCCCCCAAAAGAGGCTGAAAATTTGGGTGTGTCTTATACTCTGAATGTAGCTTTTTCGAACCTTTTTTCAGCCCTAACGAGGCGCTAGCGAGTGAAGCGATCTTCCCAGCTTTGCCTGCTCCATCGACTGTCCCCTGTATTTTAACGAGGCACTAGCAAGTGAAGCAATCTCCATGCTTTGCTCCGACCTCTCAGCTGTTCTTTAAAAGCTTTTTTTCAGCCCTAACTAGGTGCTAGCTGAGTGAGGGGACCCCCCCTGGCTTTGCCTGCTTTTCTCATTGTTGCTTCCTCTCAGCTGTGCCTTAGAAGCTTTTTTTTTATCCCCAAGCAGAGGATAAAAAACCAGCAAATTAATGTGCTGAAGCTGACCAGACTAAGGACACTAGCCAGATGAATACCTGGTAGGCAGATTTTTCCCCCTATTTTCCTCCCCAAAAACTAAGCTGTGTCTTATACTCCAGTGCGTCTTATACTCTGAAAAATACGGTATGTCCTTCTATCAAAGATTATAATAAAACAAAGCCAAATAAAAAAAAAATATTCTCAAACAACCTGTTAGGCACGGACAATCAGATCTATACAACTCAATGAAGAATTCCATTAGCTACTTTCTGGCTCATGCTTATTTCACAGGACATTGGCAGTTTGCATCTGGGCCAAACTAGATTCGAAAATATTCAAGGACGATTGGACCTTGCCCTGTTATGCCCACATAACAATTCCAGACTAATTCGCTGCTTGATTCCTCCCCCTGGCTCAGTGAGTTTCTCTCCAGCATAGCCAGGGTTTAGCAGGAGGCAATGGGTTGAATATGGAGGAATTTCAGAAAATTGCTAGAAAAGCAATGCATTGAGCAAATGGTTTTCCAATAAGGGGAATATTCACCAGTTCAATATGAGTCTGCAATATACAAAGAAATACTATTGAGATTAGAAATTGTATAATTATTTTCTTGGATTATACAGTATATCTAAATTAATGAGATCATGTATTTTATTTCTATTAGAATGGAATTTCTTTTGGAGGGAAGTTACAAACAATCTTAGGAGGAAATGGATTTGTATATGGAAAAAAACATCCCATTGATGGATTGAAAGAGGCATCTGACTTTGAACGGTTAGACCACTTGTCCAACGGACCTTCTCTTTTAAAAACTAATTTGGTAGCTAAAACAGTTTCAGAGGATTTGAATGCACACTCCAAGATAACCAAACAGGTTACAGGTAATATATTTGAGCTCCCTGGACTACAGCCTTGTACTGTACATTCTGAAAGTGACTGTAAAGGGTTGCTGGCATCGTTTTTTCAAGAACAAAGAAGTGAAAATTCAAATATACCTAATTCCACATTGCTGCTTCCGCTTCTTCAAACGGTATGTGGTCAAGTAGATCATCTATCCATAGATGAAAAGGATAAATGCTGTGAAAAAAAGTTTGCTTCTCAGAAAGATGGAATTCAAACTGTTGGGTGAGTTCGTATTGAAAATATTATCCATTTTTAAAATTGGGCTCAAAATGCCTCTTTGAAAAAAAAATAAGGTAAATTTTACCAGGCAGTTGAACTAGGTAACTATTATCAAAACCTTTCACCATCGCGTGAGTTTGAATTTAGCTGGATTTTTTAATACATTAAAGTTGAGATCACTCAAATTGCTAATTTCTGACTTTCCATAAATTTTTGCGCTCTAATAGCAGGAAAGGTTAATCAGTTGTATTTGAAAGATAGTTAAATAGGCAGTTGTTTTCTGAATATCTACTGGTTGCCTAGATTATCTCTTTAAATCAATTTTAAGATGCTGGCATGAAATCACAGAAAAGAAAGATATTTATTTGCTTATTCAGCTTATATGGGTGTCCACTTATGAAGTGATTCTGAGTGTTAAGAACATGAAATAATACATCAGTAATAAAAATCCAACAAATTTGTAGAAGCACACTATACAAAAAATTCATATTGAAACATAAGAGTATCCTCTTCCAGTTCCAATGTAATGTAATGATTATCTGTACTCAAATGCTGAAAAATTGTATGCGTCGGTATCCATTAAGGGACTATAACCATATTTTGTTTGCTGCCTTACTAGAGGTATTTGATTGACTTAATAAATCTTCTACTCATTTGATTAAATAGAAGGTGGTAGATGATAGTGCTTAACATTTAAAAATACATTTAAGATTTCTAAATTATTAATATTAATTACGTGTACTATTAAGTAATGTTAGCTTTGGAAGATTTTCAGATTTTGATTGTTCGTTGTCAGATATTCTACTGGGGTATTTGTAAAATTCATGCTATTTAAGGTACATAATTTATACTTTTGGATAGCATGGATCAGTTTTTGGTTGTTTGCATTTTTTTTGCAGTTTAGAACAGCAGCATATTTGTCTGTATTTGGAAAAGTTCATGTCCAAAAGAATCGACCTGACAGAGAAGAGATTAATGGATTATATTGACCTACGTATGCAAAAACTTCAGGAACATATTGATAATAAACTTGCTGCAGTCATGGATTTGGTTAATAATTTGCATATTGTTTCTCAAGAATGTGGTACTTTGAAAGAAGAAAACACAGATGGGAAGAGGTAGGAAATCCTTATAAAAATCAAAGACCTCAATATGTTTTATAAGGCCGGGGTCTTTATTTTACAAACTTTTTGCTTATAAACATTTACACCTCAGACTTTGTATTTTTTCTATAATTTTGCAAGTATTATATGCTAATGTTAATTGTTATATATCTGTAATGTGCAAAATAAGTATTTTTTACATTTCAGAGTATTTTCTACATCTGCTTATGACCTATTTATTCGTAACTATTTAAAAATTAATTTTGGGCATGATAAAGTGTCTTACTAATTATTTTGAATCCTTCTAAATAAAGTGCTTTGCAGCTTTATCAACATTTAATAAGATTTTTATAGTTTAATATAGAGTAATTTTCATAAAATAAATTATATCCACTCATTCTGGATTCTAAATTAATCTTCAATCTGAGAAAAAAGCAGTTTAATTAAGAGAAAGGAGTCATTGACACATTCTGTATCTGGTCTTGTTATCCATGTAGAACTTCTATATATTTCAAAATGTATTTGCTCTGACCTTATTTTGTATATATTTATCTCTGTTTGACAACGGTTCATGGGTAAATATTATACATGTGATGAATTTTTGCAGTACAGCAATAGAATCAAATGATTTCTGACATCAAAAACTATTTTTCCTCAAATGATTTATTCATGTACACTTTTCTTTCAGTAGTTTCCTTGAATGTTTGTGTATTAATATATAAACAAACAAGGTTAAAGGGTTTGCCTAAAAATAGGTTTAACATGAAGGAGTTCATGGAAGGAGAATATTCCTGGCCATTTTCTTCCCTACAGTCACCTGTGTCTCCTGAAAAATTCACCAGAAGAAAAAGGTGGGGGAAGAGAAGAATCGTATTTATGACCATAAATTTCCTCAATTTCAGTTTCCTTTTTTTGGTTACTGATGTAACTGGGTGTATGTGTGTTTTATATTTGGCTATTTCCCTTCCAGATGAGTTTAGTGCTGTTTAATTCATTTATTTTAATTGAAATTGTCCTTTTAAGGGAAAAATCATGGAAAGACAACAGAACATTCTATTTATATCTCTGTAGATGTGAAACAGTCTGATGAAGATCCTTGTTAGTTATTCAGTTTCTGGTATCTGTATCCGGTTTCTTGAGTGATGAGACGTTTTGCTGCTAGACCAACCAGGAGTACTGTGTTTGTAGCCAACACAACAAATGCAAGGATATATAGGATTTGGGACTGTGCATTAAGACTTTCTTCTGGATAAGCTTCACTAGAGATGGCTGAATATAAAAAATAGAAGACAAAAGGAGGTTAAAAGGTCTTCACAAATTCCAAAATCATGGAACAATACTTTTAAAATAAAATCTGGAAAATTGTTGGCTATAAATTTCCTTTTTTTAACCAGTATTTTGATTGATTGGGTAGAGATGGAGGTACTGGCAATTCTGCTTGTCTGCAGTTTAGTGGTAGCATGCTTTGATTGCTATTTATAATACTGAAAGTGCTCTTAAAGAATTTCCAATTAAATCTACTGATGTAATCAACTCCAAGAAAACATTCTCACCTGAGCGATCCATGGAACTTTCTTCTCTTTTCAGTCTGAGGGGTCCAAACACTGCATCGCCTTTCCATTTGTAGGAGGAAATCTCTCTCTTATGCCGAGAAATGCAACCTCTGGTGCAGCGAGAATTAGAATCCTTGCTGTCGCAAATTAAAACTTCACAGTGAAGATAAACTGATGGGTAATGTTTTAGAAATCTGAAGGATTTGAACCTGAATCTCCCATAATGCTCAAGGATGGGATAGGCCATAAAAGAGTCATCCTTAGTACAGCTGAAATAGAATATTCAGATTATTTTAGCATGATTAATACTTGAACTTATATACATTTATATATTATGCTTACCAGAAACTGCTTTGTAAAAGTTCAAGAATGGGTGCTTTTAAGGCAAAAAAAAAAAGTTTCAATCCTACATCTATTTCTTTACTTTGGCACGTGGACTCTTTCAATCTATAGTTAGCCCCAGGTATTCTGTCCAGGTTACTCATGTTAGGCTGTTGTATATGTAAAATAAAGCCATGTGAGATGTATTACAATTTATATACGTGTAGTTATTAATGTATTTTATGAAATGCCTGGAGTCTTGTGAGCAGACTATTAAAAATATGTAAAGGTGGAAGACAGAATTAACTTGATTGACTATAAACAAAAGTAGTACATAGATGTCATCCAGACACCTTTACTCTAAATAATTAAGTAATGTATGTAATATAATATGAAACGTTTGTCCTATTTTTTCATCTATGATGGAATTTACATCAGTACCATGTATTGTAATATAACTCAGTTTATAGTTGCAGTCAATCCTAATTAACAGTGAATATACTTACCCAGTTTTAACTAAATCATATTTTGGTGATTTAGAATTAAGATCTGGAGATGCAGTGCAAGTATCCACAAACACTACCAGATTTGGATCACTGGAATGTAGGCTGATCTGTGCATAGAGCATTTGGTTCAAGTCAACAAAGTAGGGAGTTGCAAATATTGGTTTGGAGAAAGAGTCTGTTTCATAGAAGGACATGCTGAGATTGTATCTACCTACATTCGTTGTGTTGTCTAAATATTCACTTTCTGTTATGTATACAACTTCTACCGTTGAATTGTTTTCCATTATACATTTTGCAACAATTTCAACTTTCTTTTGGCGGGTGATGTCAATGCCTGCTGGCAAGGCAGTTACAATATTGCTGTATGAGATGCTTTGACCTTCGGTCTGCCAAGGAAAGAAGAGAAAGAAGGTATTTTTAAAAATGGTACAATGTTTCGGGAGACAGAAAAAAATGTTTTTGAGCTACAGATACAAGTCTAAAGTTTTATAATCTCTAATTATAAAATTATACTTAAGTATTTTGTTTAAATGTAACAATCAGTAGCAACGAAATCATATATGATAATACATTGAAGAACATTGAAACATGGAAGCCTTCCCCAATATCAGTTTCTTTGATACTATTACTTTCACCATTTGAAAACCAAGAAGGTATCTTGAAAATCAGCATTTGAATTCTGTAAAAAGCACAGGACATTTAATGAAGCAGGCTTTTTGCCAGTAAATAAAACTACAAAGGAAAACAACGATAAGAGTCTTGGTGACGCAGCAGACTAAAGTACTGTTAAGTAACACCAGCTGCCTGCAATTACTGCAAGTTCAAATCTCACCAGGCTCAAGGTTGACTCAGCCTTCCAGCCTTTTGAGGTAGGTAAAATGAGGACCCGGTTTGTGGGGGCAATAAGCTGACTTTATATAAAGAAGAACACCGCTTAGGGGCCCCCGAAAGCCCTACTAAGCAGGTACATACAAAAGTATGAAGGCTATTGCTTAATGCATTGTAAGCCGCCCTGAGTCTCCGGAAAAGGGCGGCATATAAATCGAACCAATAAATAAATAAATTAAATAAATAAATAAATAAATAAATAAATAATGAGCTGTATGCAGTCAGTTTACAGCTTTGATCTCTAGTTTCAGGATTGTAACCACTTTGTAAGTTCCATTAAGTTTAGTGGGACCTGGTGTAAATGCTGAGCATACTTTGCATCCTGTTTGATTGTATCCTTGTGCTTCCCAACTATCTCCGTACTCTGATGGGATTTTTTTTTTATTCACTTACTTGCAGCTCTGATAGTGTTTTTTTTTCATATCTGAGTCAGGGGTAGGTTCTACTTACCTTTACCACTAGTTCGCAACAGGATCTGCGCATGCACAGATCGCTGATGACAACATCCGGGGCAGTGGGCGGGGCCTCCCACCAGTTTTAGTACCAGTTCTTGCCAACCGGTCCAAACCGGGGGCAACCCACCACTGATCTGAGTGGTGTAAAAAGCAGAATACAGAGATATACAACTATATTGGACTCATTTAAGATTGCATACCATTGATATGTTTAAATCTAGGGATAGTGTATGGTGGAGACGACCAAGTTAGAAAAGCTCTTAAATAAGGGCTGCAAAAATCTGATAACCGCAAATTGAAAGAAACATGTACAATATGGAAAATTCACAGCTGCCAACTAGTCCTCCTCTGGATTTTTTCAGCCCTGATTGGCGACTCTACTAAAAGCAGCTATAGCTTTGGAAAAAATAAATGAATTCACAGCAAGATGAATGTTACCTTTTTAATTGTTCCACAGCTGTTGATTGGAAAAGAAAATACCACTGGGTTGTAAGAAATAGGCTTGCAAGTTTGGTCATTCAGATATAAGAAACTTGCATTATAGTTGAGCGAAGCCAAGTAAAATTTGCTGAGAGTAATTGTCATCCTGTCTGAAGAACAACTGAGGGATGCTAACAGGGAAAGGGAAAAAAAAATAGAATAGTCTCAGGAATAATAAAAAAACTCTTTGTCCTAGGAAGAAGTATGTGACTGCTATTGCAGATGAATTTGAAAGGAGATGATAAGAGGTTATAAAATAGTTTTGAGTGAAAAAGAGATCATTTTTTTCTTTTTGTTTCATAAAACCAAAACATCTTTGACAAGTAGCATCTTGGGATAGGATACTGTCCTATCCTACATCAGTAGGATACTGGTCTTGAAAAAGCTAAGCAGTGTTAAATAGGTTTGTATATAAATGGGTGACCACCAGGTAAGCCTGGTTCTGTGGCAAAATAGTAAAGTAAAACAATAGAAATCTGAGTATTACTATCGCTTTGGAAATGTTTTGAGTTTGAAGCACTTCCAATATGGTAAAGAAAAATATTAAAATTATTTCCTTGGGTGTAAGCTAGATATTAGCATATCGTACGGTACATTGATTCTGAAATGTATATTTCACCTTCTATAACAGCTGCTCTGTAAAGAGAGTAAAAAAAATACGGTTCAAGGTCAGCATCATTGTTCTCTGTATGATGTTATAATCCTACAGGCAGAGATCCCAGCAAAACTCAGTGTTTTCAGCATATGATCTTTTTAGGATTTCTCATAATTGCTGTATTTTGAACTAACCTGCAGTTTAAAAAAGTGAAAAGACCCTCCCCCAAAACATCTGCTAGCTGATGTTTTAATTGTAAATTGTAATTAGATGTATGTGAACTTGGATATTTGTTATAAGGATCGTCTAAATATTTGCTTTTAACTTTGTATACTGCCCAGAGTCATTGCTGTGACATTGCTGTGGCAGCTATATAAATTGTATAAATAAATAAATGATCTTACATGTCATCAGGCATATATAATTCTAGTCAGGTGTAGCTGTACTGAGAGCTAGTTTGGTGTGATGGTTAAGGAAACCAAGAGATTTTGAGTTCTAGTCCTTTCTCAGGCAGAGAGCCAGCCGAGTGATTTTCTGCTGGTCATCCTTTAAGTCCAAGGAAAAAAGCAATAGCAAACAATTCCAAAACCCTGACAAGAAAGTCCTACAGGGACTTGTTTACATACTAGCCAGGAGTCAACACTGACTTGAAGGTGCAAATTAAAAAATAGGAGTAGGAATCTTTGGTGATGGATAGAATATCTGAGTGTGTTCATGCCTATGTTAAACTAGTCGTAACTTGAAATAAGGACAAAATCCTTGCCATGTTTCCCAACCTAGAAAAGATATCATAAAGCAGATTTATATACAAGACATCATTGGAAGAATCGATCTGTATTTGGTATTCCCTTTCCATATCAGTATAAAACAGTTATTACAGCCTCATTGGACTTACTGTTTGGTTGTGATATTGGTGTAGTTGTGTAGCGAGCTGAAAAGCCCCTGTAAGAATTAGCATAGTCCGTAGACATCACAATTGTCATAGCATTAGACGAAGACTTAAATGTTGGAGTTGAATGACCACACAATTTTTTGATTAAAGGAGAATCGGGCGTTGGACCATCAAAAATGGCGAGAAAATCATATCTACAGTGGTCATCCATTTCTAGCCTAGACACAGAGAAAAACAACAGTTTTTTATTACTATTATTTCTCATACCCCCTTTACCTTCATTTATCCTTAGAATAATTTTGGTTCGAGGTTTTCCCCAGTCCTAGTTTGGCAGTCTTAACTTATACTCCATGTTAGTTCTATGCCAGATAATACCTTCTTGAGTTTGTGGGACTAGCTTTCATATGTGTTTGGATCTTGCCTATAGAAGCTAAACTGATGTAAGTTATAGGTTGGATTTAGGCAAATGTTTTTGAAATGTGTATAATTCATGAATCAATGTTTTATAGTGATTATTATAAAATAGGGGACCCAAGAATGAATGAAAATAGGAAATAAAGAGCATCGGTTCGGAAAAAGGTGATGGTCAAATATTAGTTTAAGGATAAGCATATTGTAATTCTTTTGGTAAAATTCCACTTTCCCTTTATTGAATGATTTTTATCATATTATTCTGCCTATTTTTAAATGCAAGATTAATCTTAAAATTTATTTTAGCTTATTTCTTTATTTAGAAATTTTAGCATTTCATACTATGACCAAAATTTGAAGCATACATGTAAACCAAAATGTACTTACAGTATGTCCTTGAAAATTAAATTTATTTGGGTATATGGTTCTGTATCTATATGCCAGACACAATATGTAAATGGTGGGTGCTTCTTGGGGTAATTCGGACTGTTGAATGTTCCTTCTGGGCCAGTAAAGTAATCTCCGCATCTGGCTTTAGAAAGATTTTAAAAAAAACCTACATCAGTATGCAAAAAATACAGCATCATTTGCTATTCTTCCTGTTCCTATCTGCCAGAGGAAGGATTCAAGCTGTTTAGAAATTATGCAACTGCCTTTATTACCTTTGGATTTTTTAAAGATTATACACACAACATGGGATTAATAGAGCTTCCACTAAATGTGTGTGCTGCTGATAGAGGAATTGGCTGTAAACAGATTAAGCCCACTGTGAGTTAATGCCTATGCACAATTGCTTGGTATTCAGTTACAAGAAGTCCTTGACTCACGACCAGTTGTTAAAATTCGCAGTCACAGTCAGAACAAGCCGTAAAACACTTGATGCAAAATGTCATGCTGCTTCCCCCAGTCATATCACGTTTTGGACACTTGGCAATCTGGTCACATTTACAACTAGTTGCCAAGTGCCCAGTAATCATGTAATCATTTGCAAGCTTCTCTGTTGGCTTCTTCAGGAACTATATAAGGAAGCTGTCGGGGAAGGTTGCAAGTATCTTAGGGGTTGCCACAAAGAAGAGGGACTCAAGCTATTCTCCAAGGCACCTGAGGGCAGGACAAGAAGCAATGGATGGAAAGTAATCAAGGAGAGAAGCAACCTAGAACTAAGAAGAAATTTCCTGACAGAACAATTAATCAGTGGAACAATTTGCCTCCAGAAGTTGTGAATTCTCCAACACTGGGAGTTTTTAAGAAGAGATTGGACAACCATTTGTCTGAAATGGTATAGTTTCCTGCCGGAGCAGGGGATTGGACTAGAAGACCTCCAAGATCCCTTCCAACTCTGTTATTCTATATTCTAAGTGGTGGGGATGTTGGATTTGTGGTCTCTTCCCCCAGAGGGGTATCCCTCTATGTGCTGGAGGAACAGACTTCAGATCTGGTAAAAAATACTAGTGAATACTTGCATTCCAAGCCTTTCAAAACACTGGTGTTCCATAATACTTTCTACTTCCCTCTGGAAGGATTAGAAAGGCTCCATACGGAAGGGGAAAATAGCTATAACAGTAGCACTTAGACTTATATACCGCTTCACAGTGCTTTATAGCCCTCTCTAAGCGGTTTACAGAGTCAGCACCCAATAATCTGGGTCCTCATTTTACTGATCTCAGAAGGATGGAAGGCTGAGTCAACCCTGAACCTTTCAGATTCAAACTCCTGGCAGAGAGCAGAGTCAGTCTGTAATATTGCATTTTAACCACTGCGCCACCCTTGCTCTGGCATTTGCTAGAACACAAGCGTTTTTGCTGGATTTGAGGTTTGTTCTGCAAGTAGCTGACAGATTTCCCCTCCAGAGATGAACTTCTTCAATATGCTGGAGGAATGAACCTCAAATTCTACTGCTATGAAAATGCTAGCAAACATCAGTATTCTCACAATCACTCTCCCTGGTGGGGTGGAAAGAAGGCCTGGGCCCTCTCCCAAACACTCTGTATAACAACTTGAGCTGATGTACATGAAGGAGTCGTGGCAACTCAGTGACCGCTTTAGCTCAATGACCTAGATTTCAAGACCGATTGTGGTAATAAGTGAAGGACTACCTGTAAGGTGGAAATCTTTCTCTCTGGTATTGAGTATACACATTATGTACAGACATCTTCAAATTCTCTGTGCTCAAGCTATTTTCATTTTTCAATTAACAATTCATCGTAGCTATGAAAAGCTCAGTGCAATTTTTATAGCTTCAAACAATTCTACAAAAATGTTATCGAACAGTTTCTATTCTAAAACTGGTAACCTGAACTCCCAGATGATTCTGGATGGAGATCTCCCTGCCATCTTCTGTGGACGACTTACGTGTATCTGGTAAAATATAGTAATAAAATGCATGGATCTTTCGTGTAAAATTTGTGGAGCCTGTTGATATGCGAAACGTTAAAGCGGAAGATGATGAGTGAAATGCTGAGTCTTGAGTATGGCATATTCTTCCTAAAACAGATGAATTAGTTGAGGGACCGTCGTATATTTCAATATATTCTTCATCACATGAGGACAGGGGGCTAAATCTAAGAGAAAAAAAATTTGTGTTTTTATATGTTGGTATTAAATCCCATGATAAAAAACAATAGTGCAATCTTCTGATTATTGAAACCAAATAAAATATTTGCACTAAGTTTCCATTATAGCAGTACTGTATCTCCTGCAAACATTAGGAAAAACAGGGTCTCCAAATCCTGGCTTCATATAATTGTATCATAATTCTGCTGTCTGAGTCCTCCATCACTGAAAAAGACACACTACAAAAATGATGCCTACATAGATAGTTCTCAACCTACAACCATAATTGAGCCCAAAATTTCTGTTGCTAAATGAGACAGTTGTTAAGTGAGTTTTGCCCCATTGTACGACTGTTCTTGTCACAGTTGTTAAATGAATCACTGCAGTTATTAAGTTAGTGACACAGTTGTTAAGTGACTCTGGCTTTCCCACGGACTTTCCATGTCAGAAGGTCACAAAAGATGATCACATGACTTCTCCCTATAACTTTGCTTACTCACAATCTTTGTGCCAACCTGATTGTTTATTTCTGTTAACCCCTTATGTTGCTTATATCTGGGCCAGAGATGGCAAAACTATGACAATGGGTACCTCAAGGTTGGTCTAGATGAGGGGGGAAAGATATTTTTTTCCATGTGCGTGTGTGTGAGAGAGAAGGGGGTGGGGGGACAGCAATGAAGTTATTTTATTTGTTTGTTTGTTTGTTCAACTTGTATGCCGCCTTTCTCTGAAGACTCAAGGTGGCTTTTTGATGCACTGGGTCCAAAAGGTGTAGTGTATATTGGAGGTGGTGACCCTTTGAGAGCCGTATGCAACGAAAATTCATTTTAATGTATGCCAATTAGTGTACATTCAAAGTGACAATAAAGTTAGTCTAAGTGCTCCATCACTGCTTTAGGCTGATCATTTCTTTTCTCGTTTTTTCCTAATGCTAACCCAGTTTTTCCCTAATGCTAAATTGCTTTGGTTTTTCTCTGTTGTCCTTAATGCATTTGTGTGCATCTATGACTAGATTTAATAATAAAAGGCTGAATTCTATATTAACACTTAAAAAAATGTTTGCTTTCTTCAAATGTCATTCATTTAATTATTCTGAATATTCTTGTCTGGTTTTATTAGCACTGTTATAGTTGTACATCATATCGTCTGGTTGTTACATTTTGCCAATAAAACATTTTAAAAATGAAGTTTTGTTTCTTGTCTTTCCAGATTTTGAGATAGATCTCCTACAGATCTATCTTCTATGGATCTCCAAATCTGATTTCCTTACTAACTATACAATGCCTAATAAAATCCTTCTTCCCTCTCTTCTCTTAATATCACTCTCTAGTTAATTTGCCATTTCCAAAGATCTTATTTCCTTTGCATCTTGTTACTTCCAGTTAGCGATCTAGTGCAGACACCGGCTGCTTATCTAATTTATGATTTTTCTGGCATAATTCATATGAAGAATACTTACTCGACGTAAGAAAAAATTAGTCGAATGGTTTGGTTTGTATCCCTTTCTCCCTTTATTTCCCAGATGCAATTTTCACTTGCGTTGAGTTGAATTGGCATTGCTTGATAATTTCTCATCAGTGTTTTCACACATGTTGTATTCCGTTCTAAAAAACCAGCATTAATCTCGGTAAAATTTAATAGAGGAATTTTGACTGAAAACTTTTGGAGATTACTTACATAAATGTAGAATTCCCATAAAAACATCTATATGGAATAGATCAATGAAATTGACATTATCAGTGGCATTTAAAGAGAACTTTTATAAAATGATTTATAGGGTGGTATCTCCCACCAGCTAGGATAGCTAAAATGTTCCCTGGATCATCGGACAAATGTTGGACGTGTAATTCAGCCAGGGGTACTTTTTTCCACCAGTGGTGAACCTGCCCTCAGATTAGGAAGTTTTGGGAAAAGATTCAAAAATGGTTGAACGAGATAACAGGTACAAGCTTCCCTCTAATTCCAGATTCTTACTTGGAATTAAACTAAAAGACGTGGGCAAACAAGATTGGCACTTATTTATCCATATTACAACAGGAGCAAGGATGGCACTTGCCCAGCAATGGAAAAATGCAAATACACCATCAGATCAATTTATAATAAATAAGATATTGAATTGTGCCAAATTGGACAAACTAACATATATCCTAAGAGAGAAAAAAGAATCCATATACTACAGTAACTGGGAACACTGGTATATATGGCTAAAGAAAAGGACAAATATAGAGTAAATAATACAGTATTAAATATATATTTGTTTATAATTAGATAGTGTTTGGTATTTAAAACAGTCAATGTTATCTGAACAAAAAGATTTTCTGGGATGTAACTATGAATAGATATCTGGGGGATCGTTACGATTTCCAGTTAGTCCTTCCTTGTAGTTGTCTTTATGTGTTGTGTTGTCTATACATATATAACTTATATTGATTTGATAATTATAGTATATGTTTTTTTTATTTGTAAATAACTAATAAAGATCATTTTTAAAAAATAAAAAAAACATCTATATGTTTACATGTTCCTCACTGGAAGTAGTTAGTACACTGAAAAGATCTGACCTTCACTCGGTTTATGTTTTGGTTTCTATTTTACCCAGGTTTTTTTGTTAATTTTCAATGATCAATGTTTTAACTTTTTAATATTTTACTGAAGTTGTAAGCCACCCAGAGTCGTTCGACAGTGAGATAGGTGGCATATAAATTTAATAAACAAATATGTTTTAATGTGCGCGTTACACTTTGTCTTACATAAGAGAACAGTGTAACAATTACAATATTTTTATAAACTACAATGATGTCAGTAAGAGAACTTATAAAATATATAAATTTTGAATTCATTTACAAGAATGAAGACTATACTTAATATATATTCATAAGTTAGGCAAAGATCGATTTTGAAGCCACTGCACACTAACTAGATATGTATATTAGTTTAACTTTTGTTCTAGTTTTCCATACCTTGTAACTCTGCCAGATTTTGTTCAGCAAAACTCAAACCGAAGAAAAATGCCAAGAAGATTGTTGCAGAAGCATATTGCCTCAGTGCAGACATTTTGATGTGAAGTTGTTAATGCTTTTTGAGGCCTTTTATATCTCTGCTTATTTCATAATCATTAATGTCTGAGCCCAATTTGGAGATGTATGTGAGAAAGAAACAGGTGCTAACTATGGATTTTGCATACTATAGATTTTTTTTAAACACCAGAGTAATCGATTTATAGTTAACATGTAATGTCCAAAAAGCTGGGTTTTTTTATAATTGTTTGCCTTAGTCATTCAAAATCTACAGGTCTATAATTTCATAGATGGACAAATCCTAAAAACACAGATCCCTAAGAGTCATGATCATGCAATGAAGATTAAAAAGTCTGAAAACAGATTGTATGTTGATCCAGATTGTTGGTTGAATTAGTTTCTAATACAGATAATTCTCAACTTACAATAGTTGACTTAGTAACTGTTCAAAGTTACAATGACACTGAAAAAAGTGACTTATGACCATTTTTCACACTTATGACCGTTGCAGCATCCCCATGGTCATCTGATTTACATTCAAACTCTTGACAATTGAGTCACATTTATGATCACTGCAGTGTCCCGGAGATCACCTTTGCAATTTTCTGACAGGCAAAGTTAATAGGAAAACCAGATTCACAAAGTAACCAAGTTACTAATTTAACATTTGCAGTGATTCACTTAACAAATGTGGCAAGAAAAGTTGTAAAATGGGACAAAACTCACTTAACAAATTTCTCATTTAGCAGCATAAATTTTGGGCTCAATTGTGGTCGCAAATTGAGGACTACCTGGATAGGAAATTTTCTGTTAAAACAATCTGTTCTGGGTGTCTTTTTTGTTTAATAAGTTTCTTCTATAGTAGGATTCCAATTAGTATTTTCTCTCCAAACTTCATTTGTATTATATAGTGTTATGAATAAGAATTGCTCCATATTAGCATAAGAATCCATGAATTTTTGGAGGGTTAATGGTTTATTGCAGAGGTGTCAAACTTAATTTCATTGAGGGCTACATCAGAGTTGTGTTTGATCTTGGGGAGCCAGGGTGGGCATGGAAAGGGTGGGTATGACATCACTCGTGGGAGCCACCTGTGGTGACCCGAGATCTCTGCCGCCAAAAACGGGCTCCCGCGCTCCATTTTTTTCCTGTGACAGCCTCCTGCAACCCTTTGCCAGCGAAAATGGAGCTCGGGAGCCCTGTCGAGCTCCATTTTTACTGGCAGAGGTACCATGGGCTGGTCGTTTGCTGTTTCCAGAACAGCCCTGTGGGCCAGATCTAAGCACCCCATGGGCCGGATCTGGTCCCCGGGCCTTGAGTTTGACACCCCTGGTCTATTGGAATGTGCTTTAAGTACATTAGATACACAAAAGAATACTTCCTCATTAATAGTTGTAAATGATTTGAAATAATATATACAGGTATGTGACTTTCATGCTATGCTAAATCACCATGGCACAAGTCTCATCCTTTATGCCCACCTATTAAAAGAACTGGTCTTCCCCATACCCTCCAACCTGGTTATCCTATCAAGGGCTTTGCAAGCAGTACTATGGCACCTTGCTTTACATGAGTTCCACTAAATTTAATGTTTCCTCTTATGCAATATAAAGTAGGTTTGATGCACGATAGCAAATATTTGTTGGTACAGTATATTCCATTTCTCATGCTATTATTGAAAGACAATACAGTACTTGAAGTTGGTTGCCTGAGTGAGTCTCTCTTGCTGTGGAGCTGCTTCACTTTGAAGATGCTTTCATAAATGACATGAAAGGGAATGTAGAGTTGATCTTAGGAAGAAATGAACCAGCTTTTAAAGGTTGTGTGAGAGTAGGAAATTATGGAAGAGATCACAGATTCCTATAATAAAGGAGGCAAGCTTAAGGAAAAAATGCTTTAAAACCCTGTTTTAATTTTGTTTGGTATGAGGTGAAACATAGAGAAGCTTGGACGGGTTTTCAAAATTCTGTTAGTCTATCTTGTTGCAAAAAAGGAGCACCACAGCCATGGTGGCACAGTGGTTAAAATGTAGTATTGCAGGCGAACTCTGCCAACTGCCAGCAGTTCAACTCTCACCTGCTCAAGGTTGATTCAGCCTTCCATCTTTCCAAGGTCAGTAAAATGAGGACCCGGATTGGTGGGGGCAATATGGTGATTCTGTAAACTGCTTTGAGAGGGCTGTGAAGCACTATGAAGCAGTATATAAGTCTAAGTACTATTGTTATTGCTATTCCTGGAATGTCTGCAATGCCTTATTCTTGAACTGGCCTATCTCAAAAAGCTGATGCTACTTTTAAAAAAACAACAACTAGGTCTTTAGTTTCCACAACGTCCTAACAGCTAGCCTTTGACTACTGTAGCTTTCTGCAATACATGGATACTAAAAGTGACAAAACTGTGAGGAAAATTCGGCGTCAAATATTATTATTATGGCTTGTCACACAATCAGCCAGATGATGAGACTGGATTTGGCCTTTTTAACCACTTGCCATTTCTATAACACCAACCTATCCAATCAGCAAAACCCAAAATCAAAGTTTCATTTTTTCCACTTCAAGCACAAAATCAAAAGCGGTTTCCAAGGAGAAACAAAATTAATCGTGTTCTTTTCTTTAAGCAAAGCAGTCCATTTAGCCTTCTCTGTTAACTCCATCAACTTTTGCAGCCATTTGTCTGTTGTGGGAATCACAGCGTCCTTCCATTTTTGTGCATAAAGTAATCGTGCTGCTGTCAGCATATATAAGATCAGTTATGATGTTTTAACTCCTTTTTGAAAGGCCAGAAGAATGAGGGCCTGCCTCACCCTGAGGAACGAATCTCGCATAGGCAGAGGAGCAGCTAGTCAGAGTTCTTTGACTGAAAGGTCTTAACATATCTTTCTTAGATATGTTGAGATAGAACCGAGGTGGTGCAGTGGTTAGAGTGCAGTACTGCAGGCTACTTCAGCTGACTGTTAGGTGCAGTTCAGCAGTTCAAATCTCACCGGCTCAAGGTTGACTCAGCCTTCCATCCTTCCGAGGTGGGTAAAATGAGGACCCAAATTGTTGGGAGCCATAGGCTGACTCTTTACATCGCTTAGAGAGGGCTGTAAAAGCACTATGAAGCGGTATATAAGTCTAAGTGCTATTGCTATTCTTTATCTTCTTCTTCTTTATCTTTATTTGATTTATATACCGCCCTACTCCCGAAGGACTCAGGGCGGTGAACAGCCAAACGATAAAATACATAAATACAAAATTTAAAAACAGAATAAAACCGAATTAAACAATTTGGCCCAGACAGATTTAAAACACCCCAATCATTTAAAAACAGATTAAAATTTTCATATTAAAAATTTTAATATGCCTGATTGGGTGTGATGCAATGAGACAAAGATTTTTGTAGATTTTTCCATGGTACTTATCAATGACCTAGATCCACAGGTGTGATGTTTCCCAACTTCAAACCATGGTGAGGCAGTACTAATATCTGCAAATGTGCATATGTGGGATTACTAAAAAAAATATTCTTGATAGTGTGATCCGAGACGTTTTCTGATTAGCAAGTGTTATGCACCTGTGTAAATACAAGGAAAATGGCATCTGGAAAATTGGCATTCTCCTCATTCTCTTAATATAGCCCTAATAAACCATTATGGGGAGGGTTGTGCATGACTGAGTCAATATTATTGCTGAAAGTTAAGCCTACATGTCTGGAAGAATGCTACGTTTACATTTTATTTTAATGATTCTGGATGGACATGAGCCCATTCTGGTCTGATACCCAGTTACACAATTGCTATTTTTGTTCAAGTGAATCTCCTTAAATTTTAAAGGTATTCTGTTCAAGTGCCACTCTCTGTAGTTTTCTTCTAGTAATTTATTTTAGGGACATGGAAACTAAATTACCCCCATTGTTTTACAGACTCCATAGGACCTCATTCTCATTCTGACTTTTGTATGTCAAACCTCCCTTTCTTATTCATTTTAGTGAGAAGTTGTTTTCCATACAAATTAAAATAACCAGCATGGTCCCTCCAATCCAGTTTTGGGTTAAAATTGAAATGAGGATTAAAGTCTTCATTTTCTTCATACTAAGCTCCCAATTTGAAGTGAGCATTGGCACTGACTGTTTTGCAAGTAAAAGTAATGTGCACCTAAAACAAACTGTTAGAGAAATATTGTATGCAATTTTGGCATTGGAGTGCCTATTATTATCTATATAAATAAAAATGTAAATGTTCGTTTGTTCAAAATCTTCAATCTCCGAAAGTTCTTCACCGATTGCTTTGAAATTTTGACACAACATTGCATTCGAATACGTGCATGTTTTTATATACCTATATTATATAGATGTCACACCCGTGATAGGTAAAAACATGCTTTTTTTCAAAAACAGTGCCATCTGTTGGACATAAAAGCAACACACGCTATAGTTCCAAGAAAGCAATTGATTAAGCGACGTTAAAGTCCAAAAAGAAACGTAGAGAAAGGCAACTCAGGTCTGAATCCAATCAACCGAGTGAAAAGACTGGTCGGATGGAGGCAAAGCAGGCGTGACCTGAGCTACAGAGGGAAATTATTGGCACTCGGTCAAAAAAGACTGAGCCAGCGCGTGTTTTTATATACCTATATTATATAGATGTCACACCTGTGACAGGTAAAAACATGCTTTTTTGAAAAACAGCGCCATCTGTTGGACGTAAAAGCAACACACGCTATATGCAGAACCCACCAGTCTTTTCACTCTGTCGATTCGATTCAGACCTCAGTTACCTTTCTCTTAAGTCGCAGCACCACAATGGCAGGTGCGAGCCAGGTCTTTTCCTCTCAGCACCGCCGCCGCCAAACCCACAAGCAAAATGGCGGGAAATGTCAACTGCCGCGAAGCGTCCTCCTGACTAACAGAGTATGCTGTTATGCTAGTTATTATATACCCCAGGAGTGTCAAAATTGCAGCCCATGGGCCAGATGCTTCACGTGTTGGTCATGCCCACCCATTTTAGTGAAGGGGGAAAAAGTTGCAATACATCATGTGACAACAATGAGACACCATGAGTTTGACACCCTTGATATATACTAAACTTCTCTGTTGATATTTAGATTATTAAACTTCTACTTGGGGGAAATTGTTAGACTCTTTTCTTTGTCGAAAAGATATTGTTTAGGTTAGGGTTAGGGTTATATATACACACGTGTGTGTCAGAGGTGGATTTCAGCAGGTTCTGACCAGTTCTGGAGAACTGGTAGCGGAAATTTTGAGTAGTTCGGAGAACTGGTAGTAAAAAATCTGACTAGCCCCGCCCCCATCTATTCTCTGTCTCCCAAGTCCCAGCTGATCAGGAGGAAATGGGGATTTTGCAGTAACCTTCCCCTGGATTGGGGAGGGAATGGACATTTTACAGTATCCTTCCCCTGGAGTGGGATGGGAATGGATTTATTTATTTAGCATATGGCTGGTCACACACAGTATTAAAACACTTCATTTTTATAGGTTAAAACAATTAAAACAATCAAAAAAATAAAAGCAGTAAGAAAACCTAAACATTTCAGAGTTTAATGTCGAGTTTGGAGATCCAGTCAGTAGCTGTTGTTGTTATGCAGAGGAAGTCCCTAGAATCTCCTGGATACCTTCTGTTAGAACATTCCCTCACTATATGTTGGATAGTCTGTTGGGAAGCCCTGCAGTCACATTGTGCAGAAGGTGTCTTTCCCCATTTATACAAGGAGTCGGCACACACCCCATGAGTCGTTCTAATTCTGTTATATGTCACCCATATGTGTTGGGGTAGGTTAAATCCTGGAGGTATACTATTAGGATTAATATGCTCAGAGATATCTTGGGGGGAATAGCTACTCCACGCTTCCATCCACTTTTGTGTGGTGTTCTGATGATCAGCCATCAACTTAAGCACTGTCAAGAGTGGTGGGTTTCTTGACTTTAATCGGCATCTTAAGAGATCAGGAATGTATCCATGAATGGGTAGAGAGAAATTTAACAGAATCTTACTATACTCCTGAATGAGAGCTTCTTGTCATCGTAAGTGCAGGGGAAGTATGTGACTAAGAACTGGTAACCAGTAACTAGGTGTAGATTTTATGCACCCAGTAATTAGCCTCATCGTATGGTTAAGTTGAACATCAATAAGTCCTGTATGTGAGCTGTTTATCCATACAGGTGCACAGTATTCCGCTGCAGAGTAGCAAAGCCTGAGGGCTGCACATCGAAGAGTTGGGGCTGTTGTTGTTCCGCATAGTTCCGCAAGAGTTGTTCCGCATAGTTTTTGTAGGATGTTATTTCTGCTGTTAACCTTGGCAGCCATATTCTGAAAGGTTTTCAGGGTCCTGTCTAAGGTAATCCCCAAGTATTTTGGTGTTGCCTTGTATGGGAGCAATTTATTGTTTAGATATACATTGAGTTCTCTTTTTGCCAATTTGTTGTTAAGGTGAAAACATGATGTAACTGTTTTGTAAGTTACTCGCGTCTGTGGCAATCCTTAAGCCACACGTGCCTCCTGGGTGGTGCTAAATGAGTAACAGACAGACTGGTAGCCAGACATCCGCAAGGATCTCCTGGCTTCACAGACAACCCCACGGTCCTTTTAAGGACCTTTTAAGTATCAAAAAAAAAAAAAAATAGCAGAAACAGCATAAATGGGAATGGAGATTTTACAGTATCCTTCCCCTGCCACGCCCACCAAGCCATACCATGCCCACCAAGCCATACCCACAGAACCGGCAGTAAAAAATTTTGAAACTCATCACTGGGGGATGTGTGTGTGTGTAATTATTTATTTTAAAATAATAATCCACTTAATAGTAGGGGATTTATTTTTACTATTTGAATTGGCATAAGAATTTTGACTATGCATGAATCTCCATTAAACCAAAACCCTTTCTAAATAACACAACATGTAGTAAAAGAGTCCAAGGCTTTTCAAGAGAAAAAGACCAAAAAGCGTTTCAAAAATACTGGTAGTTTGTCTGATAGTTGTAGTTGTGTGAGAAATAAAGAGCACAGCACTTTATACTGATAAAATACAGATTACTTTGTCTTGAAGGACAGAGCCAAAATTCCTCATTGGTGCAAAATCAAAACAAGTTGAACAATGCACCATTATTATACAATACTACCCATAACCCAGAACAGAATTTATTTCTTATTATATATTCCTATATGGAATTAGGCCAACAGACCTGACATTTTCAGTCTATTTAAACAAAACTGACAATCCATTCCAGCATTATAACATCACCTACTACTATTCTACTGTCATTTAGACAAAAGTCCCTACAGCCCATTAGTTTCAGTCTGATTTTATATTTAATTATTTTCTTTAGAGCAATTTTTCCTATGATGGGTTATAATCTTGGATCAGAGTAGAATGTACCATTTACATATTTGGATCATAATAATACAGCAGAAAAGATCAATATTTATTGTAATGAGTGAAGGCTTTTCTTTTAGTCCATACTACTGAATCTGGAATTGCTGCATTCTTTTTTTAAATCTAAAATGCATTATTTGACTCTTTTAACAAAATAATTTGATATAGTTTCCCTCTCTATGTTGTCCAAGTTCCATTAGTTCTCCGCTTGTAATGCAAATTTAGCAGAACTTGTGCATTAAATAATATCCAAATTATTATGCATTTTGTTGTTCTAAATACTGAATGATATTTGAGTCAATTGAATAAAACCTAGATATAGTAGCCTATAGCTTCACAAAATAGAAATATAGACTTAGTGTATTACCAAATGATAAGAATAACATTTAACTTTGTAATAATGATGGATAAAAACCAATTCCTATTTTTACCAATGTGATTAAATACTCAAAAACAGAATGTTTCTACCTATCTTTATTTATTTCGCTAGCTTGTTAAACTAATTAAGTATGATGAATTAAGGCAAAAGAGTTGTAAATGTCCCCACATCAAATCAAAGTGAACCAGATGGCAGGAATGAGGACGATAGATAAAAGCACAACAGTGAGAACATTTAAACATTGAATAGTTCAATTCTGCAATGCAATCATGTGAAAAATTGTCATTATTGAGAAAGATTTGCATGATAAGACCATGCATTTAATTGCATTCAAGCTGCTATTCGTTTGGTAAGCATGAATAGCCCAGAAAAATTATTTCCATGTTATTCTATTATTTTTATAGCAGCCTTGGTAGCAACGAGAGGAATAATCCAGTGCTTTGCACACGAGTATATTGCAGCGAATATAAACTGTGGAATAGTTGTTGCGCAATGTGAACGATTTAAATCTGAAGCTGATGTTTCTCCTGTTCCTTGAAGAAAAAAGTTGGTATGTACTATCCATTTTGCATCTGAAAGAGATGGAACAAAGACAGATGTTATTTTTTGTTAGAACCTGCACAAACACAATTTCACTGGCAACATAAATTTTGGGTTCAATTATGGCCATAAATTGTAAGTCGTAAGTCGAGGACCACCTGTATTTCTTTCATACAGGGCATTTACTGTTGTATTCATCTGCTTTCATTCAGCATCCATTCATTCTTGATCTTATCTCATTTTATTTTACTTCACACTTTTTAAATAATCCATTAATTTAATTTAAAGCCAGTTTAATTTATTTTGACAAGCTTTAATTCCCCACAATGCACTGTATATTATCTATCCACTTTCTAAAATATTTGCTTGAAAACCACATAAGGCATAGAGGATAGTTCGCTCTCCTCTATGTTTATTCTACTGAGATTCTTAGGTTGTTCCTAGCAAATGAATGGATAATAATGTTATCTATCTGCAAATAAATTATAACAGGAAGTCAGTAAAAATGTAATTTCATGACTGAGTTTGGACTATCACATACATTTGGTAGATATCTTTTAAGCCATTTGGGGAAAATTGTTCTGCATTTGTATATATGTTTGTGTTGATCAGTCATTTTCAATTTATTCTGCATTATTTAGCAATTATAATTATCTACTTGTCAAAATTGTGAAATTTATGATGCATTTGATGATCAGGAAAGGTTTTCACGAGAGAGTTGGAAACAGATTAGAGACTAAAGATAACTGGTATATACAACAGAAAGATTAAGGCCATGTTGGCAAAAATAATGGTAGGATGGATGGTATCCAATAATAGATTGTCAAATGAGCCAATCAAATCTAAGTAGAAATTATAATATTGGACTAAGTTATGTTTGGTGTCAAGAAACAGAAGGAAATGGAGCAGGAGGCAGAGAGAATGACTGACGAGCTTAAAGCACTTTTCAACATCATGTTTTGATCCAGATGTGCTGGACTATAACTTATCTACTCCCTAGTTATCATGACCATGGCTGGCTAGGAGCTGGTTATGGGAACTGAAGTTTCACACATTTGGAAAGCATCAGGTTGACACAAGCTGATTCAGAGGCATTACAGGAAAGCTTCCAGAAGAGTATTCTGGAGATGCAGATAAAATGACAACAAAATGTATCTAGATACAATAGAGAGGCAAAAAAAGTAATGATTATGTGAAGAAATATTGATTTGTTAGCCTTACCCTCTATTTATCATGACATAAGTTTCAGTTCTGAAGTCGTAACGATTAGGGGATGCCACACAAGAGTCCATGAATAATATCAGATTTCTATCAAAGCTGTAGAGTGTGGCTTGGATGTATGCATTCTGGTTCAGGTTCATAAAGTAACCCATGTTATTTATTGGCTGTTTAAAGAAAGGTGACTCATAAAATAAAAATTCCATATGAAATCTTGGCCCTTGGTTTGTGCATTCAAATTCATCAATGTTGTGGGTGACTTCCATATTTTTGCTGGGCTCCATTTTACAGATGAATCGAAACTGAGGATTTACACCATTCCCAGTGCTGCTGACGATATTGGTGAAAGTGCTTATCTTCCCATAATTCTGTTAAAACATCAAGCAAAATAAATTTAATAATAATAATAATAATAATAATAATAATAATAATAATATATATATATATATATATGTTTTCTCAGGTTTTCGCGGGTGTTTGTATGTAGGTCTTTGGTTATTCGGGTCTTCTCCCACGTAAAATTGGAAGTGTCTTGGCAACGTTTCGACGAAGTCTCATTCGTCATCTTCAGGCTGGTGTTCTCGGCTTCGTGCTTCCAGGAAGCACGAAGCCGAGAACACCAGCCTGAAGATGACGAATGAGACTTCGTCGAAACGTTGCCAAGACACTTCCAATTTTACGTGGGAGAAGACCCGAATAACCAAAGACCTACATATATATATATATATATATATATAAATGCGATCATTTTTAAAACATTTGATCTTCACCCATGATTTAGTAGAAAGAATTGCTGCAATAACCGTCTATTCTCCTGGAAGGAGCTAAAGAATTAAATAACTTCAACGGTTTTACAATACAGTTTTGAAAGGTAGTTCTTTTACGGTAAAAATAGCAGGGACGAGAGTCAAAAAACAGAGTAATCTTCAAATTGTATAGCAAAGTGCCTGCACAGAAGCGATAGTAAACCAGAAAGTCTTTACTCCAATTTTTAAAAATGGAGGGGGGAGGACTGAAGAATCCCCCATCCTCTATCGCTTGCATTTTTGCAGTGCATCGACTCGTTCTTCTGAGAAAGATAGGCCATTTAACTGCTTGTACATTTTTTGAAAGACTGAGAAATGGTGTATTATCATTTCTGAATTAATAGTACACCTGTAAGAAATATAATAGCAACCCACTTTCTAGGTAATTATTAATTAATTAATTAACTCCAAGGTTAACATCAGACCAACAATCAAGTAAACAATACCCCAATCAAGAACCTGCCAAAGAAGCCAACAGCAAACAGCCCAATCAAAGAATCTCTATGACCACCCCCACCAACACTGTCAGGCAAGCCACTAGAATATAAACAGACAGCAAACAGCACTTCTTACTGATGATGTTACCTAGTTTGGGTAATGAAGTGTCTGCAAGTTCAGAGAGCACCAAGGGCCCCTCATGTCAATTCAGAGCTATAAATATTCTCCTTTATTAGTATTTAGAATGAATGCAAATAGACTATTTAGACGCATTTACATCGATAAGAAGGAAACCTCAGTCACCTAAAGACTTTTACCACATCACTTAGGCTATATAATCTATTACTATCTATTATTATCTGTATGACAAAATCGCTCAGATCCGAGGGGAATTGGACTCTGACTGGGTAGATTCGGACAGGGTGACGAGGAATAGTCTTGAGAATGTTATCTGGGAAGAGTTTGACTCTGTGACCCCTGATGACGTGGACAGGATTCTGGGGAGACTTCTGTACTGGCTTCCCAGGAGGTTACACGAGGCTGGCTCCAGGGAATTATTAACGCTTCGCTGAGTGAGGGTTACTTCCCCATGGCCTTGAAAGAGGCGGTGGTGAGGCCTCTCCTCAAGAAGCCTTCCCTGGATCCGGCAGTATTAGCCAACTATCGTCCTGTCTCCAACCTTCGCTTTGTGGCGAAGGTTGTTGAGAGTGTGGTCACATGACAGTTTCCGCAATGCCTGGAGGAAACGTCTTATCTAGATCCATTCCAGTCGGGTTTCAGGCCCGGGCACAGCACGGAAATGGCATTGGTCGCGTTGGTAGATGATCTCTGGAGGGCTCGGGACAGAGGTTGCTCCTCTGTTCTGGCCTTGTTAGACCTCTCAGCGGCTTTTGATACCATCGACCATGGTATCATGCTGCACCAGTTGGAAGAGTTGGGGATGGGGGGCACCGTGCTATGGTGGTTCTCCTTTCTCTCCGACCGGTCGCAGTTTGTGTTGGCAGGGGGGCAGAGGTCGATCTCGAGGCCTCTCATACGTGGAGTGCCTCAGGGGTTGGTTCTCTCGCCCCTTCTGTTCAACATTTATGTGAAGCCGCTGGGCGAGATCATCCGTGATTTTGGGGTGAAGTACCACCAGTACGCTGATGACACCCAGCTGTACATCTCCACCCCTGGCCACCCCAATGATGCCCTTGAAGTAATGTCCCAGTGCCTGGAGGCTGTGCGGATCTGGATGGGGAGAAACCGGCTCAGACTCAACCCTTCCAAGACTGAGTGGCTGTGGTTCCCGGCATCCCGATATAGTCAGATGACTTCATCTCTGACTATTGGGGGTGAGTCTTTGGCCCCCTCGGAGAGGGCCCGCAATCTGGGTGTCCTTCTGGATACGCAGCTGTCCTTGGAGGAACATCTGACGGCTGTGGCCAGGGGGACATTTTGTCAGGTTTGCCTGATACGCCAGTTGCGGCCCTTTCTTGATCGGGATGCCCTGCGCACAGTCACTCATGCCCTCGTCACCTCTTGCCTGGACTACTGCAACGTTTTCTACATGGGGCTCCCCTTGAGGGGCACCCGGAGGCCCCAACTGGTCCAGAATGCCGCCGCGCGGGTAGTTACGGGAGCTGCATGGCGCTCCCATACAACACTTCTCCTGCGTGAGCTGCACTGGCTCCCAGTGGTCTTCCGGGTGCGCTTCAAGGTGTTGGTTATCACTTTTAAAGTGCTCCATGGCATAGGACCTAGATATCTTCGAGACCGCCTGCTGCTACCGACAGCCTCCTATCGACCTGTGCGCTCCCACAGAGAGGGCCTCCTCAGGGTGCCATCAGCCAAACAATGTAGGCTGGTGACCCCCAGGGGGAGGGCCTTCTCTGTGGGGGCACCCACCCTCTGGAATCAACTGCCCCCAGAGATAAGGAGAATCCAAGACCTCGGTGCCTTCCGCCGTGCCCTTAAAACCTTCTTTTTTCAGCAAGCCAGGCTGGCTTAATTTTTTTTAAATGTTTTAAATTGGTTTGTTATTGTTTTTAAATTACGGGGCCAAATTTATATATATTCTTTTAATACTATTTTAATGTTTGTAATTTACGTTTTTATTTGGCTGTACACCGCCCTGAGTCCTCAGGGAGAAGGGCGGTATATAAATTGGATATAAAATAAAATAAATAAAAATAAATTATTACCTAATCGAATGTTGTTATTGTCGGTTTTGGCCATCTGGTATAAAGTGTTTTAATGTCCACTAATTTAGGTGATCAAATATTGGTTAACATCTCCAAATAAGAATTAGTTATAGCATCCCCTTAAGCACAATTTATTTGCAGGAAAAGAAATTGACACTGTATTTTTGAGATTTTCAGCCTTAAACTTTCCAAAATAACCATTCCATTATAGTGACCAGTCACATTATCAGATACTTACTTCTCTTTTGGTTCCACAACCATCATACGGTATATAGAATGTAATTTTATCTTTTGAAATGTCAGGTGTACAGGTAGCATCGCTTATGTACAAATTACAGTCAAGGCAGCCCTTTGAAATGAGATATTGTTTCCCAATAACTGCCTTCATGTATTCCGTATAGCAAGAAAGTGTTACTGCACCGTGAGAAAGGAAATGTGATGTCAGTCAATAGAAGAAAACATATAAAATTGTAGCTAGGTTACCTTGTAAATGCAGATATCATTGATTTATCATTAGTTAAAATAACCATACTTATAGTATTTAAGTTTTTGCATTCTACTTTTCCCAATTAATCAGCAATCAGTTGATGTTGTTTTACAATTATAAGTATTTCAGTATTTAGTTCATTTCAAAATGAACTATGAAATACTGAAATAAGTATTTCAGTATTTAGTTCATTTCAAAATTGCTTGGTATGCTTGCACACATTAATATCAAAGCCTTATTAGCTACAATGTACTGTGAGTCAAAAGCCACTAAGCAGTTATTCTATCTTTTCTTCTTTACAAACTTCCTATGATAAAATAAAGGATGGACGAAGAAGTCAGGAGTTAAAAATAGAACTTTTTGTAAAGTTCTGTGAATCAGACAGGTGATTCAGCTGTGGCATCCTGAGTAACGAGAATACCGGCTTTGCTTCCTCCTTCCACTTATGTTTTTGCCACAATCACTTTAATCAGTAACTAAATCTTTTCTCCACCCTTCACCATGACCTTAAGCAGCAATGAGTTGGAGGAGACACTTCTGTCTAATATACCCATCCACCCTTGTTGACACTGACATTTGTGTGGTTTCCAAAAACTTTTAAAACTTTCATCCATTGTGTGGGTGGCGATTTGCTACTGAACTCTCTTTTTACAATCCTGTGGTCTCTACTTGGTAGAGTTGGGGCAATTGGATGGAGCTGAGCGTTTACTGGCCAGATGCCCTTCCTGATACCTACATGAAATTCACAGATTTTTTTTTTTTATTTGCGCCCTAGGAGAAAAACATCTGCTACTACCTAGGATTGAACTCTCAACCTTCTGAGAGAGAAGCAAGCATCTTCACCACTAGACCACCCATTTTGCTACTGAACAAATAAATATAATTAATTATTTGAATTCTTGTGGAATGCCATAGGTCCATGAAAACGTTTAATTAAGTAATTGAACAACAATAAAAATTACCAAAATCTGTGGTATCATCCGGAAGAGCTATGAAAGAAAAAAAATATTATGATTAAGACATCTTTTACAAATTATCTTGTAGAAGTAACTTTCAGAATAATTACTAGATCTGTGAATTTAGGAACTATTCTTCAAATATAAGGCAGCTAACTCTTGGCAAATACCAATACTTGATCCTATGACTGTTGGACCAGAGACTAAGCAACAGTCAAGCAGTGGCTTCATGACTGGCTGAAGAAATCATGGCAGGTAGGAAATGTATATTTGGCTCAAACATTATATAATATGAATGAAGCAGCATTAGCCGATTCATTATTAATATTAAACAAAACAGGCGTGTGTAGAGGAAGCAAGATTGCAGCTGGAAATAAAACTGAATATGTTAGAAGTCTAAGGGGTGTATGGTATACGCTACATAGAAGATAACGGGAGGTACAAATGAGGGAGATACAAAATCTTGAAATTTAAAGTCTTAGTGTTTACCTTTGCAAAAAGAAAAAAGTTCAATTGTCTTTAAAACAGTAGTCCCTAACCTTTGCAGTTTAGCGGCCCTGCTGGGAGGGAGAGAGGGAAACCAGGCTATGGGAATGGTAGGCTGGCACACGCACACACACACACACACACACACACAGAGAGAGAGAGAGAGAGAGAGAGAGAGAGAGAGAGAGAGATCAATTTGCACAAACTTGACTTGTACAAGTTGAGCTACACTCTTGTGTGCAACTGTGTCGGCTCACCACTCACGCAAATTGGGCTGTGTGTGTGTACGGGCATGTCAGTCTCCCACTCATGTGGCCCGGTTCTGAATAGGCCATGGCCCGGTAGTGGGCTGTGGCCTGGGGACCCCTGATTTAAAGTTGTCATGAAAATGACAGTTTATAGGATGTGATTTCGTTTTTTGTCAACATTATGGCCACAAAACATTAGCTTTCTACAACCAGTATAAGGATACTGATTATGAGAATTCAAACTTCTTTAACAATGAATAAAACTAATTTCTTAGGGTATATCTTGGAAAACCAACAACTATAAGGTTTCTTTATGGATAGTCACTGGTTATTTTTCAATATACCTTTCCCATGATTTTATTTACACATTTAACATGGGAATATCTGGATTGGAATTTTGTAAATTGTTAGAAGGAGAGTGAGTTATCCTCTTTGGTTTGGAAATATCCCCAAATTGGGGAAGGAACTAGGAGCAATCAGGAAAAGAAAACAATACATAGATTTTTTGGCGGCGGCGGCAGGGTGGGAATTTTAAAAATATATTTTAAGGGATACTTTGTAAGTCCACCAAGTTTAAAAACATGTTTAAAATAAAGCTACCATATTTTTCAGAGTATACGATGCAGCTTAGTTTTTGGGGAGGAAAATAGGGGAAAAAAATCTGCCTACCAGCTAGCATCCTTAGTCAGCTTCAGCACATTAGTTTGCTGGTTTTTTATCTTCTGCTTGGGGATAAAAAACAGCTTCTAAGGCATAGCTGAGAGGAAGCAGCAATGAGAAAAGCAGGCAAAGCACGGGAAGATCACTTCACTCGGCTAGCGCCTAGTTAGGGCTGAAAAAAAACTTCTAAAGAACAGCTGAGAGTCGGAGCAAAGCATGGAGATCGCTTCACTCGCTAACGCCTCATTAAAGCACAGCGGAGAGTCCACTTCACTCGCTAGTGCTTCATTAGGGCTGAAAAAAAAGCTTTGAAAAAGCTACATTTGGAGTATAAGATGCACCCAAATTTTCAGCCTCTTTGGGGGGGGGGGGAAAGGTGTGACTTATATTCTGAAAAATACGGTATTTTTGATTGTGAGCTCTGATCTATCAACAGATACAAATATATTTGACATATACTAATTTATGGAACAAGGTACAAAATGCTCACCAAACTGAACAATAATCACATGCATATATGAACGTTTTACGTATCATAAAAACATTGCTTACTGGCTATCGTGGCCACTGTGGTAGTTGGTGGTGGTGGTGGCGGCAGGGCTGTTGAAGGAAATATTTGCAATACTATTATTTCGTATTTTAACTTATATAATTTTATTAGCACGTTTTGCTACATTGTTCTCTTCCTCAATTTCATCATTAAGTTATCCCAGAGAATGGGGAGATGTTATGTTTAAGGAGATATAATTTGTTGCTTTAAAATATAAAGTTTTATATTTTATAGTTTTATAAAATATACAGTCTTAAAAGTTGAGCTGGAGGGAAAATGAAAGGCAAGCTGATGATTAGAGGCAAAAGCATCTGTCTTCTTCCATGACCACAAATCTACAGTTGAGACATATTAATACTAAACTCCATGTAGGAGGATGAACTGCTCTGAAATTATCAAGATTACGGGGTTTTTTTTTCTTCTCTCCCTGCAATGATCTGATTGTCAGCTGCCAATCTAGATGCATATGTATCTGCAGAGAAAGGAAGAAAAAGGAGTTTAAATTTCCTTAGAAGTACTTGTAGGCTGGCAAGCAGGGTTCAGAAGAAAGAAGTGTAAAAGAAGCCGGAGCAGTAGAGATAAGGAGGAGTTTTCTTCTCAGTTTGGTAAGAGATGCTGCTGGAGTGAGAAGTGACATGACAACTTATGCAGCAGAGGAGGCAATGGCTGCGAGAGCCCAAATACCATTTGCTTCAATTCAGCAATTCAGTTGCTAGCTAGTCATTGAAAAAAATATCTAATGTTTGTGACAGTGAGCAACTGGAGCGTCTTCACAGGAAGTGGCCATTCTGGGCCAGAAAAGTATTTAAAATACTTTGATCATGTCCAAAGCAAGTTTTTAGGATATTCTGGAATCCTTTGCCAAAATCAAACTTGGAAGTCTGATTTTATCATTTAGGAAGGGCCTGACTCCTTGTGAAATGCATTCAGTTTGTACGTTGCCTGCTTCCCAACTATGGGAGCTCAGAAGAAAGCAAGGACTATCAAATAATAAGAACAACATTGCAATGACCTGCCACTCCCCCCAAAGATGGAAAAATTGAGCAGCAACAAGAACCCATCCACTTTACACCTTTGTTTTTATTTCTACACTTTCAACAACCTTGGTTTTATATTTATAGGTACAAAGAAAATCAGTTCACCAAAGGGGTCCTCCGTATATTGAAGGGACTAAAATATCCAATTGAGATGTCTGTGACATATAAGGGTTTTTTTAGGAAAGAAGAGAACGAAGTGGAGTAATACCCAAAATACTGGTAATAATACAGAAATTGGACAAGAGAAGGATTATCATGAAGCAGCCTTACTTGGAATCACAGTTTTCCTTGGAGGCACTTCTCGATAGTGTGCAAGAAAGCCTCTTTCACTCATGCTAGAATCACTTATAAATACAATTCTCATTTTGTTTGATGAGGATATGTATCTCTTTCGTGGACTCCAACAAATTTTTCCAAATGAAGGGGATGTTGAGAAAGGACCATCAAAGATCTCCACAAAATCAACCGTGCAGAACCTGGTAATTTCCACTCTGTGGAGAAGAAGATGAGTAGGTGAATGCCTTCAGAATTACATGAAACTACCATTACATCCAGATTTTCATTTTTAAAAATACGTTAAAGCTGTCCTTCCTCAACTATTCATACAGACGTTGTTCCATTAAAGCAGAAGTGGGCAACCAGGCATCCAGCAATGCCCAGAAACCTCTGAATTCCTTCCTTGTCCTCCTTCTGAACCAACTATAACTTTGCTTCAGTTCTGAGGCACAACATGTGCAAAAAAATATTTATTTGAGACATAAGACAGACATAGCAGAATTTCAAGAGTGATAAATCTAAACTGCTCAGAGGGAAAAAGAAAAAAAAAGTAATGGTCCACCCATGTTATATCAATTATCTTGCTTTCTTCAGAAAGCTAAGCTCCCAGGATGGAAAAGTTGTTCACCACAATATTAAATCTAATGAAAATATACTTTATTTTATTTTATTATTTTATTTCTAGTTGTAGGGGAACTCTAGGTATTTAACCATAACCATATGCCAATAAACAATACAACATATTTATATTCTATAAACTTGGTTCTATAAATTTTAAAGTAGTAAAATAAAATCATGCTATAATAATATCACTGAATACAAGCCAACGGTGTTGTTTTATCTTGCATAGGTTCTCTCTAACAATTCAGTTTTTAAAAGCCAAAAAATGTGGGATCAATTTTATTTCTAATTGGAGGCTATATCATGATATATGCATACTTCTACAATACTATAAATAGAAAGCAGAGTCACTCATAAAGTTTAAACATGTACTATTATGCAATAATACTCCATCACATTCAGTGTTATAATTTGATTAGAGTTAATGAGGTTATAGGCCATTTGAGATCCTGTGTTTTCAAGATCAGCATTCCTGGTATAACGCAAGTACAACTAAATTGTCATTACACTCTGCTTTCAAAGAGACATCTGTCAGGTCCTAAACAAACAAAGAAAAAAGTTACTTCAAATCAGTTATTATTTTAATAATTTTAAGTTAGAACAGATAGAATTTTCTTGCCTAATACATACTGTATTTCTTTGCTGTTCTCTAAGGTGCCATTGGTTAATGCCTCGTATATTGAGAACAAAAATAGTTAAGCAGAAATTGGACAGAAGGAAAACATACACAAACATACACACACACTTCCTATGTTATTCTTGGAACTTTGTATTCTTGCAGTCTTAGGATACAATGGATAATAATGCTATTAAAATCATAAACACATATTCTAGTTTATAGATCACTCTATTATAGGATAGAAGAATCAATAAAATACCCTGCATTCTGTGGGATAGTTCCCATAAAACTTTCCAAATATTAAGTATGAAATATGTTTAGTTACAACAGTTTCTAACTAAAGCAAGACTTTGTGGCAGAAACCATTCAACAGCATTTTCATTGATGAACTAGCAGGTCCTTTATTACCTGAAATCTTCGAATCTGAGTTCTACATGACGTCTTTCCTCTACTTCTATCTCCCAAACACAGTAAGAATTCTTTGGGTAGTTTGAAGGATAGAATGGACTTGAAAATGAACCTGAAGGACCTGTGAGTTTGCAACCATAAAGACATTTGCCTAGAGGGAAACAAATTAATAAAGGCCAGTGAAGAGCTTTATTTGTATAGAATGCTTGTGTTGGTATATACATGTATAATTTTAGTGAAATCAATATACAAAAACTCCAGGAAATAACACTTGCTTGCACATGTCAAATAAAGCCATTTATAAAAGTATTATGGGAAAAAGAAAATAACAACTTGAGAGGAAGCAACCTACGTTCCCTGCATCTAGGTCAATAAAAACTCTAAAGAAAGAAGAAGAAAAAAGCAGAATGTTAAAGACAAATCCATTGTGTGGTTTTTAACCTACTTGAGAATGGGTAAGCGAAAAAAGCAAGAATAGACTATAAAGCGAAGACATTGCTTAAATATCCCAGAGGTTGGAAGTATCCTTGCCTATGTGACTCTTATTTCTTCCATTTATAATGACGTTTGGGATGCATAAAATTTAAAACTGAAAATAGTACCACCCAATTCATATAGTAAATTATTGTCAAACATGAGAGAAACTGTTAAGCAAGGAACTGAACTAGAAAAAACAAGTTAACTAAACATGGGATCTATTATTTTAGATTTCTGAGAAGGAAACCACTATTACTTTTGTAGCTAAGTATTCTGTACTTCAAATTTGGTGATAATTTCTTTTCAGCCTTTGACATACTAAGGTGGCAGTGTGAGTGCTAGATAATAGTAGGCTAACTATGCGTTATCTTCTGTTTTTTTAAAACTATTATTATTTTAATATGTAAAAAAAAGGAGAAGTGGCTTTCAGTGAAAGAAAGAAAACCACTTAGATTACAATCCTACATGTGCATTGCTAGAGAAAATTTCAGTGAATTAGTTTCTGAAAAAAAATGTTTATAGATTTGTAATCTTAAATTAGTTAATTGATGCTGAAAAGAAACTTCAGCCCGATAGCTTACCAGAAGGAGTGGGCTTCTGAGTGTTAGGAAAAGCTATAGATTTTGATGCTAGAAGAAGGAAAAGATAAAAATACAGTTACATGAATAATGACAAATCTCAAATTTAAGCATCTTACAAGTAATATTTGTTTTGAATCCTCTGTTCAATAGAGATTTTGCATGATATGATTATTAAGGAATGCCTCAGTTATCCCCATTCCACATGCAGCATGTTCTGTGATGATGAGAATGTTGGCTGATTTTGGCCAACATAGGTCAAAAATTATATTTGTACTTAGTATTACATTCCAAAGAGTGCTTAGAACACGTGGGAGAACAGGTACTCCAGTTATCCACAATTATTTGAAGCACCATTTGCTTTAAGAACTTATTAAGAACTCAAATGCCTATTGAGCATGGCTAATAGCTAGCTGCAGTCCAGAAACAACCCTCCTTGTATATAGGGTTGTAACAGTCACCTCTAACAGTAAACACTATCCAATTACTCTCATACACGTTGACCCACCCAATGTTTCAAAACCTATTTTTCCTTGAGTGATGTTATTTAACCTTTGATTGAAATCTGTTTCTCTTCTTGGCAGTAGGCTAACTACTTGGGAGTCTAATACTTGAATACATTGTTTCACTTGGTTACCACTACCTACCCTATTAGGTCTCATAAGCCTTTAAAGGTATGTTTGTATGTATATACAAAAAAGGCTACACATTTTCCACCTATTACAATTCTAGGCATATATTGAAGGCTTGAATACATTTGCTGTATCATCTAGACAGACTAAATAAAAATGGTGGAATGGAAGATGTGTTGAGAAAAACAATGGAGTGGAAAAGAAAGAAATATCCCATATAATTTTCTATATTTGCATTTTTGCAGACAAAAATGAGTTTGGAATATTTTGTTTGTTTTGCATAAGGAAAAGAAGTCACCACAGAATGTTATTCAACATTTAATTATAACTGCTCAAGTCCATTAATCAGGGGATTGGTTAATCTACTGACCTGGAATAATTGGATGTGGTGTGGTTACTGCAGGAACAGGTCTAGTAGTTGGATTTTGAGTAGTTAGTGCCTGAACTGGTAATAAATAGAGCAAATTTAACATTAGGACTGAAAATAATCTTAAATGCAAAAAAAAAAAAAGGGGGGGGGAGGTTGTTTTATGGAGTACACCAGAAAAACTTCTAAAATGAAAAAAAAAAAACTTTGAAAAATGCATTTACTCAAATAAAACATTATATTGGAGGTTCTACAATGCAACATATTAAAGACACAAAAGAATATGTGAATGCGTAATGTTTGCACTAAAATGCATAGATTGAGTTTATTAAAAAAATGATCCAAATGTAAATACCTGGCACTTTTGTTGTATTTCTTGAGGGAGCTACAAAACCAAAAGAAAAGAAATAGTTGAGTTTGATAAATGAAGAAAGGAAAGGAAAACAGACACAAGAATCTGATAGTTTGATGTTTCTCTACAGAGTAATTTTAATTATTCTCAGGAATATTTTGCAAGTCTATTAAAATCAGAAAGTATACTTTATAATATACAATTTTGGTTTTCATTATCATTTTTGAATGCATATGACTAATTGTTCTTATTTTAACACTATTTATTTACAACACAGACAGAGCCTTCACAGCGAAACTTTAGTATGTTAATTTTCACAGACCGATTAATAACAGCAGGAATTTAAAACGTAATGATTCAGTGTTCAGTGAAAATCAGTCTGAGGCATAACACATCCGTTTCACAGAATAGATGTCACTGGCATTTTTTATATCACTAAATAACGTTATTCAGGAATTTCAGTATTCCCTAATTATTATTTTATGATATGTTCTTCTATGCAAAATGAGATCACTTCCCAAATACACTATTTACTGTTTGCAAAGACAATACTTACTAAGTATAATGGGATTCTTTGTTGTAAGGGAAACTGTTTCTATGAAAAAAAAAATACAGAAAGTAAGCTCTTCCTCTGAGGGATAGAGAAGCATTCATGACATTTTGCTAGGAAGGCTCCTATGAAATCATTTTATATTAACAACAACATGGTTACCTGAGCAAATGACACCAGCATCTTCCTTGTGGTCACACTGATGAGTTCCCCAGCCTGAATTGGAGCACTCTTCTATAGATGATTCATTCCCTTTGCACTGAACATTTTCTAGGAGGATGTTGCCAGTGCCTTGCCCAAAATAGGCTTCATTGGTGGCTTCCATAGCTTCTCCACAGGCAAGTTGTTTGCATACAACCTTTGCATCTGGTAAGTCCCAACCGTCATCACAGACTGTTCCCCAGTTCCCATTGTGAAAGATTTCAAGGCGACCCTGGCATCTGTTTTTGCCATTCATCAATCTTACAGTCAATGAGCTTGTTGTTGTTACCAATGCACTTTCTGCAATTGTCAAAAGAATATAAACAGCATTTTCTCCCAATGACATATTACATTGACACTTTGAGGGTTCATTTTAAAAAGGCATTTCAGTGTTTCCCAACCTGATTTTTTTTTGTCAGATAATATTCTGCCTTTGTGTATCAATGGGCATGCATGTGCGTGTGTACAGTGCAACTCTAGATATTGTGACCTGTGTTCCCATTTATATAAATAGGGTTGAATGGATTTAAGAAGATATATGTTTAGGTCTGGCCACAGTTGCTACCTTATATACAAATCTTTGGATCATTTACAAATTATATTTGAGAAATAACTTTCAGGTTTCTTTTCCCTGAATACTCAAGATGAAAAGCTTGTTATTCTTTTACATCATCATGTAAACAAAGATGAACATTTTGAGGTCTCTACCTCTTTTTGAATTGAGTTGTCTTGGTTAAATTAAATTCAATGGCCTGGTGTTTGGTTAGAAGCTGTGCCAGTTTATGAGAATAACTTTGGGAGGCAGAAGGAAGAGCCAAAGCCAAAAAAACATCTGATAAGAGAATCAAAGTCCAAAAAAGGAATGAGGAAAGAGAAAGCACCTCAGAAAGAAACCTGCTGAATTCTGTTGAAAATAATGCCAGGAGGGAGAGGGAAGGTCTTTCTCTATTACTGCAGGGATCCCCAAACTTTCTGGCACCAAGGACTGATTTCATGGCAGACAAATTTTCTATGAACTGGGGGAGAATAGATTTGTGCGTAACCTAGATCTTGCGCATGTGCAAGGGGAGTCACTCGCCGCTTGCGGGGTCTGATTCCTAACAGGCTAGGACTGGTACTGGTCTATAGCCCAGGGATTGGGGACCTCTGTGTTACTTTTTCTTTATAATAAGGGTAGCATTAGTACTATTGATTTTGATTTCCTGGTTTGGTTTCCTATCTGAAAAGGCTGACAGAAGTGAACAGGTTTGTTGCATGTTCCTACTTCCACTGTTTCCACAATGCAGATATCACTTCAAAAGAAGTATGAAGACAGAAGCAGAATTACTAATATAGTGCTGCCACACTTAGTAATTATTAGAAACCAGAAGAGATTTATCATGGAAATGAAATGGAAGGTAAATCTCCCTATTCTGTCATCCTACCCCCAATCAAAATGTTTTCTGTTGTTGCAGGAAGCAACAGCAGCCAGGAACCACTAGATATTATCTACTGGCACTTATACGCCCAAAGTGACTTCCTTTTTTCTCTACCAGGCACCTGTTTCAGTCAAGCATTGATTTTTTTTAAAAAAAAATCATTTTAAAATAAAACTTTAAAAATCATTACTTTGTTTTTATTTCTAATAGTGACATTGGATTGCCCAATATTCTGCCAGACATTATTAGAAAATTATGCCAGACATTATTAGAAAATTATGGAATGCCTGCAACCGAGACCTTTATTGGCAAATGTACCAATCTGTTGTCCCTAAAAAAAGTTGAAAGTAAGGGGTATAAACTTGGAGGGCTAGAGAGGGTAGCTGAATGCAGTAGCCCTGATTACTTTCTGAGAAAGAGGTATATTTTAAGTGCCACAAGTACTGCATTAGCCAGTCTGGGAATTATTACCTCCACTATCAAACAGCTGTTTTGCATTTTGGACATCCATAATATGTTCATAACACACAAAAAATGTTCCCACTGCCCCAGAAAGTTGTGTTTTGCACTACATTACATATTTTCCAGTACACATCTTATTAGTCCTTCTGGTATATTCCTTGGATGTACAGATTTTGGAAAGAAAATTGGATGCATCTTATTTCTCTCTGTCTTGTTAAAGAGTTTCCCTTTAAATTATGATACAATATTTCAAGTAAAAATAGTAATTTAAGAAAATACATACTAGGTGCTGATGTGGTGATAGCAGGACCTAAAAATAGAAGAAATAATTTATGTGGGTGAAGATGATATAATAATGCTGATTAATTATGGGTTATATTGCCAATGTTATAATTTTTTCTTTTATATTTTTGTATTTTTCTTTGATATAATGAAGTAAAAGTGTCCCTCTTGTGAAATGTGATTGATAAATAAATAAATAAATAAATAAATAAATAAATAAATAAATCTGTAATAAATGTAATTTAAAAAAAATAGCAAACCTGGCTGAAAGTATAGGAACTGATCCCAATACTGTTTTCAGTATTGAAACTATAGGTGGTGTTTATTTGCTGACTGCATCTGAGTCTTCCATCTCCATTATTAAGTTTTGTGGTTACCCATCATATGACTTGCAACTTCTATTTGCTTTTCTCATTGACTTTATTGGAAGCTGACTATGAAGATTGCAAATGGCAATCACATGATTTCAGGATGCTGTGATTGTTGTAAATGTTTACCAGTTGCCAAGTGCCCAAATCACGATCACAGAGATTCTGCAAAAATCATACCTTCAAGGACCTGTCAAAAGTGTCATTTTTCAATGCTAATTTGGTTGGTAAGCAAGCACTACCCATAAACCAATATATTCAAGATGGTCAATGCAATGTAACATTCCGAACAAAAAATAAATTAGCAGACATTTGGTTCTTAAAATAAACATAAAGCTCTAGCCATATTGTAACTATGTTCTGTTAGTGAAATTTGATTATGGTTTCTACAGCTTTGCATCATTGAACTCTTCAGAGTCATTTCAGAAGACTATGTGAGCTCTGAATATAAAAGCTATATGGGAAAACAGGAAAAAAGCATGTGGCTTACAATAAGATGCTTCCATACTGTTGTTGAATAAAAAGAATAATTCCACATGTTTTATTTAGCCAGAGATCATTGTCTACCAGGTCTCAATTTAAATGAATTTACTGAAATATACTGTAATAACTTTATTAAAAAATAAGCAGTTCAGATTACCTGAGCAAATGACCCCAGCATCTTCCTTGTGGCGACAGTTATGAATGCCCCAAGGTTTATGGGAGCATTCTTCAAGAGAGGATTCGTTTCCTTTGCACTTCAGCTCATCCAGGAAGATGCTGCCAGTTCCTTCCCCAAACGCAGCATTAGGTAGGGCTTGGACAGCCGCTCCACAGGCAAGCTGCTTACACACAACTTGTGCATCATTCATGTCCCAGCCATCGTCACAAATTGTTCCCCAGGTTCCATTGTAAAAGACCTCAACGCGACCACGACATTTGTCTTCTCCATTCACCAGTCTTAGAGATTTTTCTTGAAATGAAAACATTTGTAAATTGGACATTCACCTCAGATATCTAATTTCTAGAATTCTTTATTTCTAAAGAGTGAAGAATCAACTCTGCAGTTCTGTTTTGCAACCCTTGTATGAAAAGCATCCCTTGTGATCAGCTGGAAGTGCTATAGGTTTATTGTTACAATATTTAGCTTCCAGCCGCCTGCAATTACTGCAAGTTCAATTCTCACCAGGCTCAAGGTTGACTCAGCCTTCCATCCTTTCTAAGGTAGGTAAAATGAGGACCCGGTTTGTGGGGGCAATAAGCTGACTTTGTATAAAAATATACAAAAGTATGAAGGCTATTGTTTAATGCATTGTAAGCCGCCCGGAGTCTCCGGAGAAGGGCGGCATATAAATCAAAAATTTTTTTTTTAAAAAAAATATTTCTTGTTGTTGTTGTATTATTTGCTAGGGCTTCTTTTGGGAGAGTTCTAATTATTGACTCACCTCAGGTTGGTGGCACCGACAGCCCCGCCCAGCAGGAGCTCACTGCGGGCCCACTTCTTCTGCAGCTACTTGCCGCCACTCACACGTATCGCCCAGGCCTCCGTTTTGCCTTTAGATGCCTGCCGGAAGGCATCTGCAGCTGATAACATACCTCCAGATTGATCTGGAGCTCTGTTATCGGCTGCAGATGCCTTCCGGCAGGGATCTGAAGGCAAAACGGAAGCCAGGGCGATGTGTGCGAGTGGCGGCAAGCGGCTGCAGAAAAAGGTGAGGCAGATGTTGGATAATGCAAGGTCTGGTAAGTAGGGCAGCCCTACCCCCCCCATCCCCCCCCTGGCTTATTTTTTATCTGTCTGCCTCGTCCAACCCCCTGCACCTTGGGGTCTTAATTAGGGCTAATTTTGTGGGTGGGGCTTAATTTGATCTCATGCGCTCAAAAACATGATAGGGCTTCTTTTCAAGGTGGGTCGTCTTTTTGGAGAAACACGGTATTAGAATGCAAATCTACTTAACCATATAATAAATACCTTTTATTCCCTGTGTAGTCAGATCCATGGAGGTTGTAGAAAGATCTGACAAAAACAGAAACATGATTCAGAAACTTTGCCTGAATATTGTTGCTATCATAGGTGTATAAAAATAAAAATAATGTTGGAAACAACCAGTTATTCTTTTGGTTTTCCACTTCCTCTCTATCCGTTTGCTCTTCCTACATATATTAGTTTTCAAATTCAATTCTTGTTCATTCACTTTGACCAAACCACTTCATGATATTGCTTTTGTACCAGTTATCTTAATTAATTTGACTTCCAATAATTAAGGACATTAACACTACTGATTAACCACAAATAATTTTAAGTACCCCATAGACACCAAATATTTTAGTTATGTATTTATTAAATTTATTAAATTTATATCTCACATATAAATGCATCCAAAGCAAATCATTCTACAATTTAATGCTGTCACTTTAGTTTACGCCTTCTTTAAATTAAATAACACGATAGTCATTCTTTCTTATATCCATATGTTATTCAATTACTTGCTGAAAAGCAAATCTCAGTCTCAGGCATAGCATGAAGACTCACTTTATTTGAGAAATTTTATTTTCAGTGAAAAAAAGAAAAGGAAGTTGGATTAATCTTATTTCTCTCTGTACTGATAAAGACTTTACTGGCTTCATTTCTCCTTAAATTATGACTAAGATTTGGTTTTAAATAACAATAGAAATTAAAGAAAATATCCATACGTTATTCAATGACTTGCTGAAAAGCAAAACTCCAGTCTTCATCGTACATGCCTAGCTTAAAGACTAATTTTATTTCACACATTGCTTTTAGTGAACAGAAAGAAAAGAAAGTTGGATGAATGTTATTTCTCTATTTGCTGCTAAAGACTTTACTGGTTCCATTTCCCCTGAAATTATGATGCAAGATTTGGTCTTAAGGAACCATAGAAATTTCATAAAATACCTACCAGGTGGTGGTGTGGTGACAGCAGGACCTGAAAATAGAAGAAATAACTTTGGTCTGGGGGAAGAAGACAACATACTGATGTTGATGAATTATGAAGTTATATATATTTTCATTATTATTATCATTATTTCTTTTATGTTTTTTACTCTTCTTTAGTTTGATACAATAAAGTAAAATAAAAAAGGACATAGCAAACCTGGTTGAAAGTACAGTATTACAACTGATCCCTGTTACCTTTTAATATTGATGCTGAGGAGATAGTCCTCATTTACTGACTGCAATTGAGTCTGCCAACTCCATTGTTAATTGCTGTGGTTGTTAAATGTGTTAAGCACCTTAAGCAAATTTACTTAAAGATAATGTAATAAGTCATGGAAACCTGCATAATAAGGTTAAATCCTTGTATGTTCAATGATAAGTGCAATTTTTTTCTGAGACATGTTATCAATGAATGTTTTCTGAAAGCTTTACACATAATAGCAGTTAGGATCTTTTGCAATCCTATTCACGATCACTTAGTTAGATGGTGACTTACTTTGACTTTCTGATGATAATATTCTACCTGGGAAGAGTCACATTGCAATGACACCTAATTTTTTTTTTCTTTTACTATTTTGGATAATGTAAAAATATCACATGACTTGAAAACTGAGCAGTTCAGATTACCTGAGCAAATGACCCCAGCATCTTCCTTGTGGCGACAGTTATGAATGCCCCAAGGTTTATGGGAGCATTCTTCAAGAGAGGATTCGTTCCCTTTGCACTTCAGCTCATCCAGGAAGATGCTGCCAATTCCTTCCCCAAACGCAGCATTAGGTAGGGCTTGGACGGCCGCTCCACAGGCAAGCTGCTTACACACAACTTGTGCGTCATTCATGTCCCAGCCATCGTCACAAATTGTTCCCCAGCTTCCATTGTAAAAGACCTCAACGCGACCACGACATTTGTCTTCTCCATTCACCACTCTCAGAGATTTTTCTTGAAATGAAAACATGTAAATTGGACTTTTACTTCAGAATATTTTGGAATATTTTGCTTATTTTGCATAAGGAAATGAAGCCATCACAGAATGTTATTCAACATTTAATTATAATTGTTCCAATCCATTAATCGGGAGATCGGTTAATCTACTAATCCAGTGTACTTGGATGTTATATGTTTACTCCAGGAACAGATCTTAATAGTTGGATGGTGAGTGCTTAGTTCCCAAACTGGTAATAAATAGAGCAAATACAATTTAACATTAGGACTGGAAATAATTTTTAATTTAAAAAAATGGGAGGTTACTTTAGGGATTACATCAGAAAACATCTAAAATAAAGTACTTTGGAAAATGCATTTGCTCAAATAAAACATCCAATCAGAGGTTCTATAATGCAACATATTAAAGACACAAAAGAATATGTGCCTGTATGTTTGCAGTAGAATACAGAGATTGGGTTAATTAGAAAATGATCCAAATGTAAATACCTGGCACTTTTGATGTAATTTTTGTTGGAGCTACAGAAACCAAAAGAAAAAAAGTTGAATTTGATACATGAAGTAAAGAAAGGAAAACAAACACAAGAATCTGATTGTTTAATGTTTCTCTACAGAGTAATTTTAATATTTTGCAAGTCGATTAAAATCAGAAAGTATACTTTATAATATATACTTTTGGTTTTGATTATCATGTTTGAATACATATTATTAATTGTTCTTATTTTATCACTATTTCATAGACAGAGCCTTCACAGAGAAACTCTAGTAGCTTAATTCCCCAGTTCCCATTGTAAAAAATTTCAAGACGACTCTGGCATCTGTTTTTGCCATTCATCAACCTTACAGTCAATGAGCTTGTTGTCGTTACTAATGCACTTTCTGCAATTGTCAAAAGAACATAAACAGCATTTTTTCCCAATGACACGTTACATTGTCTCTTTGACGCTTCATTTTAAAAATGTATTTCAGTATTTCCCAACTTGATATTTTTTTGGTCTGCCTTTGTATATCTATGGGCATGCATGGGTGTTTGTGTACAATTTGATATTGTGACCTGTGGTCCCTTTTAGATGATATGTATTTAGGGCTGGCCACAGTTGGTACCTAATCTACAAATCTTTGGTAATTCCCTTGGATCATTATTATTTTGGATCAAATTATTTTATATTTTTGAGAGGTAACTTTGAGCTTCATTTCCCCTGAATACCAGAGTTTAAAAATTTGTTATTCTTACATCATCATGTAACAAAATATGAGCATTTCACCTGAGGTATCTAATTTCTATTTTATTTGTAAGAGGGTCTAAATGGAGATTCAATTATTCAGGCCAAAAGTATCTAAAAAGGTTAAATCATGGCAACTGGACCAAAGTTTATTAAAACTGAGACATTTCATTATTCATCCAAATAACTTCTTCAGTCAAAATGAAAATTTGTGTAGGCAGAGAGTGAGAGAGTCATTTGAAAGAACAAATTCTTGCCATAGAGACCGCAGGGGGTTTCTTCCCAAAATGTAAAGTAACATGTAAATGAAGATTCAATCATACAGGTCAAAAGTATCTAAAAAGATTAAATCATGGCAACTGGAAATGTCTCAGTTTAGTAAACTTTGGTTCAGTTGCCATGATTTAACCTTTTTAGATATTTTTGGCCTGGATGATTGTATCTTCATTTCCATGTTGCTTTTCATTTTGGGGAGAAACCCCGTGTAGTCTGTAGGCAGAAGTTGGTGCATTCCAACATCTCTCTGACTCTCTCCTATGCAAAATTTTCATTTTGACTGAAGACATGACTAATGAAACGTCTCAGTTTCAAGAAACTTTGGTCCAGTTGCCATGATTTGACCTTTTTAGATAAATAGAGAGGAATCACCTCTGCTGTTCTATTTTACCAATATAACATATTAATATAATACATAATTTAATCTAATGCATTGTTAGTCAATTTTATTCAAGTCTGATTATTTTTCTGTGAGAATAGACATGGTTCCATGGTATGGTGGGAAATCACATGCTCTTTCTCGATATTTCAGTTCCGTAACTTAGCAGTTCCAACCGGCCTGACCACAGGATACTCTTTGGCACGTTTCAACTGTATATCCTTGATTCAGGAAAATATGCTTTCAAAGAAATTCCTATTTGATACAAAATTCCCTCTATCGCTTACTGAAGTATGGATTTATATGTGCTTTGGAGAATATCAACCACCTTCATCTCACCATACCATAAAATGGGTGTGTAATTATAAATAGGAAGGTATACAGTGGCTCATTGTCCCTGATAGGACATTCATTTTTTCACCAACATCACCAAGTATATCATGAGTTTGATGGTTCAAACCCTGGATGAAGCGCACCCCTCCTTTTATCTTAAAAGCATGTGAATTAGATAAAGAGGGAATGATTGGCTCAAAGTTACCCCATGAGTGGACCTGAACTTGGATCTCCCCAGATCTAGTTGACATCTTCACGTGTATCTACTATTTCCAATGTAGTACAATAAACAATTTGCAACCAGCATTTAAGCCACCACTGTGAACAGCTGGAAGTGCTGTAGGTTTATTGTTACAATATTCATTACTATTATAAGAATGCAAATCCACTTCAGGCATATAATAAATACCTCTTGTTTCCTGTGTAGTCATATCTGTGGGAGTTGTAGAAAAGTCTGACAAAAACAGAAATTGTATAATTATATGATTCAGAAGTTCTTTTCTATCATAGATACATAGAGATAAAAATAATGCTGAGAAAAAACAGCCATTCTCTTGGTTTTCCACTTCCTCTCAATCTGTTTGCTCTTCCTACTTATGTTTGTTTTCTAATTCAATTCTTGTTCATTCTCTTTGACCAAACCACTTCATGATGCTGCTTTTCTACTAGTTAGCCTAATTAATTTGGATTCCAATTATTCAACACGCTAGCAGTAATGTTTAAACACAATTTTAAGTATTCCATAAGTACTTACTTACTTATTTACTTACTTATTTACTATGCTATCTTGTAGAACATTTCATAATTCAATGCTTTCACTTTATTTAAATCAAACAACATATGATAATATTTTTTCTTACATTCACATATTTTTCAATTATTTCCTGAAAAGCAAAAGTCCAGTCTTCACACCACATGTGTAGCATAAAGACTCATTTTATTTCACAAATTGTGCTTTCATTGAAAAGACAGTTGGATGAATTTATTTCTCTGTGTTTCAAGTAAAGACTTTAGTGGTTCTATTTTTCCTTCAATTATGATGTAAAATTTGATTTTAAGTAATAATAGGAATTTAAGCAAATACCTACCAGGTGTTGGTGTGGTGACAGCAGGACCTGAAAGTAAAAGAAATAACTTTCTGGGTGAAGATGACAATAAACGAAGATGATGAATTAGGAGGTCAATATGTCAATATTATTTTCATTATTTACTTTTTTACGCTTCTTTAAAAAGGTAAAGGTTCCCCTTGCACATATGTGTTAGTCGTTCCCAACTCTAGGGGGCGGTGCTCATCTCTGTTTCAAAGCCGAAGAGCCAGCGCTGTCCGAAGACTTCTCCCTGGTCATGTGGCCGGCATGACTAAACGCCAAAGGTGCATGGAACGCTGTTACCTTCCCACCAAAGGTGGTCCCTATTTTTCTACTTGCATTTTTTACGTGCTTTCGAACTATTAGGTTGGCAGAAGCTGGGACAAGTAACGGGAGCTCACCCCATTACGTGGCACTAGGGATTCAAACTGCTGAACTGCTGATCTTTCGATCGACAAGCTCAGCATCTTAGCCACTGAGCCACCACGTCACGCTTCTTTAGTTTGTTGCAATAAAGTATCAAACAAAAAGGGCACAGCAAACCTGGCTGAAAGTATCAGAATTGATGCCTGTTGCTTTTTAGTATTGAGACTCCAGCTAGTCTTCTTTTACTGACTGCAGCTGAATTTGCCAACTCCATCATTAAGTGCTGTGGTTTTTTTGTTAAGCACTTTAATTAAATTTACTTAACGATAACATTATAACTTATTGAAATGTGCAGAACAAGAACTAATTCTTAAAGCCTTGTATGTTCAATAATAAATGGATTTTTTTTTTACTGAGCCACATTATCAGTGAAGATAGACAGAAAACTTTATACATAATAGCAATTAGGATCCGTTGTGACCATCTAGCTAAATAATGACATACTTTGCTTTCTGATAATAATGTTTTATCAGGGAACAGCCACATTACATTGGCACCTGATTGTTTAATTATTCTTCCACTGTGTTTGGTTAATGTATTAATTTATTTAGCGAATGATACAATTAGCCAGGAGACCACAATGTTAATACATAAAAGTTATTTGGCTGCTGAAGAGGGCAGGTCCATTTAGTTCATGCTCACACACAATCCATGATACACCACAGGTGACAAACTAGGTTTGCATCAAAAAAGACAACTGGCATCCTAGGGTATCATCTGAGGTCTTCTTTCACACTGATGTTGCCCCACAATTTGGCATTGCATCTGGACAGGTCCATCTCCAGCCTGGGTCTGTTTTCGCACTGAAGTGGTACCTATTTATCTAGTCACATGTAGCATGTTTTTTAACAGCTGAGGCAAGTGACAGGAATTCACTCTGCCATGTGGTGCTAGGACCGTCGAAGCAGAGACTACCTCCAGCATTTTTAAGCCAGCGCGTCTATTGGATAATGTAAACCACATAAAAACATCACATAACTTGAAAATTGAGCAGTTCAGATTACCTGAGCAAATGACCCCAGCATCTTCCTTGTGACGACAGTCATGAACACCCCAAGGTTTATGGGAGCATTCTTCAAGAGAGGATTCATTCCCTTTGCACTTCAGCTCATCCAGGAAGATGCTGCCAGTTCCTTCCCCAAATGCGGCATTAGGTAGGGCTTGAAGGGCCTTTCCACAGGCAAGCTGCTTACACACAACTTGTGCGTCATTCATGTCCCAGCCATCGTCACAAATTGTTCCCCAGCTTCCATTGTAAAAGACCTCAATGCGACCACGACATTTGTCTTCTCCATTCACCAGTCTCAGAGATTTTTCTTAAAATGAAAACAAATGCATATTGAACATTCACCTCAGATATCTAATTTATAACATTCTTTAGAATTTCTAAAGAGGGAGGAACCATCTCTGCTGTTTTGTTTTGCCATATAATACATTAATGCCAGACTATCAGAATGAAAATGGTTCCATAGTACGGTGTGAAAACCATATGCTTTTTGTCTATAGTTCAGTTGTCTCCTATGGCTATCCGAGCCTCTGTGAAGGCAGGTTAGTAATTCTGGTAGTTAAACACATGACTTTTGAATATATGACTACCTATGAATACCTATTATTTCAGATGAGATACAATAAAGGATCCATTTGGTAAGAATCATATAAGCATCCCTTGGGATAAGCTAATTTATTGTTACAATATTCATTCATTCATTCATTCATTCATTCATTCATTCATTCATTCATTCATTCATTCATTCATTCATTCTGACGTGCCTTGGGAAAAGGAGCTAAACCAGCACAATAATGTGCCACTCAGCACCATCCCCATAGCCAGTCCAAAACGATACCATGGGTGATTATATTGAAAGCCCCTGAGAGGTCAAGGAGAGTAAGGATGGATGCACTACCCCCATCCTGCTTTCACTAGAGATTTTCCACAAGCATAATTAATGCCCTTTCTATTCCATAACCCAGTCTGAGACCTGACTGAAAGGGACCCAGATAATATGTTTTATCCAGGAGCTGCAAGACAACTACTTTTTCCATCACCTTCCCTAGAAAGGGGATGTGGGACACTGGGTGAAAGATGTCCAGGGAACATGGGTCCAATGATGATTTCTTGAGCAGGGGGCATATCATGGTTTCCTTTTGAATAATGCCGGAAATACCCCTTCCTGCATCAAAGCATGAACAATCACTTGGATCCACCTGCAGGTCACCATCCTAAAGACTTTCACCAACCAGGACAGACAGGGATCTAATAAGCAGGTACAGTAGCTGCCTTAAAAGCCCCAAGGATCCTCTCTACTTCCTCAGGTCCAAAAGGGTCAAACTGTTCTCAGAAATCTAGCAAGTCTATTCATCAGGCATCTCAAAAAGACCTGTTTCACACTTGGACACAAATTGAGAATGAAACTGAAAAATTTTATCCATCAGGTGTTCAACAAATTCCTTTGTGTGGCTGTGGAAATGATCACCTGAACTTTCCTTCTCAAGGAGGGACTGGGTGACCTTGAACAGGGCCATTGGGCAACACTCTGCCAATGCAATAAGACAAGAGAAATAGTGACATTTCACCGCTCTTAGCACCAGAAGGTCTTAATTGTGGCTCTTACCTGTGTCTGGTGGACTTCATTTTTAAGTTTTATTCCAGTGGTGCTCTAGCTGTTTGTTGGACCTTTTCAGTACCCTCATCTCCTCCATAAACCATGGGGAGTTTTGGGACCCATGGGCCATAAGGGGGCACATGAATGTGATCCTATCCAGAGCCTTGGTCACTTTCTGATTCCAAGTTATGACCAAGGCTTCCATAGGTCTGTGAAGCAGAATCCCCAGAATATCCCCCTTCTAAAACCTGAGTGGGATTTGCCAAGGGAAACTTGAATAGGTCCTGCCTCGCTATGGACGGGGCATTGGAAAATCTCACAGCCACCAGTGTATGGTCTGACCATGTCCTGGTAATAATGACAAATTCCCCATCATCATGTTGCCACTTCTCCAACAAGAAAATTATATCCAGTGTGACTGCTATCCCAAGTTGGGCCTTGGGTGAACTAGGACTGACCAAGGACTGCCAAGGTGGCCATGAACTCCTGGGCTGCTTCTAAAGCCAAGCCCAGGGATGGCAGTTTGAAGTCCTCCAGGACCATAAACCTGGGCAACCCCCCGCAAACCCCAAGATGGGTGGGAAGGTTGCTGTGCACCAAAGAGGCTAGTACACCAGTAGTACCAGCCTGATCTCATAAACCCAACTATTATTGTTGTTATAAAAATACAAATCTATTTCAGAATATAATAAATACCTCTTATTTTCAGTGTAGTCAAATCTGCAGAGGTTGTAGATAGTTCTGACAAAAAAGGAAATTTTATAATTATCTATTTCAGAAACTTTACCAGAACTTCTTTCTAACATAGATACTGTATATAGAGATAAAAATAATGCTGGGAAAAAACACCAAACCACTTCAGCCAAATTAATTCCTCATTCAGGACTCTATCACTGCTGGTTAAGCACAAACAACTTCCTTCCTTCCTTCCTTCCTTCCTTCCTTCCTTCCTTCCTTCCTTCCTTCCTTCCTTCCTTCCTTCCTTCCTTCCTCCCCTCCCCTCCCCTCCCCTCCCCTCCCCTCCCCTCCCTCCTTCTGTCATCTCACTATCCAGAGCAAAATATTCCACAATTTAATGCTTTCACTTTATTTTATATCTTATTTAAATCAAATAACAAATGCTAGCCATTCTTTCCTAAATCCATACCTTATTCAATGACTTGCTGAAAAACAAAAGTCCAGTTTTCACAATACATGCCTAGCTTAAAGACTAATTTTATTTCACGAACTGTGCTTTCAGTGAACAGAAAGATAAGAAAGTTAAATTAATCTTATTTCTTTGTGTGCTGGTAAAGACTTTACTTGCTCTTTTTCTCCTTAAATTATAATGCAAGATTTGGTTTTAAGTAACCATAGAAATGTAAGCAAATACTTACCAGGTGGTGGTGTGGTGACAGCAGGACCTGAAAATAGAAGAAATAACTTTGGTCTGTGTGAAGATGCAACATACTGATGTTGATGAAGGAAAGTACGATAGGCCGTTTTTACTGGACCATGTAGGGCGGCCATTTGAAACCTGACCTGGACTCAGCAACGCAGCATTTTCCCCTCCCTCTGCATCACCTCTTTAACTCACCACAGCATAATGAGGCAATGTTTTTACTTTGCAATTCCAAATATTGCCTGGGTGAAAAAGCACATTTTAAACTGAAGCTGGAGAAACAGGACTCTGCTGAGATCGTGAACAGACAATGAAGGATTAAGAGTTAAAGAGGAAATGCGAAGGGAAATGCTGCTTTGCTGAGTCCAGGTCAGGTTTCAAACAGCCACTCCATGTGGCCCCTTAAGAATGGCCTGCAGTACTTCCCTTCCCTCTCATCCTGAGTTCTGCAGCTCTTCAGAAGTAAGCAAGGGATTGTGACGGATGGAGGTGGCTTTGGGGAACCAAAAAGTTAGGAGCAGATCATGGGGGTATCTCAGGGGCTAACGGAAGCCCTGGGAAGCCCAATGTAGGAATCCCTGAGGCACCTCATGCACACTTAATGACCCCTGCATTCAGCCCTGCATTCATTTAATGTATGCATTGGGGTGGTCAAGAATGAGGGGTTTCACTTAACGAGTTTCAATTAATATCATCCTGCCTTATGACTGAAATGGGTAGGTTCCATTACTGTCATAAGTGGAGGACTACTTGTACAATATAAATGAAGATTTCCTGAAAGCTTTATCCATAATATCAATTAGGATCCTTTGTGATCGTATTCAAGATCTCCTAGTTAGATGGCATCATACTTTGGCTTTCTAATGATAATATTTTAACTGGCAACATTCACATTACATTGACACCTGATTGTTAAATTATTCTTTAACTATGTTTTCATAATATAAAACAAGTCAAACATCACATCATTTGAAAATTGAACAGTTCAGATTACCTGAGCAAATGACCCCAGCATCTTCTTTGTGGCGACAGTCATGAACGCCCCAAGGTTTATGGGAGCATTCTTCAAGAGAGGATTCATTCCCTTTGCACTTCAGCTCATCCAGGAAGATGCTGCCAGTTCCTTCCCCAAATGCGGCATTAAGTAGGGCTTGGACGGCCTCTCCGCAAGCAAGTTGCCTACACACAACTTGTGCATCATTCAAGTCCCAGTCATCATCACAAATTGTTCCCCAACTTCCATTGTAAAAGACCTCAATGCGACCACGACATTTGTCTTCTCCATTCACCAGTCTCAGAGATTTTTCTTGAAAGGAAAACAAATGCAGATTGGACTTTCACCTCAGCTTTCTAATTTCTGGAATTTTTAATTAATAAATAGAGAGGAATCACCTCTGCTGTTCTGTTTTGCACCACTTGGGTGGATAGCAAACTTGTGATCAGCTGGAAGTGCTGTAGGTTTATTGTTACAATATCTATTACTATTGTAATAATGCAAATCCGTTTCACCATATAATAAATACCTCTTATTCCCTGCGTAGTCAGATCTGCTGATGTTGTAGAAATGTCTGACAAAAACAATAAATGTTATATATTTCAAAAACTTTGCCAGAATTTTTTTTGCTAATCATAGGTGTACAGAGATAAAAATAATGCTGGAAATAACCAGCCATGCTCTTGATTTTAAACTTTCTCTGAATCCACTTGCTCTTCCTATATTTGTTTACAAATTCAATCCTTGTTCATTCTCTTTGATCAAACCACTTTATAGCCTACTTAATTTGGATCTCAGTCATTCAGGACCCAATCTCTACTGGTTAGCCAAAAAAATGTAAATAGTCACAAAATCAGTCAGTCAGTCATCTTTCCTTTCAGAGCAAAATATTCCATAATTCAATTATTTCACTTTATTTTACAATTTATTTAAATCAAACAACAAATGATAGTCATTCTTTCATAAGTCCATACATTTTTCAATGATCTGTTGAAAAACAAAACTCTGGCAGTACATGCCTAGCATAAAGATTAATTTTATTTCACAGTGAATAGAAAGAGAAGAAAGTTAAATGAAACTTATTTCTATCTTTGCTGCTAAAGATTTTACTGACTCTATTTCCTCTGAAATTATGATGCAACATTTGGTTTTAAATAACCATAGAAATTTCAGAAAATACCTACCAGGTGGTGGTGTGGTATGAACAGGACCTGAAAATTGAAGAAATAACTTTGGTCTGGGTGAAGATGGCAACATGGTGATGTTGATGAATTAGGACATTACATAACATTAACATTATTATTATCATCATTCTTTCTTTCATATTTTTACTCTTCTTTAGTTTAATATAATAAAGAAAAATAATATAGGGTATTGCAAACCTCGCTTAAAGTATTGGAACTGATGCTTGTTGCCTTTTATTATTGAGACTACATGTGGTCCTCACTTAGTGACTGCAACTGAACCTCCCAACTCTATCATTAAATCTATGCATGTTAAGCACCTTAAACAAATTTACTTAAACATAATGTAATAACTTACAGAAACCTGCATAACAAGACCCAATCCTTAAATCTTTGTAAGTTCCATAATAAAACTTCGAGACCGCCTTCTACCGCATAGCTCCCAGTGACCGGTAAGATCCCACAGAGTTGGTCTCCTCTGGGTCCCGTCAGCTAAACAATGCCGGCTGGCGGGCCCGGAGGGGAGAGCCTTCTCTGTGGCTGCCCCAGGTCTCTGGAACCAGTTACCTCCTGAGATCCGGACTACCCCCACCCTATTGGCCTTCCGGAAAGCGGTGAAGAGCTGGCTTTTCCGGCAGGCCTGGGACCGTTGATCTCACTGTTGCCATCTTGCGAAATCCGGCCACGAATGGTGTGCATGAGCTTTTAATGTTTTTAAAATGTTTTTATAATGGTTTTTAATAATTTTTCTATGTTCATTGTTTGCATTATTTTTGCTGTAAACCGTCCAGAGTCCCTTGGGAGTTGGGTGGCATAGAAATGCAATAAATTAAATTAAATTAAATAATTATTAAATTAAATTAAATTAAATTAAATGTAATTTGTTTATACTGAAAAAAGATTGTCTGAAAGTTTTACACATAATAGAAAGTAGGATCCTTTGCGATCCCATTTAAGACCACCTAGTTGAATGATGACATACTTTGGCTTTCTAATATATCATTTTTCCTGGGAAGAGTCACATTGCATTCACATCTGATTTTCATATTATCTTTTACTATATTTGGAAAAAATAAACCAAATATTCCATAATTCAATGATTTCATTTTATTTTACACCTTTTTTAAATCAAATAACAAATGGCAGTCATTCTTCTTTTAAATCCATATGTTATTCAATGACTTGCTGAAAAGCAAAACTCCAGTCTTCATTGTACATGCCTATCATAAAGACTAATTTTATTTCACACATTGCTTTCAGTGAACAGAAAGAAAAGAAAGTTGGATGAATGTTATTTCTCTATTTGCTGCTAAAGACTTTACTGCTTCCATTGCCCCTGAAATTATGATGCAAGATTTGGTTTTAAGTAACCACAGAAATTTCAGAAAATACCTACCAGGTGTTGGTGTGGTGACAGCAAGACCTGAAAAAAGAAGAAATAATTGGTCTCAATGAAGATGACAACATACTTATGTTGATGAATTAGGTTACATTAATGATAATTATTATCATTATTTCTTTTATATTTTTTTTTACTCTTCTTTAGTTTGATATAAAAATGTGTACTCCAAACCTGTCTTAAAGTAGTGGAACTGATCCTTGTTGTCTTTTATATTGAGATTATATGTAGTCTTTATTTACTGAGTCTGCAATTGAGTCTGCCAACTCAATTAACATTATTAAATGCTGTAGTTATTAAGTATATTAAGTACTTTAATCAAATTTCCTTAAAGATAATGTAGTAACTTATCATAACCTGCATAACAAGAAAAAATTCTCAAATCCTTGTAAATTCAATAATAAATGTACTTTTTTTTCTACTGAAGCACATTATCAGTGAAGACTGTCTGAAAGCTTTACACAGAATAGCAAATAGGATCCTTTGCAACTCCTCTCAAGACCTCCTGGTTAGATGCGAACATACTTTAGCTTTCTGACGATAATATTCTGCAAGGAACAGACATGTTACATTGAAACCTGATTTTCATATTATATTTTTAGGTTGTTTGCATAGACCAAGTAAAACAGCAAAAAAACCCTGAAAATTGAGCAATTTAGGTACCTGAGCAAATGACCCCAGCATCTTCTTTGTGGCGACAGTCATGAACGCCCCAAGGTTTATGGGAGCATTCTTCAAGAGAGGATTCGTTCCCTTCGCACTGGACCTGATCCAGGAAGATGCTGCCAGTTCCTTCCCCAAACGCGGCATTAGGTAGGGCTTGAAGGGCCTCTCCACAGGCAAGCTGTTTACACACAACTTGTGCATCATTCATGTCCCAGCCATCGTCACAAATTGTTCCCCAGCTTCCATTGTAAAAGACCTCAATGCGACCATGACATTTGTCTTCTCCATTCACCAATCTCAGAGATTTTTCTTGAAATGAAAACGAATGCAATTTGGACTTTTACCTCAGAAATCTTATTTCTAAAATTCTTTATTACTAAATAGAGAAGAATCACCTCTGCTATTCTGTTTTGCACCCCTCATGATCAGCTGGAAGTGCTGTAGGTTTATTGTTATAATAGTTATTACTGTTATAAGAATGAAAGTCCCACATATAATAAATACCTCTTATTCCCTGAGTAGTCAGCATAGCAGAGGATGTAGAAAGGTCTGACAAAAACAAAAAAAATATAGTTATATGACTCTGAAACTTCTACAGAAGTTCTTTTTTATCATGGATGTGTGGAGATAAAAAATAATGGTGAGAAAAAACAACTATTCTCTTGGTTTTAAACTTCATCTCAATCCATGTGCTCTTCCTACATATATTTGTTTACAAATTCAATCGTTGTTCATTCTCTTTGACCAAAGCACATTATAACCTAATTAATTTGGCTTCCAATCCTTCAGAAGACAATCACTACTGTTAACCACAAGCAATAGTCACCAATTTAGTTATTTAATTATTTACTTACCATTTCCTCTTAAATTAGGATGCAAGATTTGCTTTTAAGTAACAATAGAAATTTAAGCAAATACCTACCAGGTGGTGATGTGGTGACAGCAGGACCTGAAAACAGAAGAAATAACTTTGGTCTGGGTGAAGAAGACGACATACTGATGTTGATGAATTAGGAGGTTTTATTATATTGCCATTATTATTATCATTATTCCTTTTATATTTTTTACCATTCAGTTTGACACAATAAACAACTAAACTAAACTAAACTAAACTAAACTAAACTAAACTAAACTAAACTAAACTAAACTAAACTAAACTAAACTAAACTAAACTAAACTAAACTAAACTAAACTAAGGATATAGCAAACCTGACGAAGTATTTGTACTGATGCCTATAGCCTTTTAATATTGAGACTAAGGTAGTCCTCATTTACTGACTGAAATTGAATCTGCCACCTCCCTTGTTAAGTCCTGTGGCTGTTAAATGTGTTAAAAACCTTAAACAAATTTACTTAAAGATAAAATAATAACTTGTTGAAACCTGCATAACAAGACCCAGTCCTTAAATATTGTATGTTCAATAATAAATGTATTTTTGTACTTAATGAAGATTGCCTGAAAGCTTTACACATACTAGCAATTAGGATCTTTTGCGATCCAATTCTAGACCACCTACTGTAGCTGAATGAAGACAAACTTCAGTTTCTAATTGTAATATTCTACCTGGCAAAAGTCACATTACACTGACACCTGATTTTTAAATTATTGTTTACTGGGTTTGGATAATGTAAACCAAGTAAAACATCACAACACTTGATGCAGTTTAAAAGTACCTGAGCAAATGACCCCAGCATCTTCCTTGTGACGACAGTCATGAACGCCCCAAGGTTTATGGGAGCATTCTTCAAGAGATGATTCGTTCCCTTTGCACTGGACCTGATCTAGGAAGATGCTGCCAGTTCCTTCCCCAAATGCAGCATTAGGTACGGCTTGGAGGGCCTCTCCACAGGCAAGCTGCTTACATACAACTTGTGTGTCACTCATGTCCCAGCCATCGTCACAAATTGTGCCCCAGCTTCCATTGTAAAAGACCTCAACGCGACCACGACATTTGTCTTCTCCATTCACCAGTCTCAGAGATTTTTCTTGAAATGAAAACGAATGCAGTTTGGATTTTTGCCTCAAAAATTTTATTTCTAAAATTCTTTATTACTAAATAGAGAGGAATCACCTCTGCTATTCTGTTTTGCATACCTCATGATCAGCTGGAAGTGCTATAGGTTTATTGTTATAATAGTTATTACTGTTATAAGAATGAAAGTCCCACATATAATAAATACCTCTTATTCCCTGAGTAGTCAGCTTAGCAGAGGATGTAGAGAGGTCTGACAAAAACAGAAAATTATAGTTATATGACACTGAAACTTCTACAGAAGTTCTTTTTTTATTGTGGATGTATAGAGATAAAAAATAATAGTGGAAACAAAACAACCATTCTCCTGATTTTAAACTTCTTCTCTATCAGTGGTGGGTTCCTCCCGGTTCGGTCCGGTTCGGCCGAGCCGGTAGCAGTGACGATATGACATCACCGAACCGGTTGTTCCCCCCCGCCCTCCCACCCCCCACCCCCCCATGTTATTCTTACCTTTTATTTGGTCCCACCCCCAATCTATTGCTGCCTCCTGAGTCCCAACTGATGACTAGAGGGAAAAAACCTGTTTAAACTCTTGCCGCGGGGCTTCAAAGGGCCGTCCTACAGCTGATCAGTGTTAAAAGCAAACAAATGAGTCGGGTCGTAAGTGTGAGGACTGGTCGTAAGTGCGAGGACCTTCCAGAAATGACTCTGACCAGATAGCCACGCCCACCTAGTCACATGACCTCCAAGCCACACCCACAAAATAAGCCACGCCCACAGAACTGGTAGTAAAAAAATTTAGAACCCACCCCTGCTCTCTATCCATTTTCTTTTCCTACATATATTTGTTTACAAATTCCTTTCTTGTTCATTCTCTTCGACCAAACCACTTTAGAGCCTAATTAATTTGGCTTCCAATCATTCAGGACTCAAACTCTACTAGTTAATCACAAGCAATTTGTAAGTACTCAGTTTAGTTATTTACTTATCATTTCCTCTTAAGTTAGGATGCAAGATTTGCTTTTGTGTAATAATAGGAATTTAAGCAAATACCTACCAGGTGGTGATGTGGTGACAATAGGACCTGAAAATAGAAGAAATGTATTCTTTCTGGGTGAAGATGACAACATTCTGATGAATTAGTAGGTTATATTATATTGTCATTATTATTATCATTATTACCTTTTTTTTTACTATTCAGTTTGACACAAACTAAATTAAAAAGATACAGTATAGCAAACCTAAAGTATTGGTATGGTAGTTATGCCTATTGCGTTTTAATATCGAGACTAAGGTAGTCCTCATTTAGTGACTGCAGCTGAATCTGCCACCTCCATTGTTAAGTCCTGTGGTTGTTAAATGTTAAGAACCTTAAACAAATTTACTTAAAGGTAATATAATAACTTATTCAAACCTGTGTAACAAGGCCCAGTACTTAAATCTTTTTGTATGTTCAATAATAAATGCATTTTTGTATTGAATGAAGTGAATGTGTGAAAGTTTTACAAATAATAGCAATTAGGATCCTTTGCAATCCAATTCTAGACCACCTAACGGAATGAAGACAAACTTCGGTTTCTAATGATAATCTATTTGGCAACGGTTACATTACAATGACACTTTATTTTTAAATTATTGTTTATCGTGTTTGGATAATGTAAACCAAGTAAAACATCACAACACTTGATGCAGTTTAAAAGTACCTGAGCAAATGACCCCAGCATCTTCCTTGTGGCGACAGTCATGAACGCCCCAAGGTTTATGGGAGCATTCTTCAAGAGAGGATTCGTTCCCTTTGCACTGGACCTGATCTAGGAAGATGCTGCCAGTTCCTTCCCCAAACGCGGCATTAGGTAGGGCTTGCAGGGCCTCTCCACAGGCAAGCTGCTTACACACAACTTGTGTGTCATTCATGTCCCAGCCATCGTCACAAATTGTTCCCCACTTTCCATTGTAAAAGACCTCAATGCGACCACGACATTTGTCTTCTCCATTCACCAGTCTCAGAGATTTTTCTTGAAATGAAAACGAATGCAGTTTGGACTTTTGCCTCAGAAATCTAATTTCTAGAATTCTTTATTACTAAAAAAAGAGGAATCACCTCTGCTGTTCTGTTTTGCACCCCTCATGATCAGCTGGAAGTGCTATAGGTTTATTGTTATAGTTATTACTACTATAAGAATGAAAGTCCAGCATATAATAAATACCTCTTTTTTCTTGAGTAGAACTTGTTTGCTATCGTAGGTGTATAGAGCAGGGGTGAAATGCTCCAGTTCCGACCGGATCGCCGGATCCAGTAGCAATGGCGGGGGATGGTAGGAGAACCGGTAGGAAACATCTCTGCCCACCCTCCATGCCCAGCTGAGCCATGCGATCATCAGAGGCTTTTTTTTTATTTTTAAAAGCATTTTTTCTACAATCTCCTCAGCCAAAAAAATGCTTTTAAAAGTTAAAAAAAAAGCCTCTGATGATCGCACGGCTCAGCTGGGATCGTCAGAGGCTTTTAAAAGCATTTTTAACAGCCTTTTCGCCTGAAGAGGTTGTAGAAAAAAGGGTTTTAAACGTTAAAAAAAAAAATTGGCCACGGCCACCCAGTCACATTACCCCCCCCCCCCCCGACATGCCCACAGAACTGGTAGTAACTAATTTTACATTTCACCACTGGTATAGAGATAAAAATAATGCTGTGAAAGAAACCCAACCATGCTCTTTCACTTCCTTTTCTTCTCAATCCATGTGCTCTTCCTACATATACCTATTTGTTTTCAAATTCAAAGCTTGTTCATTTTTTTTGACCAAGCCACTTTATCATGTTGCTTTTGTACTAGTTTAGCTTAATTAATTTGGCTCCCAGTCATTCAAGACACTATCACTATTTTACGTCATCCACAATCAATAAATGTTTTCTTTGTTTATTTATCAAATTTATATGCTATCTCACATATATGCTATTTAGAGCAATATTTAGGTTACTAATGATAGTACCAATCACGGAAGTAGGAGCAGATGTTTTCAACTCTTCTACAGTTGTCTGAGAAGTGGCTGCCAAGCCTGGCATGACTGTTTCTTCCTTCTGGGTTATTGAATGGGTAGTCTTAGATGATGTTGTAGTTTTATATGACATTTCTACGGTTCTCATAGTAGTTTCTTTCTCAGTTGCTGGGTGGGTGGTTTCAAAGGTTTTTTTAGTTGGGAAATATGTGGAATCTACCAAGAAAAAAGAATCAGAATAATAAATAATTTTTATGTAACTCAATAAATTTTGAGTTACATAATAATAAGCTTCAGAAGAATCTATTTCTGGGCTATACCTATTCATGAGTGAGGGTATTTTTTGATGCTAGCCTGCCATAGCATTCTTATATGGTGTAAAATCAAAAGCACTGAGAACTTGAACAATTTACTTACTTACTTACTTACTTACTTACTTACTTACTTACTTACTTACTTATTTATTTATTTATTTATTTATTTATTTATTTATTTATTTATTTATTTATTTATTTATTTATTTATTTATTTATTTATTCAATTTATAGTGCCATCCATCTCACCTAAGTGACTCTGGGAGGTCTACAAAAATAAAAAATAGTAATTAGGAATAAAAACAAAATAAAAGCCATTAGAACCATTTCTGAAATCCTGGAAAATAACACAAGTTTAGCTTCATGGCACTGTTGAAAATGCAATGTTATATGTGTGAGGCAATCTGAATAGCCAAAAGAATACTACTGTATATTTTTTTGTTCTTTTGTTTTTAAAAAATCAAACTATTATTTATGCTGGATTTTTTTTTTCAGAAACAAAAAGTCCCATTATTAGATATCCACGTGTGATCTCAATAAGGAATTTTTTAAATTTCACTAAATAAATTTCAGTTTGGGTAACCAACTTGCCATGTGTGCAATTTAAGTATAGCAGGAACTAAAGCAAAAGGAAAAAAGGACTCAGTGTAATCAGTCATTTTAAAAGATGATGCTTGTTCAAGTGATAATGACAACAGTTGTAATAGAATGGTATCTGTTGACACATTCAGTTTTTAAACTGTGCTTTTTATTTTTTCAATCCTTTTAAAATACCTTCTGTAGATTCAAAGGAACTCGATTTAATGTAAAAACCACAACACTAATGCTATTCAGCAAATAGTTACATAAGAGTTTTTTCAAACTCTTGCCTCTGGGTGCTTAAGCAATGACATAACAGATCAGTTTTATTATGCTATATTGAATACAGAAGATAGTTGAATTTTGCCCAACAGACTGTGTATGTTTTATTTAGATGCAATATTTTATCACACAGAACAATATCGGCCACTTAAAAAAAATAGTACGCCCAAGTGTAGAAAATAGGCTTTACAAATGTCTCAACGTAATCATTTGTAGAACAGAACACACACAAAAAGGTGAATCTATTTCAGCATATAAGAAATACCTCTTATTTCCTGTGTAGTCAGATCTACGGAAGTTGTAGAAAGGTCTGACAAAAACAATAAATTTTAGAGTTAACTTGGTAGACAAACAGCTGGCACTAATACTTTCCTTTTTATGTGCATTCTGTGTACCTGCTTTGTTTGTTTGTATGCTTATTTTGAGAAGCTGTATTTCTGTATTTCCATCAGAGACAGAGTTCATGGGTCTATAAGCCCCTGAAGTAGGCTTTGTAGCTCTCCTTCAGTCACCCAGACAAAACGGGAACAAGTGAAATTGTAAAGAGCTTTTGTCAAATGTATGTGGAGCAGGGGTGAAATCCAGCAGGTTTTAACAAGTTCTGGAGAACCAGTAGCAGAAATTTTGAGTAGTTTGGAGAACCGGCAAATACCACTTCTGACTGGCCCCAGAGTGGGGTGGGAATGGAGATTTTGCAGCATCCTTCCCCTGAAGTAGGGTAGGAATGGAGATTTTGCAATATCCTTCCCCTGCCAGTCCACCAAGCCACACCCCACAGAACCGGTAGGGAAAAAAATTGGATTTCACCCCGATATGGAGATTTTCAGTCATCTAAAGTAGGTCGCAAAGGTGCTTTTTTTTTCCCCAAGAGGCAACTCCAGAAACTCCAGTTGCCTCTTGGAAAAAAAAGAAAAGAAAAAGAAAGCACGTTTTGTCAAAGTACAAAGTGTCAGCTAGCTGGATGTTTTTCATTGTTCCCCCCGCCCCCCTTTTGAAGATATAAAAGTTATTGGCTGGAGCACCGAGTTCAATTCTTAGCATTTCTGAGTGTGGCAAAACTGAAGATGATCAGCAACTGCTCTCAGAGTGATTCTGAGGGTTTGTGAAGTATAAAAAAATACCGTGTGGAAGTGCCCTGATACTGTACAATATGTTATGCAATCAAGGCAGTTCATTACAGGAAAATAAAAATTACCTGCACAAAATTACACTTCAATCTGCACCATAATCAGTTACGTACATTCAAATCATTCTGGGCAATAACGTTGGCCCCAGGCTGGTCTTTACATTCAACATATTCGAGAAGGATTACAGGTAATCCTCAATTTACAACAGTCCATTTAGCGCCTGTTCAAAGTTACAATGGCATTGAAAAAAGTGACTTACGATTTTTTTTGACACTTACGACTGTTGCAGCATCCCCATAATCACATGATCAAAATTCAGTCACTTGGCAACTGACTCTTATGACAATTACAGTGTCCCGGGTAGGGGTGGTTCTGCTTACATTTACTACCAGTTTGCATCGCGCCCACACGCTCTTCTGCGCATGTGCAGAAACTTCTGCTCATGCGCAAATCACCTATGATGACATCCGGGTCAGTGGGCGGAGCCTCCTGCCGGTTTTACTACCGGTTCTTACGAACCAGTCCAAACCGGGGGCAACCCACCACTGGTCCTGGATTCATGTGATCACCTTTTGCAATTTTAGAATAGAATAGAATAGAATAACAGAGTTGGAAAGGACCTTGGAGGTCTTCTAGTCCAACCCCCTGCCCAGGCAGGAAACCCTACACCACTTCAGACAAATGGTTATTTAACATCTTCTTAAAAATTTCCAGTGTTGGGGCATTCACAGCTTCTGCAGGCAAGTTGTTCCACTTATAAATTGCTCTAACTGTCAGAAAATTTCTCCTTAGTTCTAAATTGCTTCTCTCCTTGATTAGTTTCCACCCATTGCTTCTTGTTCTACCCTCAGGTGCTTTGAAGAATAGTTTGACTCCCTCTTCTTTGTGGCAACCCCTGAGATATTGGAACACTGCTCTCATGTTTCCCCCAGACCTTCTCTTCATTAAACAAGACATACCCAGTTCCTGCAACCGTTCTTCATATGTTTTAGCCTCCAGTCCCCTAATCATCTTTGTTGCTCTTCTCTGCACTCTTTCTAGAGTCTCAACATCTTTTTTTACATCGTGGCAACCAAAACTGAATGCAATATTCCAAGTGTGGCCTTACCAAGGCATTATAAAGTGGTATTAACACTTCATGTGATCTTGATTCTATCCCTCTGTTTATGCAGCCCAGAACTATGTTGGCTTTTTTGGCAACTGCTGCACACTGGTGGCTCATATCTAAATGGTTGTCCACTAGGACTCCAAGATCCCTCTCACAGTTATGACTATTGAACAAGGTACCATATATACGGTACCTGTGCATTTTGTTTTTCTTCCCTAAATGTAGAACATTGCTTGTTTCATCTTCTGATAAGCAAAGTCAATAGGGAAGCCAGATTCATTTAACAACCATGTTAACTATCTTAACAACTGAAATGACTCATTTAATAACTGTGGCAAGAAAGGTTGTAAAGTGGAGAAAACTCATTTAACAGATGTCTTGCTTAGTAACCGAAATTTTGGTCTCAATTGTGGTCGAAAGTTGAGGACTACCTGTATTTCACAAAAATAAACCTTTCCATGCACAGGCCTGGTAACACCACAATTAATTTTTTGGCACCTACACCTGCATCTGTCTTTTTCTATTAAATAAAAACTTGTACCCCATTATAGCAAATATCAGCATCACCTCTGCAACTTTGTCCCCCATTTATCGTTCATATCAAGAACTTTTGACTGTGGTATTAGAGCTGCAGTGCAAGAAATAAATTGGGACCCAGAAATGCCTCAGATGAAAGCCCAAAATGAAAAATAAATATGATTTCACATTATTTATTGACTTAAATCAAATTAATTTAAATTCAATTAACGCAAGCATTTGCAAGTATTGAATAATGATCTCCTAATGTCACATTAAGAATTGCAGCAAGGTGGCCTAAGCTCACAGCCAAGTTTTTGGGAAACTACATGTGACCCTGGAGCCAACTATTGTTTTTCTCACCAAAAACCCACATTATAATCTGAAGCAACAGAATATCTCTGGACAAAATTGAAAGTTGGGTGCAGACGTCTCACACACTCATACTGTTCCCAAATGGACTCTCACTATCTTGTTACATAGGTCTTTTTCCTGAATAGCAGTTAACAAATTTGATAGTGGTATATTGGGAACAAACTGTTATTCTTCTTAAAAGTTAAGAACAAATATTATTTATGCTGAAAGCACCCCTGATATCAATGGAGCAAACTTCTGGTAAAAGTTGCTGATAAACCTAATCCTTCCTCACCTCACCTGCCCTCATCCATTTTTGATATCTTTGTACTCCTTTTGCAGCAGTGGATAAGGTGGTGGCCTAGAAATCAGGAGATGGAGTTCTACTCTCATTTTAGGCATGAAATCTGACTGGGTAACTTTGAGCCGGTCACTCTTTCTCAACTCAGCTCACCTCCCAGCATGGGTTTTTGTGGGAAAGATGGAAAGAGAAAGGAAAGTATTAGGTATGTTTGCCAGCATGAGTTATTTGTAAAATAATAAAGGTGGGATGAAAATCTAATAAATGAATAATGTTTTGAGATGCTTACCTTTAGATGTAGCAAATGGAGTTGGGGTTGATATTTCTGTACTGCCTGTCATCAGAAAAACATTTTTTCAGAGAAGCCACATTTTCAATTTGTACAGTATAGAATCAATCAACAAAATCATGACTATAATTCCCAAGAATGGTTATGGATTTAAGAAAAATCAACTCACTCTCATTTTTAATCCATGTAAATAAAGAGACTTACCTGTTGGTAGTAATGCAGCATCTTTCAACAAAGAGGGAGAAAATGTTGATAATGTTATTTAATTTTATTGCTGCATAAAGTACAATATTGTCATATATGATTTTTATGAAAATCTAGACATTTAGTTACAAGAAATCATTTGCATTTTCATCTCTCACTGATGCTTATGATGGTTATGATCCAATTGATTAACCAAAACTGCAATTAGCTTCATAATTTATGCCCTATAAATTACTATTAGTAATTTATATTAGTATAAAATTACTAATACAGACTGATGGCATTATAATAAGTTCTTTGATCTTTTGCTTAAGCCACTGCATTCCCATTTGTAAATAATAAATAATTTGTCATTAATAGTCAGTTAGAAAGACTATAATAGTCCACTTTGAGATATCATGGATTGTTTCATCTTGATTATGGTACATGGTTTAATGTTTGTTCACTTGCCATTTATAAACTTTCAGTTTAGAAAACAATTGCATATATGTTACTTAATAGGCATTGATCAAATAGAGACCAGCACTTAATTCACAAAAAAACTAAACAGGCTTTGATTTATTTAATATTTGTATGCAAGGCCACAGAGTTTTAAGGTAAACTGGGAACTTTTAAAAGATATGCCCCAAAAAACGCAATAGTAAAATCCTTCATCAGGCCAATATGTTAATTTAGTTATAAAAGGAGCTGAACTATCTGAAGGAGCTGTTACCTTTTCTTATAGAACACAGTTTTCTTAGCTAATAAGAATAATGGTTCACTAATTTCATTAGTTTCAAATATATAGGGTCAGATAATATTTCAGATAAACCCTATATATGTTGTAGTCCTGTTTCTTCAACTGTTGAATTGGTACGATCTGATTCAGATTACTTGACCAAATGAAGTTAGTTTGTACATTGACTAAATGTTCTACTTTTAGTCATTCCTCTAGTAACTTTTTAGTTGAGATATCGGGCTTGGCTTCATTTTTAAAGATCTATATCATATATAAATATACAGACAGATGTATACCTGAGCAAACGACACCGACATCCTCATTGTGTCCACAGTCATTATTGAACCACCCAGCATGAGCACAATCCCAGATGGTGGGCTCACTTCCTGTGCATTTTACATCATCCAGACTGATGTTCCCTGATCCTTGGCCAAAGTACGCCCATCCTACCACCTTAGTTGCATTGCCACATGCAAGTTGTCTACACACTATATGTGCGTTGATTGGATTAAAGTAGTCATCACAAACAGTCCCCCAAATCCCTTTAAAATAAACCTCTAATCTTCCGGCACATCTGTTCCATCCATTTACTAAGCGTAGTTCCTGTGTCCCTTTCAAAAATACAAATGATATTATTGTAAGTGGTTGTGGTAAAATAAAATTAGATCAGCTCAAAACTGTTCTGAATTTTTTTTTAAAAAAACATGCTACAATATAATCTGCAAAATAATAACTTTAGGTCAACATGGTAGATGACAGATTAATAGTAGTTTTATTATGCCTTAATTCCTGAGTGGATTCATTTTATTCATAGAAGTCACCAAAAAGGATTCTCTGAGAGCAGTTTTATGAACACTTCTTGATGAATGATTGCTAGCACCATCCAAAGACAAGTTGTGCAGCTATTTCATAATTCTCATGAAAACCATTTTTGGATTAACACAAAAGCATTAAAATATGTACACACTGGGCTTGTACGTTTTGTACAAGATTTGTACATTGCTTCTTTTGCTTCTGTGTATCCAAATTCATAGCATCAAGAGGTAACATTGATCCAAACACAGCTGATTCATGCTTACTATATTGCTGAGTGTTTTCTGAACACTATGAGCAAAGCAGCAACAATTTCTCAGTTTACTGAGATGTAACCACCTATCACCTTCTCAGATCCAAGAAAATATATAATGTAATAATATAATATTAAATAATATAATATAAAGTATAATATAGTATAGTATAGTATAGTATAGTATAGTATAATATAATATAATATAATATAATATAATATAATATAATAATTAATATAATATAATATAATAATATAATATAATAATATAATATAATAATATAATATAATATAATATAATATAATATAATATAATATAATATAATATAATATAATATAATATAATATAATATAATATAATATAATATAATATAATATAATACAATACATCCGCAATACCTGATTCTTGTAGAAGTGCAGCATGTATTACCAGCATCCAAGGAAAGAGTTTCTGGTGGCCCATGTTTCAAGTTGTGTTCTACTAATCTAAAGAAACAGGAAACTTGAGAATTTATAAATGTTCCAATCCAAACAGGAAAAAAAATCACTATGCAATTTGATATTCCATCTTCATCTCCTAAGTCTGTATCAAGGAAGTTAATAATATTTTCATTTCACAATATTTAGTCCAGGGAACACAGTTACTACTAAGGAGAAGTGAGGAAGAGGCTGAGTTTCCAATATTCATGGAAAAGCTTGGTAATCACGTACAATAACATCTAATGCAATTGCTCCAGGAAATGTTCATTTTTAAAGTTAATGGCAAAGTGTATGCATATCCAAGCTATCAAATTATACAATGTCTGAGAAATAGGCTAGAACTATTCACCAGGTTTTTTGGGTTCTGAGATCTATCCATATGAGATACAAATCCTCAACTGAAGTTTCTGATGATGTAGCCCAGAAACATATTTAACTGCAAATGGTTCTCATTTAACAACTATTTATTCAGTGACTGTTCAAACATATGATGGCACAGACTGAATGAGTGGCTTTTATGACCTATCCTTGCATTTATGTCAAACACAATGTTCCTGCAATCATTAGTCATCATTTGCACCATTTGCTGGTTTCCTACAAGCCAAATCAGTGGGGAAGTTTGCCAGAGGTCGCAAATGGCAACCATGTCAAGTCCTCGCTAAACAACCTGCATTGAATCATTAAATGACGGCAACCAGAAGTGCCGTTGCTAAGCAGTTCAGGCATGTGATATTGTGCTTTATGATCCTGTCATTTAGCAATGGAAATTCCACTCCCAATCACCATCGTTAAATGAAGATTACCTATAATGCATTTGAAAAAGCATACTATCTCCTCTGCTGCTGGCTTGAATATCTACAGTAAGTCTCCTTTCCAACTGTGATTGTTTAAATATTTTCTTAAGAAAAGCAACAAAAATTGTGTAATTTGTAGTGTTGCTTTTTATGGTTTGTGGTTTGTTTTCTGTAAGGATAAAGCCAGACCCAACTGTCAACTTCTTTAGGATTGTATATACTATAATTTTCATATGTTTCTAACCTCAAAGTAATAGGGAAAAAACAAATTTTGGCTCAGGTCACTGAGCTCTAAAAGGGTTCAGTATTGGCATGTAATCTACAGTGTATATTACTCATCCCCATAATGTGCTTAATTATAAATATGTAACTTTGGGTCATTTTGCTCAGTAAATAAATGAAGAAGTAAAATGTTTTTGACTCATTTGTTTAATTGGGTTTGTCTTTGTGTAACTGAGGGCTTGAGTGGAACATTTTAGGTGATATTTATGCAAAAAATGTTTGATAAGATTCACAATTTTTTAAGCTGTAGGCAGCTTGAAGAATGCCTACAGGTAGTCCTCGACTTACAACACTTCATTTAGTGACCATTCAAAGTTAGAACAACAGTGAAAAAAGAGAAGTATGATTATTTTTCACACTGAACACCATTGCAGCATTCCCATGGTCACATGATCAAAATTGAGATGCTTGGCAAGTGACTCATATTTATGACAGTTGCAATGGGGTCACTTTTTTATTTTTTTTATTTTTATTTTATTGAATTTGTATACCACCCTACTCCCGAAGGACTCAGGGCGGTGAACAGCCATAGAATAAAACATATAAATACAAAATTTAAAATAGATTAAAACGAATTAAATAATTTGGCTGAACAAATTAAAAACCCCAATAATTTAAAACCAGATTTAAAATTTCCATTTAAAAAGGGGAAAGACTTAGGTCAGGCCGGCTTGATGAAATAGGAAGGTCTTGAACGTGCGACAGAAGGTACGCAGATCCGGGATCCTCCGTATCTCCGGGGGGAGCTCGTTCCAGATAGTAGGTGCCCCCACAGAGAAGGCTCTCCCCCTGGGGGCCGCCAGTCGACATTGTTTGGCCGACGGCACCCGGAGGAGCCCCTCTCTATGGGAGTGTACTGGTCGGTGGGCGGCTATTGGTGGTAGCAGGCGGTCCCGTAAATAACCAGGTCCTAAGCCATGGAGCGCTCTAAAGGTGATAACCAAAACCTTGAAGCGCACTCGGAAGACCACTGGGAGCCAGTGCAGCTCGCGCAGGAGAGGTGTTACATGGGAGCGCCACGTCGCTCCCGTCACCACCCGCGCGGCCGCACTCTGCGCCAGTTGGAGCCTCCGAGTGTTCCTCAAGGAGAGCCCCATGTAGAGAGTGTTACAATAGTCCAGACGGGAGGTGACGAGGGCATGAGTGACCGTGCGTAAGGAGTCCCGATCTAGAAAGGGACGCGAATCAGGCGAACCTGATGAAAAATCCTCCCGGTCACGGCCATCAAGTGCTCTTCTAAAGACAGCCGTGAGTCCAGGAGGACACCCAAGTTGCAAGCCCTTTCTGTGGGGGCCAATGATTCACCCCCAATAGTCAGCGATGGCACCAGCTGACTATATCGGGACGTCGGAAATCACAGCCACTCGGTCTTGGATGGGTTGAGCCTGAACCTGTTTCTCCCCATCCAGATCCGTACGGCCTCCAGGCACCGGGACATTACTTCAAGGGCATCGTTGGGGTGGTCTGGGGTGGAGATGTACAGCTGGGTGTCATCAGTGTACTGATGGTACTCCACCCCGAAACCACGGATGATCTCGCCCAGCGGCTTTACATAAATGTTGAACAAAAGGGGTGAGAGGACCGATCCTTGTGGCACCCCACATATAAGGGGCCTCGGGGTCGACCTCTGCCCCCCCGTCAACACAGACTGCGACCGGTTGGAGAGAAAGGAGGAGAACCACCGTAGTACGGTGCCTCCCACCCCCAACTCTTCCAACCGGTGCAGCATGATACCATGGTTGATGGTATCAAAAGCCGCTGAGAGATCTAACAGGACCAGGACAGAGGAGCACCCCCTGTCCTGAGCCCTCCAGAGATCATCCACCAACGCGACCAATGCCGTTTCCATGCTATACCCAGGCCTGAAGCCCGACTGGAACGGATCTAGATACGTTGTTTCATCCAGGTACTGGGGGAGCTGTCGTGCAACCACACTCTCAACAACCTTCGCCACAAAGCGAAGGTTGAAGACTGGACGATAGTTAGCCAATACTGCCGGGTCCAGGGAAGGCTTCTTGAGGAGAGGTCTCACCACCGCCTCTTTCAAGGCGGCGGGAAAGACACCCTCACCCAATGAAGCATTTATAATCCCCTGGAGCCAGCCTCACGTCACCTCCTGGGAAGCCAGCACTAACCAGGAGGGGCATGGGTCCAACAAACATGTGGTTGCATTCAGTCTACCCAGAATCCTGTCCACGTCCTCAGGGGTCACAGGATCAAACTCATCCCAGATAACATTCTCAGGACCTGCCTCTGTCATCCCCGCTGGATCTACCCAGTCGGAGTCCAGATCTTCCCGAATCTGAGTGATTTTGTCATGCAGATACTGAACAAAATCATCGGCTCTTCCCTCCAAGGGGTCCTCCTGCGCTTCCTGGTGGAGCAGGGAGCGGGTCACCCTAAACAGGGCGGCCGGGCGATTATCTGATGACGCAATAAGAGCAGCAAAATGAGTACATTTTGGCTGCCTTCTGACAAGCAAAATCGATAGGGAAGTCAGATTCACTTAACAACCGTGTAACCAACTTAACAACTGTAGTGATTCACTTAACAACAAAAAAGGTCATAAAATGACAGAAGAAAGGTTGAAAAATGAGGCAAATTCACTTAACATATGTTTAACTTAGCAACAGAAATTTTGGGCTCAATTGTGGTGCTAATTCGAAGACTACCTGTAGTTAGGCATTTGCTAAAAGTTAACATTAGCTTGATGATACATAATCAAATCAAAATAAACCTCACTGTAAGACTGATCACCTGCTTAGAATACACAAAAATGTCAGTTTCTTGGAATTCCATTTACTAAGCTTCCATACGCACTACTGTTACATATGGAATGACTTTCTGAAAAAGATCAGAGAAGAGCAAGATATGAAATTCCACAAGAGGAATTTATCTTGCATTCCTAAAATCACACGGCCAAATTAAACAAGGCGTCTTCCATCCAATCAGCAGTTCCCTTTCTGAAAACTTAGTGGCACACTTTGAGAAAATTGAATTACCTCTGGAAAGTGGGAAGTGAAAGACTTTCAGTTTCCACACCTACTGTTCTTAGAAACTCTATAGCAGCCATTTATTTTAAAACTTTTTCTCTAGACTAATTTTTATGCAAGGAAGGATTTCTTCAATTGGAGGATCAAACTCAAACCTACCTTCTATGTGAACTGCAGTCTTGATGAAATTCACCTTTCTCTTCTATATTACGTTTGATTACAAATAGTTTGGATTCTTTAGTGCACAACTTAAAATGGTCAGCAATAGTAAGCATGGTTTTCTGTAAATTGATGAACTACAACTCCCAGCAGCCCTTTCAATGAGCTTCCCAGGACCTTCTGGGAACTATCATTCGGTGACATCTAAAGGGCCATATTTGGCCCTAGAACTGGTTCATTGAGTCATAATATTCATAGAAAAGTACTGTTCATTAGGAACAGATAGACCTAGTTTGAAAACTATACTGCCATCATACTATTCTCAATTTCATTTGCAATATTTATTATTATTTATTATTTATTTTATTAGTCATATTTCTATGCCGCCCACTCTCCGAGGACTTTGGGCAGCTTACACCAGACAGTATACTAAATAGCATATTGCCCCCTAACAATCTGGGTCCTCATGTTTCCCTTAGATCAAAATAAACAAAACACTGATCCAATATACATTCCCTGATGTTTTGGATTTGAGAACTAAGATCTAAATTCTCTTCATTTCTTTCTTTTGCTGTAACTCTTCAGCATACAAATATACAGACAATAATGTGCTACCTTCAAATAATTGTGGTATCAACTTATTTTAAAGAAAATTGCAACCATATTGAATAGCAAATTCTTGCACAGGCAGTAAATTGTATAAAAGAACAAATGAATGGTTAGTCACTAATCTGAAATATATGATTTTAAAATGCAAAAATAGAGAAATGTGCTCCAAGGGTGACCTTTGTGGATTTGGCATGCTTATGAAGTTGTTTATTATAACAATGTCTAGTTTAAAAACCTCCATCTAACTTCCAAGTAAAACAAAGAGCCTCTATAAAAGTTGAAGGCCATGTTCTACCTATGACAGGTAGAATGAGACTTCTGGGAACTAACTGTTCTTTTGTTAAGTGCTTCTTTCTTTCCGCATTTCAATTGAATACATTTAATGCTTCTGATGAGGTATTTCCTTTTCTCTTTCTGTTTGGATCATCGTTACAAGCTGAACAAATTAAATATATACGGCAAGCTGAATGATCACCCTATGTAACCCTACTTAACTAGCAACATAAGATATATTTAATATAGCAATATTTAGCAATATTTAATATAGCAATATTTAAATCATTGTAGCTAACAAAGAATACATTTTGAAAAATTTCAGTAATGCTCTATTAGGTCTAACTAATTATTTAATGTCAGAAGAATAATTTGGGGTTCCAACTCAAACTGGGGTTGTGGAAGAATAAAAATGAGATCCAGATAGCTTTGAGGAAAGGAGAAATATTTATTCCTAAAACAAACAGTTTGCTTTTAGGGGCAGCTGCAGAGAAATGGGGTACAGTGGCAGACTTATATAGGGGGAGCTTGTCCAGGAAGTGTCTACTTGCTGATTCTAGAGTGGGAGTGGCAGACATATAGGGGGAGTGTGTGGAAGTGTTTACCTGCTGATTCTAGAGTGACCCTTGAGGGGCATATGTGTGTGTGTAGGCATGTATTCTTGTAAACATGCAGTTCTGATGGGACACCTAATTTGATTAACTCTATTTGTTTTTGCAGCTCTTCTCTTTGATATGAGGATTAGGTCTGGGTAATTAATTTGGAAATTTGAGGAAATTTGGGTAAAGGATTTTTCTCTGTTTTTTATGTTTTACTTGATTAATTTACTTTTCAGCTTGACTGTCAATTATCTAGTGGAGACGCTGATTCTCAGATCATTTGTGGATTTTATTAATGTTTTAAAGAGAGATGGAAACAGTATAAAGAATAAAATATATTTTGATATAAAATTTCTCACATTAAGTAGCAGAGAAGTGACCAGCTTAGTTCTATATTCCCTGTGTTTTGTCAGATAAATATACTTCTACTGATTCAAATGTTATAGTCTACTGACAAAGGACTGTAGATAGTTAAATGTAGACTGTAGATAGTTAAATGTAGATGCCTCAAAGACATTTGATTGCCTATTATAGAAAACAGGATGTTGGACTAAGCAGGTGTTTAGCTTAATCAGAAATATAAAAATGTTCTTTATACAGAAATCATGCTTACAATATGAAGTGTCTGTTATTCAATTATTTATATTAATGAAAATTTATTGGGTTTCATTTTACTATATTTTGCAACTGCTCTAAGACGCTATATTTTAAATAAATGAATCTGTATATTTCATCTAATATCCATAAAAATGATAGTATTCCTTGCTATCCTAGCAAGTTCATTAACTGAGTCATCCTTCTCTCAACATCCAGATCTGTGTTTCTAGGAAGGAAGGAAGGAAGGAAGGAAGGAAGGAAGGGAGGGAGGGAGGGAGGGAGGGAGGGAGGGAGGGAGGGAGGGAGGAAGGAAGGAAGGAAGGAGAGAGCGGGAGAAAGAGAAAAAAGAAAATGGTTTTCCTGAATGACGTGGTGGCCTAGAGGTGAAGCCTCAGATTCAGAAGGTTGAGAATTCAATCCTAGATAGTGGTAGATATTTCTCTCTCAGAGTGCAAAGACAAAATATTTGCCGTGAACTCCAAGTAGGTGTTGGGAAGACCATCCAACCAGTAAATGCTCAGCTCCATTGACTCACCCTGACTCTACCCGAATTAAGGGTTTGCAGGATCAAAAAAAAAGAAACAAAGAAAAGTTTGTCTAGTATTAAACTTTGATTACCTATATGTTGGTTGCTGAAGAGGTCTTTTTGTTTCCTTCTTCATTTTTATTGTCGCTTTTGACTGGTCTTTAAATGTGGCTATTATCTATGTGTCTATTGATAGCTGATTTGTTTGAATGGCAAGCCTCCAGGAATTCCCTAGAATTTTTTGAATTTAGCTTTGTCTAGGATGCTCACTGTTTCCCAGTTAAGTATGGTTGAGTCTGTCCACATGTTGTGAGTTTAAGGAATTTTCATCATGTCTTCTGACTGCTAGTGGATGCATTCTCCTAATCTGCCTTTCTGCCATACATAGTGGCTGTCATAGTCCTTACACTGCACATTATAGGCAGCATTTCCTGTCTGTTGCCATCTTCTCAATTCTGGCTTTGTATGCATTTGCTCTTAAGCCTTGGTCTTGTCCATCCAGAATTAACCCCTCTGTCTGTTTCTTCAACATTCCTGTTCTTAGCCATTGCCAGGTCTTTTTGTTATCTACTTTGCATGGCCCATTTTTTTTTAATGTACTGGCCATGGACATTTGTCTTGTCATGTCTCTTTCTTGTAGGCAAGCATGGTCTCTCCAGTATTAACTAAGCCTTCATGGAACACTAGCTTCACTGTCTTCTTCACATTCCTAGTATATAGGAAAACCTAAAGACATATCATGCCAGGATTCATACTTTTCAAATACAGCAAACTTGCTTTAAAAAAGGTCTTTTGGAGACAGATGGTTGGTCTATAAATTTGATAAACAAATAAATAAACTTGATGCCAACCAGTCTTTTAAAATACAGATTGAATATAGAAAAAAGAAGAACAGAATTTAACTGTCTGGTTTTATTCAGTTTTTATGTTATAAGAGGGTAACAGAAAATGTTACCTAGATGTATTTGTAATGAGTTTTAAATTCCAGTAGATGGCAATGCTGGAATTTAGAAAATTATTTTTTTGGGATGGTAGGGCATAATGTGTATTTTACCAAGTTTTAAAATTAATGTCTACAATGTCAGCTAATTCTAGGAGATTTACATCCCTAGTATTAAACCAGATCATTCCTTTAGATGTTATCATAATATAAGTAAAATTATTTTTTTTCTGAAATTACTTGAATTGGTTAGAAAATTCCAAGTTACACAAGGTAAGTGGGTATAAATAGCTATTATTTACCAATTCAAAACACTTTTTCAGTAAGAACATATTACATATTATCAAAGCTTCTAGAACAGGATACATGTAATGGACATAAGACCAAGCTAAATCCAAAATTGTTAGGGAAATCCTGGAAGCTTGGCATTCAGACAAAGCAACCATTAATAGAATCATAAAGATATGCTAAATATTTGCAGAGTTCAAAAGAGATATTAAAAACATTAAGAAAGAAATGAAGTAATCAAAGAAGCCAGAAGACATCCTGTCCAGCAAACAAAACCCAGATAATTGGGGTTTAATACCAGACAAATAAGCAAGCACAAAACTAAATCATAATCAAGGAACCACCAGAAAGGAAACTGGCACTGGTTGGCAAACTACTGTTATATAAACAGGAAGCAAACTTCATTCTCATTAACACTGATGATGTTACCTAATTAGGGAAAGAAACATCTGCAAGCGAACAACAAAGCTAGGATTCCATAGTTACATATGTTCTCCTTAGCTTTATTCCCAGTATTTGATGTCATTTAATTTGTGTGCATATAAGAAAGTAATTACATTTCATGATAAATAGTGGTAGTGAAATAAAACTGTCTTACAACTTTATCAAACAGAATAGACCTGGAAGGGACCTTGGAGGTCTTCTAGTCCAAGCAGGAGACTCTATACCATTTTAGATAAGTGGCTGTCCAGTCTCTTGTTAAAAACCTGCAGTAATGAAGCACCCACAACTTCTAAAGGCAAGCTGTTCCACTGGTTAATTGTACATTAGAACATTATGACATTAGAAACATATCTAATATATAGCAATGAATTGTTGATCTGTGTGCTGTTCACATGTGGTTAAGGCACCTGGCTAGAAAGTGGCAGACCATGAATTCGAGTCCCATCTTAGCCATGAAAGTTAGCTGCGTGACTTTGGGCCAGTCACTTTCTCTCAGCCCAATTTACCTCACAGGATTGTTATTGTGGAAAAAATAAGAGAAGGAAGATGTGTTGGGTATGTTTGCTGCCTTGGATTATTTGTAAAAATAATAAAGGAGGGCTACAAATAAATAAATAGGAATTAGCCTTCTTTGAGGGGAGAGCAAAGAAGAGATCCATGGAATTATCTGGTAATTTCTTGAGTTGTTTTGCTTAAAGTAATGTTTTCATTCTTCTTTCCATTTCTAGTATTTACTCTTATTTTTAATACTATATTAATATAGGAATGTTAACATGTTTTAACAAATGTAATATAGAGTTTATGTTATGTTATATTAATTCACTCTACATTAAGACTCTTTGTTAATATCGGTATAATATGAAATTTCTATCTTTTTTCTTTTTACCACTTTCTCTAATATAGTTATTGTGAATAATGCAAAAATGTATACATTTTGATCATAAAGCCTATGATATAGTATGTACAATTATGAAGACAGTCATAATTAGGATATGATACCTACTAGAAATTTGGATCAGTTTTGTTTTTCAACCTTTCCTGGCATCTCCTTTCAGGTTGTCTCCCAACCCATTGACTAGCCTGATTTGCAATGTTGATTTATTTATTTATTATTTATTTATTATTGCGATTTATATGCCGCCTTTCTCCCTAGGGACTCAAGGCAGCTTACAATATGACAAATTCCAATACAAATCACAATGAAATAAAATTAAAATCAGCAACCCTATTAAAAACAGTTTAAAATTATGACAATGTATCCCCAAATGGATCAGTTGAATTGACGAAAGAGCTACGTCTTCAGCTAGCGACGGAAGGAAAGAAGGTCGGGGGCTATCCTGAGCTCGGTGGGCAATCCATTCCAGAGGGTCGGGGCTCCCACAGAGAACACACAGAGAACACACAAATTTGAACTAAGGTAAGAGCTTGATTGAACTAAGGTAAGAGCTTGACTACTTCAAATAGCTCTGGAAATTCTGAAAGACTGTGAAATTGTGGTGAAATTACTTAGGGAAGTAATATTAATAACTGAAAATCTGAGAGAATATTTATTTCCCCCCACCTTTTCATACAGTCATCTTTGTCTGAGTGTGTGTGCTTGTGCATAAATTTTGTTGTATGTTGTTGTAATCAGCTTAGGCAAATAACATACTTCTAACTGAATAATACAATTTTAACTAAACTAAACAAGGGAACTGATAGCATCAAAAGTTGGACAGAAGTGTGGAAATAAAAGAAAACAGAGCTATCCCTAAGGTCGCAGTGTATATCATCGAATCAGCCTACCAGGTTGTCATTGTGTTACTGACTGTTGGGTAGGTTTAATTTATCATTTAAGTTTAATTAGTAGGTGAGAGAGCCATCTTGGCATATTTAATGAGTTTTTAATTGAATGGGTGAGCTTGTATATACAGTAGCTGGCTAGACTTAGCTCTGCCTATTTGATGCAGTATCAGCCCAGACTGGAGGAATTGAGAAGAATGGTTATGGTTTACTAGCCTTATCTGGAGACTCTTCTGCTTCATTGAGGGAACTGAATATGCACATCTTAAATTAGGTTGCAACAGCAGCATGAAGACTTGTTGATACACTGTCCAACCCATTGCCTAATAGCCACTCTATGTGACCTATCTATGATGTAGAGAATCTGAGGTTCTTTAAAACTCACATTCACATTCACATTCACATATGGCCTTTTTCATACTTCCATCTGAAGACCTCATGATTTCTATTACAAGCATGAGCAATTTTACTATATCATCACTCTGTCTATGTCAGTAGCACATAAAACAGAGCAACTTCATAATAAGCATTGTGTAAAGATTATGAATGGGAAGGTTTTGTTAGCTCTCTGTTCTCCTAGTCAAATTATTTTCAGGTAAGGGTTGGATTGATAACCATCTTTTTTTCCCCTTATATCATTTTTCTTATAGTAGGAAGGGACCCTTTACACTTGTAAGGATTGGTGAATTCCAGAATAGTCTGAAGGGTTTCTAGGTGAAAGGTTTGGAAACTGTGCCAAAAAGCACTTACAAAATCTTGAAGGGAATGTTGAGCCATTACTTTAATTAAACCATATTCCATGAGAAACTATGCTTGTTTTCCACTATATTTTTAGACACAGGTTGCCTGAACCACAGTATCTAAATCTATGTTGGATTATAGCAATTTGCTGTAGTTGGAGCCACTCTTAAGCTTGGCCAGAAAAATGCATATCCCAAGCATTACCGTAATACGTATTTGTTCTGAAGGAGCTGTACCAATTTCCAATTTGCAGCTGAGCTGTGTTTGGTGTGACTGTAACAGTTTACAACTCTGTATATATGTTAGAACCTGAAGATCATTCCTTCTCTCCTATATAGCTGATCAGACATTTAGATCTTTTTGATAAAATTAGTTTGCTAGAAATTTCATGCTGCCACCTGAGAAAAGCCATTCTTGATAACAAGTCTATGAAATGTCTTGCCCATTGTGTTATAGTTGGCATTTAGCATAATAGATGCTTGTCTCCATTTTAAAATATATCCTTTCCTCTAAGGCTTGTGGTCAAATTGGGCTTTTGAATCTTTCTTTTTTCTTTTTAATCTGAAGTTCTTCTGAACGGTATATTTTTTGTACATATAATAGCATTTTATTATTTTAAAGATGTGGCTATTCTTAGGTTTCCCAAAATAAGGGTTCTTTTGGTTTTTACAGTTTCTATAGTGAAAATATTTTTATTTTAAATTGTTCTGATTTCTTGTAAAATTTAACATATATTATATCTTTCTCTGGGACTGTTTCATGAAACAAAAGTGGGGAAAGAAATCTTCAAATAAAAATAAATATAGTAATTCATAGGTTCGATTTTTCTATAGAAGTAGTTGTCCTTGCACCAAAATAATAAGCTCACTCTTAGTTTGCAAAGATAGCAGTTTTATTGCAATGCATTGGAAGCAAAATACAATTTCCAATAATTTGAAATTAATTTAGTGACAAAGTTTTTCTATTCATATATACAGCAATGAATCCTAAAAATTTTCATTTTTGTAGCTCATCCATCTTAAGGGGTTCTTTAAAAATTATGCTTTTTCTCATTAGTTTAACATGTTGGCCTATATTGACCCCTTTAGTCTTCAACAAATTATTCAATTTATTAAAAGTCTGACCAAGTCTTAATATATTATGTAACTTCTCAGACAGCAGAAGCTGCCTTATAAACTGCCATTGGTGTGAGAGAAAGAATAATAATCCACAATTATTTTCAGAAATAGAAGTAATTTTGCTTTTCAGAACATGAAGGGATGCTATAACATAATATATTTATACAATTTAGATATTAACTACAACTAGTATGTATCCTTCCTGTATGAAATACAGGTACATTTTTTTTTTCTGTAGCCATTTAGGTTGACTATTGGAATTGGTATATCTTCTATGTCAGACTTTAATAAAATAAGAATGACAAAACATATGAAGAACGTTTTAAAAGTTAGCTGTTTTCTAGTGTCAAACAGTAAAATTATTTGGATAGAACTAAGGGTTTTAATAAGAGTATGTTATTGATGAACTCTCAAATATTTTCATAAGGCTAACAATCATCACGAGGAACACAAACCTCAAGTGAACTTTGGCATTTTTGTATAAAGTGCTTAACAAAATTAAACAGCCTGTTTATATCATGATGTACTATCTCAGCAAATTGCATAGCCATTTAGGAAAAGACCTTGTCCACGTAAAATGCTGTTTAGACTAATTTTCCTTTCCCTCATCCCCTAATATTGTCTGATGAAGAGCTCTGAAGATCTTAAAAAGTTGTTTTAATATTTCATTCACTTTTAGTTGCTTGTATAAAAGATAGTATTCAGCTATGGATTTGAAACATTTTCTCTATGGAATAACATGGGTATGATTATTTTTTTTAGGTATCTATCTAGCTTTCATCATTTTAACCAGAAAACATAGTCAAATGGAGGGAGGGGATGAAATCCTTATTTTTGAACTTCATTTTCATCCTTCAGAAGTTTGAGTGGTCCCACAACAACATTAACCTTCTCCTGAGATTCATCCACGGCTCTCTTTTTTCTCAGTAAACATCCCTGGTGGCATCTAGATGAACGATCACCTGCTCTACACACTACTAATTTACATTGTATGTAAACTGAATTGTGCTGGTTAAGAAACTTAAAGGAGTTGAACTGGAAACGAACTACATTGTTTGTTGGTGAAGACAGGCTTCTATAAGTAGAGTCTCGTGGGCATCTGAAAAATAAAAGAAAATATTGTTGTGTCAGGTATGCCTAGATGCTTACTTCAAATATTTTATTACAGTGTAATGATGTATGTAATTCCTAAATTTCTGCAGTAGATTGACTCTGATGATTATGAGATGCAGTAGAGAACAATAGGGAAAGCATATAATATTGGAATATCAAAATGAATAAACCCAAATTTGGGGCTCGTAAAAGTGCTTTAAGATATGTACTTGGGAGGGAAAGTAATATGTTGTGAGTAAGAGCAAGGCAACGGCTCTGTAATAATAACTATTTTTGTACAAAGTATGTGAAATTGGCCATAATCTAAACAAAGTTCGGTCATTATTAGTATGCATTTTGTGACCAATCCATTCAGCCCATAATATCATTTTTATTCGCCTTAGTTTTTGTATATGTGATTGAATTACTTGATATTAATACTTACTTTTATAATTTGATATTAACACTTAATATTTGATAATTTAAGTGAAATATTAACATAACCTGGTATTGTTTTGTTTGAAAATAAGTCATTACAGTTTGCAGATGAACCTTGCAGTTCTTTCTATACTGTCTTAAGAAATATGACATAAGCAGAAAATCTAATTCAGAATCTATGTGTCTGACACAATGGCAATTTCTTTGTGGCAACTTGGATTATGGTTCTTACATATTTAATACACACTTACCCACTTCGGATTAAGTCATAGGTCAAGGTTCTAAAATCATTACTATCAGGAGATGCGATACATGTGTCTAAGAAGAGTACAATATTTGGATCAGCAGTGTGCAGAGTAGCTTGGAGATATAAATTCTGGTTGAGTGAAACGTAGTATGGTGATCCCAGAACTTTATGGGTGAAGGATAATGATGAATAGAATGCCAGAGACACATTGTAATGGCCAATACGCCTTTCAGTAAGGTCAATAGCATTTTGGGCAGTAAACATTGTTTCTACAATAGTGTTCTGCTTCATTTCACACAAAATATGAAATTGAAAGTTTTTCTTTCTTGTAATAATATAATCGGAGTTGAGTGTCTTGATTACATTGTAATAAATTATCGAGTCATTCTTCACCTAAAAAAGCACACAGAAAAAAAGAAAAAGTAATCAACAGAAAAAAGAAGTAATTAATCAACAGTATTGACATAAAAATACTCATTACCACCATTTTAAGACTACTATTATTTCAGAATTATAGTAACAAAAGTTATGTTAACAAAAACCATGCTACCCATTACAAAACATTTCAGCAGCCACAACCCTGGCTTTTCCTCAACGTGGATGATAAAATAGTCATTGATTTTTTTTCTCCTTTCCAAAATTCCCTTTTTAAAAAAAATTAATTGTAATATTAGATCCAGTTAATGTGTTCAGAGTTAAGCAGAATTTCTTAAACCCAATATCTGAAATTAACTTTAAACTTACATTTCAGATAGTACATTTTCTTATAATAGTAGTTAAGAGAGAGAAGACAGATAATTATTAGTTTTAACAACAACAATTAATTCTCACCCTTATCTGTGTGTTACAGCCATAGAATGGTATAATAAAGTAAACATAATCGCCTGCAATGTGAGATGAACATGATCTATCTAGGGAGTTCAGGTAAACTTGTGATGCATTATAGCCGATTGAATTGAGATAGGGTATGCTAATCCGTGCACGCATGAATCCATCAACACATGAAAGTCCTAAATAATAACACAGAGAAGCAAACGTTAAGCAAAATGCCAATACATCTAAGTATTACTATTATTTTAATTCTTGAATCTGCTGTGGACCAAATAAACTAATTAAGAAATATCTCTTCTACTTAGCTAGCAAAGGAGACTTTCACTTTCCCTGAGAGTAGAAGCATCCAAATCAAATACCATGTTTCCCCGAAAATAAGACCCTGTCTTATATTTTTTTGAACCCTGAAAATAAGCGCTTGGCCTTATTGCCATGTGCTCAAAAGCCCGATTGGGCTTATTATCAGGGGATGTTTTATTTTGGGGGAAACAAGGTAATGCATAGAAAAGTGGGTTTATCAATTATGAAATTACTTCATCTTTTCAGGAACATGGGAAGAGAGAAAGAGGGGGAGGGAGGGAGAGGGAGAGGGAGAGGGAGAGAAAGAGAGAGGGTATTATATCCACAGGCCAGTAATGCAAACCACCCAATCATCAACTAATTTTCAGAGTGCTTAATGTCAGTAAGAAAAGTTGATCATTGTGTTCTGAGAAGTACACTCATGGACCTTTGTACTAAAAAAAAATGGAAAATCACAAGCCTTAACGCAACTAATTGGTTTCAGTGAAACTTTTATGACATAGAACGTCAAATTGTACTTCTCTCTGGAAGCTAAACAATTCATTTTATAAATGCTCATGTTCTATATAATCAGAATAATGTTAGATAAGTCCTATCTGAATTCACTTCTTTGTGTATTGATTTGTACATAATATAATACTAATCTCAGTATTATATTGTCACCATATATTAAGTTTCAATCAAAACTAAGATATAAACTGCTTTGTCATGCCACAACTTCATCCCTATTATCTTTTCATAATTGTGTCAAAGGATAAATGTCATGCTTAAGCCTTCCTCAATCTGTCCTGGCATACTAGCTTGGAGAAGACAGTATTAGACGATCAGTTATGTATAAATGATTCCAGAATGCTTCCGATTCTTACAAATATATTTTTCAACTGAGATTCTAAAAAAGAAAAGCTACAGTTCTTGCATCTGTAATGCAAACTAGGAATCTGAAAATACAACAAAGGTGAATATCTTCATTGAACTGGTGGTTTAGCAGTTCAATTTACAGTAATCAGCACACCTTTTCACAATGACAATGAGAATATTTTTCTTTTTAAAATCTGGATCAAGAATCAGAGTACACTGTGGTCAACTTGAATCGTTGCCACAAAAACACATGGGACAATGCCATATTAAAGTACTATATGTGAAATGTATTTCTCACATATCAAATTCATTATATGAGACTTATATTATGGTTTATAATTTCTAGGAACCATGAAAAGGAAATAAATGCAAGATTTTCTGAAGGAAAAATGAAGATTTCAGGGGCTGTTAAAACAGATGTTCAAACTTCTGCACTTCTAAATTTCTCATTTTAAATTTCAAAAGTAGATTCTAAAGTAGGAAAAAGGAGTAAGCCTCTAATCTAAATTCAGTTTAAAGAGGGGTGAAAGATTTACTTAAAACCAACTAAAACAAAAACTGATTTGGAATTAAATATTCATTAAATTATTATGCAAATATAGCAGCATTGGTCTGTGAATATAACCATTTGATTAGGTTAATGCTGAAATTGATTCAAAATGATATTCATGATTGCTATGCTATCTAATAGTACTATTAGACTTTAATCCGTTGCTTGATTTAGACATATAAATGGTGAAAACATAATATTTTTAAATCTTAGGTATACAATCCCTTGCAGAGTAGGAAAGTACTTCCTAGTCTGCAAGGGACTAACTTGCAGACTCCATGTGTCAGACTTGCTGTGTCACGTTGCTGTCAAGTGACATTTCGTGACGTTTTTCCCATTTGCGGAGCTGGGGCGGATGTGGCCTGTGCGTGATGCATCCAGCCCATGGGCCACCAGTTTGACACCCCTGTTAACCTCGTCAAACGATTATACAAGAGTACAAGAGAACAAGAAAACAAGAGAAAACTTTATTCTAATATGCCTGCTGCTACTTTGATCCAACCTGAGAGGGGTAGGTAAATCCATCTTCTCAATTTTTTTACAAAGCAAATAAACATGCCTGATTCATATCATGTAGCGTATTCAAAATCTCCTACCTTCGTGCCACGATACATGTAGAACATTTGCGGATTTATTCCTAGATAACTTTACCTGTGATCTCCAATGACGATTTAACTCTTTACAGCTCATCAACTAAACAATATCAGAGAAAAAAAAATAATATCTTACTTCTATCTTTAGAAGTAGAAGCTGGTGTAGTAGGTGTAGTAGTAGGTTCTGTGAACACAATAAAACAATTTCATTAAACATGATGATTATTACTTCCATCCAATCTGCATATTACTAAAACTCATGGGTCTGTTTGTTTATAACCTTAAATTGGGTGAAATTGGAAAGTGTGTAAGGCAACAATTATTGAACCGAGAAAATTCAAATGGGCTAATTTACAGAATGCTAGGAGCTGTGATTCTTGTGGAAATGAAATTTGGGCAAGTTGTGGCCACTTCAGCACCACTGCACTTTCCAACTATACTTCCCAGAAACCCATAGGTTGCATGACACAGGGGAAGATAGTGGGCTTTCCCACCTCCCTCTGTCCCCTGCATTAGTCATTGGTGGCAAGCAGTGATTGGTGCTTTGGAACCAAATCTGAAATCTCGTAACAGCAATGGGTACCACATGGGGAGAACAAGGGTTGAGTGATCTTTGCCTATGAACATACGTGATTGGATTACATATGGTATGGCTGAAATAGAATAAGTATAGCTGTCGAACAAACTAGTACAACCAAACTGGATTATACCAGTATTGAAAGAGTTGTGCTGAATACTTCTTTTAAGATTTTCAGGTTTACTTTTGAAATTCTAAATGACTTGAAAAGTCATTTATCTATTTTTGAACTTTAAAAAAGGCATTTCTCCAAGCACTTTAAATGCATTATAAATGCATTATAAGACACAACTAGAGAAAATATGTTCTATTGTACCACCTCAATTGTGGAATCTTTCGATACAACTGGTAGATTCCAATAGTCTGGCTTCATTTTAAAACATAGTTGATTCTCCTAGTTTAAATATTAAATTATTGATAAGGAATTGTGTTCTGCTCTGTTGCATCTGATGCCTCTTCCAATTAATTATATTATTGTTATATCGTTGTGTTCTTATTTTCTTTCATTTATTTAAATATTATTCAATTTCAGAAAGTTCAAAAATGATAAAGATTATTTTGTTCATGAAGATAGGCTGCTAAAATATTCATATGAACCAATGGCCCTACTCAGTATAAAACTAAATAGAAGTTAGTTTAAAATAATATTGAATCCCTAAATTACATCATTAACAGGATACAGGTTAAATGAATTACATAAATATCCTTACCTGGTGGAATAGAGTAGTAACGCGCAGAGAACCCATTTCCTGAATAACCTGAATCTCTATGTAGCACTATTGTCATTATGTTGGAAGTTGATGAATAGGTATAGTTGAGATAGGCGCTGGAACAAGTTCTTCCAAGTGGATATGAACTATATCGGACTCCATCAAAAATCTCAATATATTCTTTATCACAGTCCAAGCTGTACAAAAATAGATAAAGATTTCATTCCTTACCTTTTACTATGCCATCATTTTTGTTTCTTCCATTCAATCACTGATTCTCTGTAACTGCCTGGACAGGTCCCTGTGGTTTTCTTGGCAAACTGTTTCAGAACTGATTTTTTTCCCCACTGCTTCCTTCCTAGCACTGAGAGAAAATGACTGACCCAAGGTGGCTTTATGCTTAAGGCAGGACTAGAACTCATGGTCTCCCAGTTTTTAGATTGATGCCTTAACCACTACAAGTAGCCCTCAACTTACAACCATTCATTTAGCCACCATTCAAAGTTACGATAGCACTGAAAAAAGGGACTTATAACTGGTCCTTGGATTTGAAAATGTTGCCAAATCCATCACACAATAAGCATCACACAATAAAAATTTGGGCACTTGGCAACCAACATGTATTTATGAGAGTTGCACTATCCCAGGGTCACGTGATTGCCATATGTAACTATCCCAGACAGCTTCCAACAAGCGAAGTTAATGGGTGAAGCTGAATTCATTTAATAACCAAGTGATTCACTTAACTGCAATGATTCGCTTAACAACTGCAGCAAAAAAAGGTTATAAGGTTATAAAATTGGGTTGTATATCTCACTTAACAAATTGTGTTAAATTATTTAAGGAAGAAATAATCACATCAAGCCAAAAGGAGTACTTAGAATTTCTTTTAAGGGGCATATTTAAAATTGTAAAGACGTTATTTCAGTCGAACTATGTTGAATCCAGTTAAACGTTTTTTTTTGTTTGTTTTTTTTAAATTTGATTTATATGCCGCCCTTCTCCAGAGACTCAGGGCGGCTTACAATGCGTTAAGCAATAGCCTTCATACTTTTGTATATTTATACAAAGTCAGCTTATTGCCCCCACAAACTGGGTCCTCAATTTACCCACCTTAGAAAGGATGGAAGGCTGAGTCGACCTTGAGCCTGGGGAGAATTGAACTCGCAGTAATTGCAGGCAGCTGGATGTTAAATGCTGCCTTAGGAGGCATTAGCCTCCTACGCCACTCAGGCTCCTCCAAAACGTTGAATTGATTGCTAAGTTTTAGTCGTCCCAAATGTATATAATGCCTGCTAACCCAGTCTGGTTCACTCTGGAATAATAATTGTTGCTGATGTACACCGATAATATATTAGCAGTTTACAAACCCAAAAACACATTTATTAAGCATATAGAAGGAAAAAGTTAAAAGAATCTTTCAACTTACTTCATAGAAGAGAACTTTAAATTTATGCGTTCAAAGCGCCTCACTTGAATTTTCCAGACACAAGTCATATTGGTGTGGCTTCCGGGATAATAAGGTCCAGAGAAGGATCCATGGGCATTTGTCAGCTGGCCTCCACATTGATTTGCTAAACAATACAAAGCCAAATATTGTGCATGTAAGGCACATGAAACTTTGTAGATTTTAAAAAACCAGTTCCTATGCTACTATTCATTTTGTTTTGTTACAGGAAATAAGACCAAGAATTACTTTCCTGCTGGTGTTTCAGTAAAAAGTTAAAATCTCTGAGAATTTGGAAGAATACAACATAGGCAATAGCATCAATATATTATTTTACTTTTAAACCGAATTAATTAGGAGAATCTGTAACGCAAGCACAGTGCAATGTTTTATGATTTTTTTTTAAAAAGAAATCACACACAATTACTATATGTGTATAAATATATGCTGATTTTGTAAACCACTTAGAGAGGGCTGTAAAGCACTGTACAGTAGTATATAAGTCTAAGTGCTATTGCTATATATATAGCAATAATATAGGTAGCACTAATTCCTCCCTAATTCAGTATAATAAGGGAGAGAAGGAGAGACATCCTCGTCAGGCTTCAAGAATCTGTTTATGTAGCGTATAGCACTACAGTCCCAGTTGGTTTCTTAATCTGCTTCATCCTCTAGGGATGATATCAGTCTTCAAGGCCTGACTGAGCTTTGCTCTCTTTCTTTCCTTCAGATGGTATCTGAAGAAAGTTAGGAGAAAGTTACTCTGAGCTTCTTTCTCATGCTTTTGCTGTTTTGCTGCTTAAAGAGCAGTTTTCTTTAGGTAACATTCATTGCAGTGGTGGGTTGCTATTGGTTCGCCCCGGATCGGGTGAACCAGTAGTGGCGGTGGTGGGAGGATCCACCCAGCCGCCTGGACACTTCTGCACATGTGCAGAAGTGTTGCGCACACCCAAGCACGCCCACAAGCAAACTGGTAACAACGGGATTTGAAACCCACTACTGATTCATTGCCTCTGCCTTGTTTCTCCAGCGTCAACGGGTGGTTCATTACAATTATTAATAAGAATTGAGTGAAATGGATTGTCTGTTATTACAAAACATATATGCAACGTAAATAATACAGAGAATGTCAATAATCATTTCCCTGAATTGACAAACAAGGATCTCAGATGCAGACTTACTAGGGGTGGTCTCTGTCACCGGAGGAGCAGGTGTAGAAGAACCTGTTAAGAAAACAAACTTAATCAAGCAACAGAACATATAAATACAGGGGGGCTAATATTGGGGAGAAACAGAGAACATTATACCTGCTAACTGAAATTAGTCTTATTTTCTGCCAAAATTTATCAGAGTTCTCCCAATTTCTGCAACCAGTTCATTGATTAAAACGTTGGTTAATAAAGGGAAGAGAGCCCTGTAGTGCTCAAGACCTTTCAAATGAAGATGAATAGACCTTCCCTCCAAGCCAGAGTCACCCATGAGCTTTCTTTGGATACAGTGATTCATTTGGTCAACTGTCAACCTATTTAATAGCAGCATTTAGGCACGTACACTGTATCTACTGCATTCTCATCTGAAAACTAATATTTATTTTTATAAAAATACAGTTTTGCATGATGGTCTTTAATAAACAAATGTTTTAGTTCTTGTTCATTATAACAAGCCTAAGGATTACAACTTGTGGCTTAATGTTCTGTTTGAGGAACATGCCCATTAGAGATGTCAAACTGGATGTATTTAGCTTAGGTGCTGCTTTTTTCCCTTTATTTGAAGATATGTATAACATTTTTGAAAAAATATATTAAACCTTAGAAGTTCCATTAGAAGGAAAATATGTAAACAAATCGCATTTTCTTTCCTGTTGTGTTCTTATATTTCAGAAGATACCTGAGCACGTGACACCAGCATCTTCTCGATGGTTACAATTATGACGGAACCATCCTTTATGAGAACATTCCTCCAATCTGTCTTCATTCCCTCTACAATTCACATCATCCATAGTTATGTTTCCTGAGCCTTGACCAAAGAAAGCTCTTCCATATGCTTTGACAGCACTTCCACAATCGAGCTGCTTGCACACAACTGTTGCGTCATTTAGGTCCCAGGAGTCATCACAGACCGTCCCCCACATTCCACTACGTAAGATTTCAACACGTCCCTCACATTTATTTTTTCCATTGGCCAGTCTTACAGATTCACCTGAGAAAAATGAGACAGGATCTATGTATTTGAATGGGAAACTGGAAAAAAATGAGGCATCTGAGATTTCAAAGACACAGAGAATTTTTGAAATTTTGCATAGGATGGGGTTAGTTAACAATAAGTTAACTGATATTTTATGTTATCAAAGCTCTACTTTTAAATTCTATTCAGATGGTTGCACGGAAAACGCACAGATTTCTTTTTCACTAATTAATTAATTCAATATACATATCTACCAATCTCCACATCTGTCACTCTGGGCAGCTCAAAGACATTAATCCAAAATAAGACAAAATAAAATAATAACCACAAAAATAAAACCACAAAAATACAGGTATAAAACCATTAACAACCGGATTAAAAACATAAAGAACATAATCACCATGAGAGAATAATTCATATTTCACTCTCAATACAGACATTTAGCAGGCTCCAAGTCCAAACAACATGACAAGTTGAGAGACTTCTGTAAGGCCAGTAAGATTGGGGCCAATCTAACCTCGGGGAAGGGGAATGGAAAAAGAATGGATGCCATGTAATGCATGACCAGACCTCAACAAGTGAAAACTCCTTTATACAGGAGACCCCCCCAAATGTGCCTTTTCTGCCAGACCACATGGGATGGGCAGATGCATCCAGGGGGAGGTGTGCCCTCAAATATCCTGGCCCCATTGGTCATGAACAAGTCCTTGAACTGAACCTGGAAGAAGTTCTGGCAACCAATGCAGCTCATTTAATCTCCACTCTTTGGGCAGGTCCTATAACTGCCTGTGGTTCCACATTTGCACCTATTTATTTGTTTGTTTGTTTATTATATTTGTATGATCTTCCATGTAGGCACAACTCTGGTTGAGTCACAAGAATCCATTTTTCCCTTTAGTGTAGAAGCAGCAAAAGTTATATGTTTGGGGATCAATTGGAGATTTGTCCTGTTTTTATTTCAGAGTCTTTAATTTCAGGATTAAAGATACAGACTTACTAGGTGGTATTTCTGGTTCTGGAGTAACTGTAGTATGACCTACAAAAAAAGAAAACAAGTCATGGAATCTGTAAATAGATAATAATATTGAAGACCAACATAAAACAAATTCTATATACATGTAAAATTTGCCTCATTACCCAATATAAAATTGGGATAGGATGTCTTCATATGGAACTGCTTTATAGTATTTCTTTGAACATTGCTGACTAATGCTATATCATACTAGTGATTTACAGAATCTCGCTGTTGTAATTATTTATTGAGTCATGATCATAATGGCAACTGCATTATTATTGTATAAACAACAATGCCTGCATATTATTATTTCACAGAAAGAATAATGAAAGCTTGGAACCAACTTCCACCAGAGTAGTGGGTCAATCATCTGTAGCTGAACTTAAACACGCTTGGGATAAACATATGTCTATCATATGACAAAAATTAAAAATATAATAAATAAATAATAAAAATAAAAAATAATAATTAAAAACAAATAAATGAATTAAAAAAACCCTCAAAGGGCAGATGCAATGGAACTCCATGTCTTTTTCTGCCATCAAGTTTCTATATTACTATGTTTTTATTTTCATGAAAGAACACTTTCAAAATTCACTTAGGAAGGGTCATGGCAACTACATGTTTAGAGCTCCTTAGGAGTGTGTATGGTTAACGGTTGATTCCAGACAGTCATTGATTAAAATGCTGAACAGCAAAGGGAAGAGAGTCCTGTGGAACACAATATTTTTCTCCAAGTTAGAGTCATCAATAAGCCTTCTTTAGGTGCATTTATTCATTCATCCAACTACCAAGCTACTTAATAGCATTTGGGCATGTACATTGTGAACCACATTTTCATGTACAAAACTAATATTTATTAAAATAGAATAGAATAACAGAGTTGGAAGGGACCTTGGAGGTCTTCTAGTCCAACCTCCTGCTCAGGCAGGAAACCATTTCAGACAAATGGTTGTCCAATCTCTTCTTAAAAATGTCCGGAGTTGGAGAATTCACAACTTCTGGAAGCAAGTTGTTCCACTGGTTAACTGTTCTAACTGTCAGGAAATTTCTTCTTAGTTCTAGGTTGCTTCTCTCCTTGATTAGTTTCAATCCATTGTTTCTTGTCCTGCCCTCAGGTGCTTTGGAGAATAGCTTGACTCCCTCTTTGTGGCAATCCCTGAGATATCACTGCTAGCCCTTCTTTTCATTAAATTAGACATACCCAATTCCAGCAACCGTTCTTTATATGTTTTAACCTCCAGTCCCCTAATCATCTTTGTTGCTCTTCTCTGAACTCTTTCTAGAGTCTCAACATCTTTTTTACATCGTGGTGACCAAAACTGGATTCCAAGTGTGGCCTTACCAAGGCATTATAAAGTGATAAAAACACTTCACGTGGCCTTAATTCTATCCCTCTGTTTATGCAGCCTAGAACTGTATTGGCTTTTTTGGCAGCTGTAGCACACTGCTGGCTCATATTTAAGTTATTGTCCACTAGGATTCCAAGATCTCTCTCACAGTTACTACTATTAAGTGAGGTACCACTTGTACTGTACCTGTGTGTTTGGTTTTTCTTACCTAAATGTAGAACCTTACTTTTTTTACCATTGAATTTGTAGTGCCCAAAGTTCAAGTCTGTCACAATCCTTCTGAATCTTAAGCCTATCTTCTGGAGTGTTCCTGACAGCTTGGTGTCATCTGCACATTTAATGAGTTCCCCATCTATCTCCTCATCCAAATCATTGATAAAGATGTTGAAGAGTACTGGGCCTAAAACAGACCCTTGGGGTACCCCATTGCATACTTCCCTCCATGTAGATGCAGTTCCATTAAGGGCTACTTGTTGAATGTGGTATGGTCAGCCAGTTATGAATTCATCTGGTGGTGATGTTGTCTAATCCACATTTTTCTATATTATCAAGTAGTAGATTATGGTCTACTTTGTTAAATGCCTTGCTGAAATCCAAGTAAATTATATCAACAGCATTCCTCTGGTCTACTAATTTTGTCACCTTGTCAAAGAATGCAAAAAGATTAGTCTGGCATGATCTGTTTTTGACAAACCCAAGATTAGTCTGGCATGATCTGTTTTTGACAAACCCATGTTGGCTTTTGTTATGACTTTGTTTGCCTCTAGTTATTCACTGATTCATTGCTTGATAATCTTTTCTAGAATCTTCCCAGGTATTGAGGTCAGGCTGATAGGTCTGTACTTTCCTAAATCTATTTCCACCTCCTTTTTTGAAGATGTGGACTACATCAGCTCTTTTCCAGTCCTCTGGTAAGGTGCTCCAGGATCTTTGGAAGATATAGTTCTATATCTTGTGAAATATAGATGTGAGATCACATCTGCCAGTTCCTTCAGAACTTTGGGGTATAATCTATCTGGCTCCAGTGATCTAAACTCATCTGGGGTGGACAGGTGCTAACTTACCATTTTCTTTTCTATTTTAACTTGTGTTTCTAATCTATTTTTTATGGTACTGTTTTTGATAGGTTGGACTGTTTTTTTCCTTTGTGTAAAAACAGATGCAAAAAAATTAGTTAAATAGTTCTGCTTTCTCTCAATTGCTTGTCACTTTCTCCCACTAGTGGACCAATCTTTTCCTTGACTTTTTTCTTGTTTTTTACATGTTGAAAGAACCTTTTTTTGGGTTATTTTTGACTTTTGTCACAAGTCTTAATTCATTTTGAGTCTTAGCTTTCCTCACTTCATCTTTGCAGACTCGGGCTATTTGCTGATATTCTACTTTAGTTATGTGCCCCTCATTCTACTTTTTATACTTGTCCTTTTTGTCTTTCAAAAAAAGAAGATAAAATCAGTCTTGTATGATGGTCTTTGACAAAAAAATATTCTGGTTCTGGTTATTATAACAGCCTAATGTTACAACTTGTGGCTTTATATTCAGTTTGAGGACTTACTCAGTCCACATGTCAGATGTTGCCAAGATGTATTTAGCCTAGGTGCTGCTTTTTCTTTTTTCAAAGATATGTATAACATTACACCTGTTCCATTATAAGGAAAACATGTAAACATATTGCACTTTCTTTCCCTGTATGCTGTTGTATTTCAGATTACGGAAGATACCTGAGCAAGAAACACCAGCATCTTCTCCATGGTTGCAATTATGACGATACCATCCTCCATGAGAACAGTCCTCCAATCTGTTTTCATTCCCTCTACAATTTACATCATCCAGAGTTATGTTTCCTGAGCCTTGACCAAAGTAAGCGCTTTGATGTGCTCTGACGGCACTTCCACAATCGAGTTGCTTGCACACAACTGTTGCGTCATTTAGGTCCCAGGAGTCATCACAGACGGTCCCCCACAATCCATTATGAAAGATTTCAACACGTCCCTCACATTTATTTTTTCCATTGGCCAGTCTTACAGATTCACCTGAGAAAGATGAGTCAGAATCCATATTTTTGAATGTGAAACTGGAAATAATGAGGCATTTGATACTCCAGAGATGAGCAAACAATTTTTAAAATTTTGCCAATGAATTAGGATTAGTATAAACTTCTGTTATAAACTTCATGGTATTTATAATTCATAGTATTCAACTTTGGAATTCTTATTTAGACTTACCAGGCAACTTTTCTGAGTGTGAAATAGCATTATGTGAAACAGTTACATCAGAGAAAAGAAATAAGGCATAAAACCTATAATTAAGGTAATTATAGTGGAGCATAATTACTCCCAGTATTGGGGTAACAGTGCTACAGTCGATCACTAAAAATGTTATACCGGTAATTAGTGAAATTTTCTTTCCCCACAGTATAACCCTGCAGGGTTAAAATATGCAGAGAAAAACCATTTAATCTGTTTCATATTATATTTATGTGAACATTTCTAACAGTATTTCTATACTAGTATTCGTAGAATTAATACTAACTTTTAAACCTTTTAAAATTACTCATAAAGTCCATTTTCTTTACTGATATATCTTCATATTTGTGACTGAAATATGATCTTGTACTAAGTTTATATACATAAACTTCCTTCAGTGTTATACTACGGGGTAGGAAAATTTCACCAATTATATACACACATACTATGTGTATGTGTGTGTGTATGTGTGTGTGTGTGTGTGTGTATATATATATATATATATATATATATATATATATATATATATATATATATATATATATATATGTATGTGTGTATATATGTATCTGTGTGTGCATTCAAAATTAATTAAAGAAGTTCATATGGCAAGTACATAGCTCTCTGTCTTGAAGAATGGATAGCTTTGGTGCATCTACTTTAATATATCCTTTTGTAGGGTTATATAACATTCTTATTTGAACAAAAAGTGAGTAAGATATGATTATCCTATGATTTGACAATAAATTAGTGCTGAAAAAGTATGGGAAGATACAAAACCTGTATACAAAATCTGTGTTGTCAGATATAACTTTAGTGATTTGTTTCATACAATTCTGACATTGATTCATAGAATATTGTTAATCTTCTCTCATTTGATTGAGAATTATCTCTCCAAGTTGTTTATAATCCCCACCCCACCCCAAGGCTTCCTACATGTTCGTTCCATTGATCCTTGTCATGTGAAGTGCAATAAGTGATGTGAATATAACAATTACTAGACTACGTTTTTGATCACTCATCAGTGCATGATTATAGAAAATAAAAGTGTGAGTTTTCTTACCAAGGGCTTCTGTGACGACTGTTTTGATAGTTGTTTGGATAGCAGGTGGAGCTGGAGTAGTAGATGTAGCTAAAAATGCACCAAAAAAGTCAGAGCATATTTGTGAGATAATAACAATGAATCCAGGCACGAAATAAATTGTATACAGTAAGTGAAACTGCCTTACTCCCCAGTATGAGACTGCAGATGATATCTTTATTAGTAAAGGGCTTATATATGATCACTTACTAAAGAAGGATTTTGCATGCTAGACATTTACAATGTTTCTAATACGAAACAGCCTCTGTCATGACTTAATTAAGTCTTTTTTTCCACAGTGATATATCCTTAATTGGATTTCCTGAAAATGGCCAAATGACCAGTTGGGTGAGATTTCCTCTGTCTGGACCAAGATGTCTTCAACTACTAACAAGGGAACCACGTTCCCTTCATTTATATGACTCTCCTAGGTTAGAGGTAGTTTTAGAATCATTCCACAAGATCCTCCATACAACAATGGTGTGCAAGAAGCCTCAGGAGCAGCTGAGGGACAGGGCTGCAATCACTTTGCTGTTTAAATAGCAGTCATTTTGGATTTTATTTTTAAAACAGACAATAAGTAGTGCCTTTTATTTAATCAATTTGTAGGATAATTATCGTTATTAAGCTAAAAGAGTCTCTTTGCAGTCACAGCCTTTTACACCTTTTAGAAGATCTGCATCATTTCTGAGACTTCCTTATTGGTAAATAACAGGGAAGAGGGTTGCTGGAGGCAAGGTAAAATAAGGACGAATGGAGTACCTTTTTAAAAAAACTTTGATGGAAAACATAAGGATATAAAAATCTGTGGTTTTATTTTATTATTTTTATGTACTTTGTAGCTTTGGATTGTTTAGTTGTGGATAGCTGAAATTTTTCAATTTGTATGAATTCTGATTAGCCAGGAAGCATTAATCAATGTATAAAATATTTCCTCCTTGACTACAAGAGGGAGCTAAGAACATGAAAAAAATATCACTTTATCAGATTGCAAAAGTCTGCTTGAGAAGTATTTAAATAAAAGAATTCACTTTGTAGTTCAATTATGTTCTAAAAATCTTACAAAAGCAAGAGGAACAAACTATTCAAGTAATTGGAAAAAAGATGACTAATTCAGAGATGTCATTATGTATAGAAAGTTATCAAATCACCAAGGCACTTTCACAATGCAAATTGTGAATTGTGCAAATACCTGACAATGCAAAAATCTTAACTGCAATTCTTGGAATGTAAATCTAGTACTACTCTCTATTATGATGATGGTTTAATTACAAGCCTTCCAATGTAATGGAAAGAAAAATTCCAAGTAAATCTACAATTCTCAAGAAAACAAGTCTGGGACTTTTTCTTCATGAATACTAACAAGGTTGAGAATCCCTTGAGAAAAAGAGAAGTTTATAATTGCTTGATAGTTATTTCAGAAAAGAAAAAGATTTTATTCTATGAGGACAAGATGGAGGGAGTGATTTAATGAGTAATTGGAATTAGGATGGATTTTTACTGGTCTGATATATGTAATCGAAAGAAAGCTCTAGGGTATGGATTTGTTGTTTATAAAGTGGGTTTGAAAATGGAGTTTTTCTTCCTTTCTTTTATATATAATAGTTGAGTAATTCCTAAAGTTTATAAAATATTATTGAAAATGAATTTGAAAGTATATATATATTAGGAAGAAATTTAAAAACATGTATTAGAATTCATTGAGTTTAAAAATATTTTTAAAGAAAAATTTTAGAGTTTTAAAATGGATTTTAAAAAAACTGTTTTTCCATTTAAGGTTAAAGAATTTGAATGAGCATAGTACCTTGTTAATATAAATGCTAATAGTTTATTAAGATTAATAAATTAAAATAGAAATTATTATTAACTTCCCACATGAAATAAAAAAGCACATATAGTTAAATTGACTGCTTTATTTCAAGAAAGGAACATATCTAATTTTGTTTCTATTTGGAAACTCCTTCTTGGTTTTGTGTTTGAGATGGAAAAAAATGAAATTTTGATTTGCGGCTTTGCAAATTAGCTACGTGTATTATTACAGAAATGCCAATTATATATTGTAGTGTAAAAGCAAAAGGTTGAGGTGGTAATATTATTTCTACAGAGCTAAAAAGAGTTAGAAGTCAATGCTTTTCTTTTTTTCCCTTCTCTCTCACACTCTCTATTTTCCCTTTAACGTCCCCTAGTTTCCTTATTTTCACTTTCCTTTGTATTTTATATTCTGATAAAGTAATAACATTGGAATTAAAGTTATTTGTTTAACAGATTTCTGATGTTGATTTTCCAGTGAATAGTCTCTCTTTCGGTTGAGAATTACTTCTCTGAGTAGCTCCAATACTTCTATTAAATGCCCAGATGTTCCTTCCACTGATCTTTGTCACATGAATGTGATGTGAATATAACAATTACTAGACTACGTTTTTGATCATTCATCAGTGCATGATTATAGAAAATAAAAGTGTGAGTTTTCTTACCAGGGGCTTCTGTGACGATTGTTTTGATAGTTGTTTGGATAGCAGGTGGAGCTGGAGTAGATGTAGCTAAAAATGCACCAAAAAAGTCAGAGCATATTTGTGAGATAATAACAATGAATCCAGGCACGAAATAAATTGTATACAGTAAGTGAAACTGCCTTACTCCCCAGTATGAGACTGCAGATGATATCTTTAGTAGTAAAGGGCTTATATATGATCACTTACTAAAAAAGGATTTTGCATGCTAGACATTTACAATGTTTATGATACGAAACAGCCTCTGTCATGACTTAATGAAGTCTTTTTTTCCACAGTGATATATCCTCAATTGGATTTCCTGAAAATGGCCGAATGACCAGTCTGGTGAGATTTCCTCTGTCTGGACCAAGATGTCTTCAACTACCCCACAAGATCCTCCATACAACAATGGTGTGCAAGAAGCCTCAGGAGCAGCTGAGGGACAGAGCTGCAATCACTTTGCTGTTTAAATAGCTGTCATTTTGGATTTTATTTTTTAAAACAGACAATAAGCAGTGCATATTACTCTTAATCAGTTCATGGGATTATTATCTTTATTAAGCTAAAAGAAGCTCTTTGCAGTCACAGCCTTTTATACCTTTTGAAGAGCTGTATCATTTCTGAGATTTCCTTATTGGTAAATGACAGGGAAGAGGGTTGCTGGAGGTAAGGTTAAATAAGGATAAATGGAGTTTTTTAAAAAAAAAAACTGCTAGAAAACATAAGGATATAAAAATCTGTGTTTTTATTTTATTATTTTTATATACTCTGTAGCTTTGATTTGTTTAGTTGTGGGTGGCTGAAATTTTTCAATTTGTATGAATTCTGATTAGCCAGGAAGCATTAATCAATGTATAAAATATTTCCTCCTTGACTACAAGAGGGAGCTAAGAACATGGAAAAAAAAACATGGGCTTTATCAGATTGCCAGGGTATGCTTGAGAAGTAGTTAAATAAAACAATTCAGTTTATAGTTCAATTATGTTCTAAAAACGCAAGAGGAACAAACAATTCATGTAATTGGAAAAAAGATGACGAATTCAGAGATGTCATTATGTATAGAAATTTACCAAATCACTGAGGCAATTTCACAAGTACCTAACAATGCAAAGAATTTAACTGCTATTTTTGGAATATAAATCTGGTACTACTCTCTATTATGATGATGGTTTAATCACAAGCCTTCCAGTATAATTGATATAAGAGTTCCAAGTAAATCTACAATTCTCAAGAAAACAAGTCTGGGACTCTTTCTTCATGGATACTAACAAGGTTGAGAATCCCTTGAGAAAAAGAGAAGTTTATAATTGCTTGATAGTTATTCCAGAGAAGAAAAAGATTTTATTCTATGAGGACAAGATGGAGGGAGTGACTTAATGAGTAATTGGAATTAGGATGGATTTTTACTGGTCTGATATATGTAATAGAAAAAAAGCTCTAGTGTATGGATTTGTTGTTTATAAAGTTATTTGTTTCACAGATTTCTGATGTTGATCTTCTAGTCAATAGACTCTCTTTCAGTTTAGAATTACTTCTCTGAGTGGCTCCAACACCTCTATTAAGTCCCCAGATGTTCCTTCCACTGATCCTTGTCACATGAAGTGCAATAAGTGATGTGAATATAACAATTACTTGACTATGTTTTTTGATCACTCATCAGTGCATGATTTTAGAAAATAAAAGTGTGTATTTTCTTACCAGGGGCCTTTTCTGATATGATAGTTATTTTGATAGGGGTAAATGGAGCTAAAAATGCACAAAAAAGTCAGAGCATATTTATGATATAATAGCACTGAAGCCAGGCAAAGAAATAAATACAGGGATATCTTTGGTAGTAAATGGCTTATATATGACCACTTAGTTACCAATCAAGGATATTTTATACTAGAGATTTACAATATTTATAATACGAAACAGCCACTGTCACAACTTAATGAAGTATTTTTTTCCTCAATGATATATTCTCAATCAATGATTGTTAGATTAGTCTTTGAGATGATAGCCACATTCATGGAGCCACTGAACTTCTAGATGTAGAAAGACCAATGGTGAACAAGCTAATTATTATTTTTAAAGAAAAAAATCCAATTGTGAGTTATGATACCTATCATTGATGCTTAACAGTTTATTAGAAAGTTAGATTTGGAACAGAAAAAAAGAAGTTGGTTATTCACTGTCTCCAAAGACACCTGTTCATAAAGAAAGGAAATTTAAATGTCACTCCTATTGATTTTACCATTCTTCCATTTATCCAGTCTTATATTTCAGTGAGTAATTTATAAAAACTAGAATAACTATCTCTTCATCAGATTTAGAATCATCCTCATCGTCTATTTAGAGTCAGAAAATAGCTTTCTGTCGCTAATACATATAACTACAGAGAACACCAAAAAGGTAACAAACAAATCCTTTTTTTACCCTGATTGAATTAACTGTTCCTATAGATACACCCACATACTTTTAAAGTCTGTTTTAAAGGGAAACCTTGACTATTAATTCCTAAAAAGCAATGTCTATTCTACTGTATATTTCTAGAAATTTCTGGCAACAAGTGTGCCCCCAGGAGAGCTTTCTCCTATTCTGATCAATTGATGGACTTTGACAATTGTTAACTAGGCAAATATCAAATAGCCAATCATCAAGTCATTTAGAATGGGCAGCACCATAAGACATGTGTAGCTATTTCTTCCACAAGGAAGAGACATATTCAATATTGCAGTCATTTATGTCTTCCTTAACACGCATGGCAAAACAAAGTTCGCCATGTGCTACTCAGAGATTGCGATAGTTGATGGGAAAGTGGTGTGACTAATTTGTTGAAGAATCAATATCATTAAAAAGTGGGGGGAAGAGGGTGTGCTCAGGTCTTTTAAAAGATCAATATTAAAGATACACTACTTCATTTTTAATAATCAGATCAGATCAAATATTGCAGTGAGCAAGGACAGTATCTAAGACCAGATAATGCTGTTCCTTCAGGATGATTGAAAATTATCCAGAAGGTTAATAGGGATTATAGATCCATTATTGATTCTTGATTAGAACCAGGATTTAAAACAGCAGAGCCTTATGCATACCACAAGACAAACTGCTACAGATTCTAGATATAACAGAGAATTAGGCTCTCTGTAGAGTATATTTTCTTAGCTATCAGAAGATGAGCTGCTTTGGTATAAAGAGAAGCAGAAAATGAGAAATGAGTGTGCCACACATTTGCCACTTGGTTGCTTCAGGAAGATGCCAAACCAACAAGGGGTATCTTCACAGAGAAGCAAGGTTTGATGCCCCTCCAAATCCAGCCATGCATTCACATAATAAGACAACCAAATGCAATTCATATCCAACAAACAATAAACAAAAGTAAAATGAAGATTGACTCAGCCTTCCATCCTTCTGAAATTGGTAAAATGAGAATCCAGATTTTGGGGGCAAATATGTAAATAACGCTGACTTTGTAAATCTCCCAGAGAGTGCTGTAAAGCACTTTGGGACAGTATATAAAAAACAATTGCTACTAACCTGCCTTCCATTGAGGACCTGTATACTGCACAAGTCAAAAAGGGGGCTGTGAAAATATTTACAGACCCCTTGCATCCTGGACATAAATTGTTTCAACTTCTATCCTCAAAACAATGCTATAGAGCACTGCACACCAAGACAACTAGACACAAAAACAGTTTTTTCCCTGAACGCCATCACTCTGCTAAACAAATAATTCCCTCAACACTGTCAAACTATTCATTAAGGCTGCATTACTATTACTATTAGTCTTCTCACCGTTCCTATCACCCATCTCCTCCCACTTATGATTGCATGACGTAACTTTGTAGCTTGTATCCTTACGATTTATATTGATATGGATTGTTTCATGATTGCTTATTTGTACCCTATGACTATCATTAAGTGTTGTACCTTATGATTCTTGACAAATGTATCTTGTCTTTTTATGTACACTGAGAGCATATGCACCAAAGACAAATTCCTTGTGTGTCCAATCACACTTGGCCAAAGAAGTATTCTATTCTATTCTATTCTATTCTATTCTATTCTATTCTATTCTATTCTATTCTATTCTATTCTATTCTATTCTATGCTACGCTACGCTACGCTACGCTACGCTACACCATGCTATGCTACTCTATTCCTGAAGAAAGAAATTCTTTTTTACTACTGAATATTGCATTAACAGTCTGTGGTTTAATAGCCAACTAACGTATCTGATTTTGAGGAGAGGAATACTCTAGGACTTTTTCTGGAAAAAAATTATTTCTTCTGTGAGGGTGTTTTTATCAGTTATTTAAATGACAAAAGGTATCATTCACACAGAGTAACTAACCAGAAAGAATTTATTTTAAGACATGAAAAGGGGATACGGAACTTACCAGTTGGTTCTTCAGGACGAGCTGTTCAGAAAATAAAATAAAATAAAATTATATGTAAATGATATCACTTGTATTAATTGTCGATACTACTATAACCAGTCATTAAAAATCTGGTATGATTACAACTAAAATGTGATAGTGAACTGTATTTTCTAAAAAACATGATGAGGGTCGGTGTAAAGGTCAGTGGAAGGAAAGAGAGAAGAATAAAGTAACAAAGGCAGAAATATGGTTATGTACATTTCCCAATTTATAACATTCCCACAAAATAGGAACCCAATGCCCGACAGTTTCCATATGTGATTTTGTTTTTGGATTAGAATAATGAAGAAGGCGTGGTCCTGAAATAGACATCTCAGTATACATATCTGCACAGTTATGTGCATCTGAATGATTGGTTGTTAAAACTCATTTACTCTTCAGAGTAAAATGGCAGGCTTTCCTAACATGGATTTTTCCAAATGGAATGGGGCCAACGTTCCTGAAGCAAGATAAACTCAGAGTTCTGTAATATTGTTGAAATCTCTGGACTAAGGGTCATGCTTGAGTGTCTGTTCTATTTTAATATAACCCTCTTGAATTGTATAAATTGTTCTTAATTCCTCAGCAAAAAGTAAACATGACAATTTATGATTCATCACATATGATGCCCTGGAAGTGATGTCCCAGTGCCTGGAGGCTGTGTGGATCTGGATGGGGAGGAACAGGCTCAAGCTCAACCCTTCCAAGACTGAGTGGCTGTGGCTCCCGGCATCCCAATTTAGTCAGTTGACTCCATCACTGACTATTGGGGGCGAGTCTTTGGCCCCCACAGAAAGGGCTCGCAATCTGGGAGTCCTCCTGGATATGCAGCTGTCTTTGGAGGAACATCTGACAGCTGTAACTAGGGGGACCTTTTGTCAGGTTCGCCTGATTCGCCAGTTGCGGCCCTTTCTTGATCGGGATTCCCTGTGCACAGTCATTCATGCCCTCGTCACCTCTCACCTTGACTACTGCAACACTCTCTACATGGGGCTCCCCTTGAAGAGCACCCGGAGGCTCCAACTGGTCCAGAATGCAGCAGCGCAGGTAGTGATGGGAGCAGCATGGCGCTCCCATGTAACACCGTTCCTGCGCGAGCTGCACTGGCTCCCAGTGGTCTTCCGGGTGCGCTTCAAGGTGTTGGTTATCACCTTTAAGGCGCTCCATGGCATCGGGCCTAGTTATCTTTGAGACCGCCTGCTGCTACCGACGACCTCCCATCGTCCCGTGCGCTCCCACAGAGAGGGCCTCCTCAGGGTGCCATCAGCCAATCAATGTAGGCTGGTGACTCCCAGGGGGAGGGCCTTCTCTGTGGGGGCACCTACCCTCTGGAATCAGTTGTCCCCAGAGATAAGGAGAATCCAAGACCTTAGTGCCTTCCGCCATGCCCTTAAAACCCACTTTTTCCAGCAAGCCGGCTGGCTTAAGAAGAAATTTTAAATGTTTAATTGGTTTGTATTTTTAATTTTGGGCCAAATTTATATATATTTTAATTGTTTTTAATATTTGTATTTCATGTTTTTTAATTCTGGCTGTACACCGCCCTGAGTTCTCAGGGAGAAGGGCGGTATATAAATTTAATAAATAAATAAATAAAATAAATAAAATCAGCCTGAATTTGGCATTTTTGTCCACCTTTCGAATCCTTTCCAAAGACTTGGCATAGGCAGATGTGGATGTTCGATGGTGTTGAAGATATTGTTGCAGGATATAAGCTGTTCCAAATAAAGCTGACCTAAGCATAGCTCATAAAATTATCTGCTACAATGTCCTACCTGTCAATGGCTACTTCAGCTTCAACCATAACAATACATGAGCACACAATAGATACAAACTTAAAGTGAACCCCTCCAAACTCGATTGCAGAAAATACAACTTCAGCAACAGAGTGGTCAATGCCTGGAATGCACTACCTGATTCTATGGTTTCATTCCAAAACCCCCAAAATTTTAACCTAAGACTGTCTACTGTTGACCTCACCCATTCCTAAGAGGTCTGTAAGGGGCGTGCATAAGAGCACCAGCGTGCCTACCATCCCTGTCCTAATTTTCCCTTTAATTGTACTCATTTTATGTATTCAATTCATGCTTATATTTATATATATTACTGAATATGTTCTTGACAAATAAAAGTAAAATAAATTTTAAAAAATAAATAAAGCTGTCTTTTGCAGTTGACTGATGGTGAATTTGCTTCAGTTGTTTTGGGATTGCATCCAAGCCATCAATTACTATTGGTACTACATTTGCTTTCTTTTGCCATAGTCATTCTATTATTATTTAGTTGATTACTTAGTTTAATTTACTTATTATTTGCAAACAATAATTTTTAAACTTCTTGGAAAAATTATAGATTGAGAGTATAAACTTACTTGTGAGGTCAGCTCTTGGCAATGGAGTTGTGAAAGCCTCTGATAAGAAAAAAAAATCTATTAGTCTTTATTTGTAAAAATAATGAAGGTGGGATACAAATAAGTAAACAAATATCAGTTGTTTTCTCTGCTTTTCAATTGCTTTTCTACCAATAGCCATAGAAGCTCCTTCCAATTCATTGTTTTCTCAGTTCTCAACCTTACCAACTTTAAGATATATGGACTTCAGCATGCTGGCTTGGGAATTCTGGGAGTTGATGTCCAGACATCTTGAAAGTTGTCAAGGTGAAAAACATAGCTTGAAAGGACAGAACCATTATACTAAACAAAATAATTTCAAAATGACCACAATTAACATAGATAAATCGTGAAAACATTCCTGTCCATTTGGAATGAGAGATTTATGAGACCATAAAGCAGAGGTCTTCAAACTTGGCAGCTTTAAGACTTGTGGACTTCAACTCACAGAATTCTATGCTGACTGGAGAATTCTGGGAGTTGAAGTTCACAAATCTTAAAGCTGCCAAGTTTGAAGACCTCTGCTACAAAGAAACAAAGGAAGCCACTTTTCAGTTTAGGGACTTATAAGATTCCTTTGATGAGACACATGTGATTCTACATAATGAAGAGCTGAGGATGGTGTTGATAAAGGTAAAAGCAATAATTAAAAAACAATAAATACATAAATAAAAAGAAAACAAACAAACAAAAAATTTAATAACCTTTCCCCTTCAAATGGCATCTGCCATAAAACACTAGGTTTTTTTCTGTCATCAGTTTTCTATGTTTCTATGACTGACTGCAGCATATCTACAGATACCTGAAAATTGAGATTGTTTCAAAAGCAATCTCATAAAATGACTATTGGGTACCCAGAGATTTATAAAACTGTTGTCATGGAGAATTTAGCCAGAAAGCAAACTGGGGGAGGATGCTCCTTGACGTTGCTATGGTCCACTACACTATAGTATCAGATTGCATTTTCTGGACAGGTGAATAAAGCATTCAACTGCAATTATGTTTTGCTTGTTTTAAGGACTAATTAGCCCAAGAGTTCTTCCCAGAAATAACAGTAATATTGGATTTCAGATTTTGGATGCTTGGTTTTTTGTGGTATAGGGCTATGCAAAGTATTTGAAAAAATCCCAGTGCTAATATATATTAGACTGAACCAAACGCAGAAAGCTGTCTATGTTTGCATCAGTGGTGGGTTGCTACCGGTTTGCTCCGAATTGGGCGAACTGGTAGCGGTGGTGGTGGGAGGCTCCGCCCACCCACCTGGACATGTGCAGGAGTGTTGCACGTGAGTGCGAGCGCACGCAAGCCCACAAGCAAACCGGTAGTGATGGGTTTTGAAACTCGTCCCTGGTGTGCATGTACAGGGACATTCAACAGTTTGGATTCACCAATAAGATGAAGTGATTCGGCATCCACATTTGTGCTGAGACAGCTGGGGACATTTTTCAAAACAGCTGTGTGAACCTTGTAAATGGTCCATCTGTTTTAATAATCTGAGCAATAATAACACTATATTGTTAGTGTTATACCCATCTTGAAAAATATATCTAGTAAATGTGTGGCCTAGCCTCCTACGTGAAAGAAATTTCCTGTGCAGCATCTTCAACTGAAGAGGACCAAGGAGGTTATATATGTACAGAAGTTCACAATGGAATGGATTAAGAACTCTGGGGTTGAAGGAGGCTCAGAGCTTGCATGTTCTTACTCTAGAAAGTTCTACAAGTCTACTCTTCCTTGTCAAAATTTGAGACTTCAAAAGGGACTGTAGAAGAAGCCAGAATATTCTCTTGTTGCTTGCACACTTCCTTCTCTTCCTGACCACAGAGATAGCACAGTCCCGAGTACATGCTATCAAGGGAGGAAGAAATATTTCTAAAAGCCATTTCCCAAATCTTCTTCTAGTCCTAACTGGAAGGAAGCAAAAAATAGAAAAGAAATTATGCTGTATTTGAAAAGATTTCAATATGGCATAAATTCTGGCAACATCTTTGACTATTTATAGAGTTTTGAAAAATGGGCAGCCTTCCCAAACTAAGATAGGGTGATCTTTGTGTAATTTCTTCCATGGGATTTAATGCTGGTTTGAAGCCTGTCTCAAAGGGATAACAAATCTAAATCTGAAATCACTAGTTGCTAGAGTTCTGATTTCTGAGATTAGACAGAGAAAGAAAGACATGTACAATAAAGTAAAATATCAGCAAAAACTCCCCATGGCAGGAAAAGCATAGCAGCAAGTATCAGAATAACAAAATAATGGAGTTGGAAGGGACCTTGGAGGACTTCTAGTCCAACCTCCTGCTCAGGCAGGAAACCCTTTACTATTTCAGACAAATGGTTATCTAATCTCTTCTTAAAAACCTTCAGTGCTGGAGCATCCACAACTTCTGGAGGCAAGTCATTCCACTAGATAAATTGTTCTCCCTGTCAAGAAATTTCTCCTTAGTTCTAGATTGCTTCTGTCCTTGATTAGTTTCCATCCATTGCTTCTTGCCCTGCCTTCAGGTGCTTTGGAGAATGGGTTGACTCCCTGTTCTTGTGGTTACCTCTTAGATATTGGACCACTGCTATCATTTATTTGCTTTATTTGCTTTAATTTTGCTTTAATTTATATGCCGCCCTTCTCCGGAGACTTAGGACGGCTTACAATGTGTTAAGCAATAGCCTTCATACTTTTGTATATTTATACAAAGTCAGCTTATTGCCCCCACAATCTGGGTCCTCATTTTACCTACCTTTGAAAGGATGGAAGGCTGAGTCAACCTTGAGCCTGGGGAGATTTGAACTTGCAGTAATTGCAAGCAGCAGATGTTAATTATAGTGCTTTAGTCCACTGTACTACAGGCTCTTACTATCATGTTATCCCAGTCCTTCTTTTCAATAAACAGGATCAGTAGCATGCTTACCTCCTACATCATAAAATGCAATGAAGCCTTGACCTTCTGTATCAGAATGTCTGTATAATACCAAGATCATCAGGCCTGAATAAGAGAAAAATGTCCTTTCTCCTTCGCATATTTTCCCAAGTAGACGTGACCTCTCTGGTTCTCCCTCATAGACAGCAATATATTCAGTCGCACAATTTAAGCTGAAGAGGAAAAAGTACACAAAAGTAATCATGGACTGGACAACAGAGTATCAATGGGGGAAAACACTCTCGTTTCCCCTTTTATGCAAAAAGGCCAATGAAATTTCAGGGATTGAAATGACTGAAAAGGATTTGAAAGAAAAATGCTTACTTTACATAATTAAGGTTTGTTCTTATTGGATGGTGCTCAGGGGAGTCAATTCTCCAGACACACTTTTGATCACGATTGTCTCCAAGATAATATGGGCCAAAAAATGAGCCTGTAGCGTCTGAAAATGTGCCGCCACATCCAGGTTCAGCTATCAAAAAAAGAAAGAAAGAAAGAAAGAAAAATAGTAGAATATCATATTTCATCGTATATTAAATTATATAATATCTATTGTACAACTCTATACATTTTATGGTGAAAATTTATACATTATCTTAATTTAAGAATTGTGAATGTAATTTAATATTAATTGATTAGTATTTTACTTCCTGTATTTATTTAATGAAATGTATCATATCTAATACCTGTTAGCAAAAACACAACACAGCTCCACTATCAACTGAAGCTGTTCCTATAAACACAGTGGTTTTTTAAATCTCATTTTTCATTAAAAAAAAATCTTATTGTTTCTTATGTCTTACAATCTTGGTCACGTTGATCTCATGATAATCAGCTCAAGCAGAAAGTTGACATAGATCAAAATATAATACGATGAGATCATTAGGGCACAGCTATAAGAAGTAAAAGTGTGCCTTTTCATGGGTATGTTTTATTTTTCTGTGAAGACCAAGCATTAGGTATCATTGTATTAATCAAAGATCTCACATGTCTTATAACAGGGGTGTCAAACTCAAGGTGCGGGGGCTGGATCTGGCCCATGGGGTACTTAGATCTGGCCCATGGGGCTGCTGTGGAAACAGCGAAGGACTGGCCTGTGGTGTTTCTGGCAGCGCACTCAGGCCATCAAAGACGCCCCCGACATGAGTGATGTTGAGCTGGCCATGCCAACCCTGGGCACCGGAGGTCAAACACAACCCTGATGCAGCCCTCAATGAAATCGAATTTGACACCCCTGTCTTATAATATTGCCTATATTATAAGACAGCTATATTTGACTCTCCTGTTTTGAAATACAAAATCCATGCAGCATAGTAGAAGACTGGTGAAATAAAAATGTCTGGAAGCAAGGAAATTCAAGCATTCTGTGATAAGTACCTTTTAACGAATTTAAAATGTAAATATACACCTTGTGGATATTTGCATGTCAATTGCTTGCTGGGGAATTATTGTTCTAAAAAGTGTTCCACAAGGTTGAAAACTAATTTTTCTGAATTATGTTACCTAGATGTTCTACTTACATGTTGAAGAAAGATCACTGGGCATAGGAGTTACTCCTTTAAAAAGAAGGGGAAAGGGGAAAAAAAAAAGATAAAAATGAATTATTTTGCTGTTACCTCAAATGTGGTGGAAATTGTGTCTTGGATTAGTTTGATCATATAGTGTTTGTGTGTTTTGTGTTTGTGTGTGTGTGTGCATGACTTTTAGGGAGTCAACCATTAGAAGGACAGCATAAATTTCTCTTTACTAAAGCTCTCCTTGCTGGTCTACCATCAGCAGAGCACTAAAAGCTTTGAAGAAGACTTACACAAAAACATCTGTGGTAGAATCCAGGAAACTCTGCTCACAGACACGTTCATCCTAGTAACTTCCAAATTGGGCTCTATTGTAACGAGTTCTACATGGGGTTGCCCTTGAAAAGCATCTGAAAGTTTCAGATGGTGCAGAGTGCAGCAGCAGTGAGCAGTAGGTGTGCTTCTAGAACAGCACCTATTCCACCTGTGCTTCATGAGCTGCATGGTTGCCAGTCCAAGGTGCTGGTTTTAAACTTTATAGTCCTTCATAGCATAGTACTGGTTATCTGAGGGACCAGCTCTCCCCAACTACACTTGCCCATTCCATTAGATCTGGAAGAAACGGCATGCTTTGGATCCAGTCCTTTGGGACTTATACCTGGGAGATTCTAGGAGATGGGCCTTCTCCGCCATATTCGCCCCCAGAAGTGAGGTTAGCGCCATCCTTTTATATGTTACATAAATCCTGCAAGTCCTGGCTATGTTGTCAGGCCTAGGATCCCAGGGAACCAGGGATATCTTAAGATCGTTTTAGTGTTTTGATTAATTTACTCTCTCATGAAAGAAGGCAAATATACGTGAACCAGGGTCAGTCACTGGGACCAGAGGTTTAGTCTTCTGGACTTGTGCTGCAGTCCATCCTTTACACTTTGTTTAAGATGAGTTGCCATAATATACCTAAAATAAATACCATACTAAAATACTAAAATAATAGTATTTTTGGAGTATTAGACGGACCTACCTTTTTTGGTGAGGAAAAGAAGAAAAAGAAATCTGCCTCTGCCTCTGCCTCTGCCTCTGAGCAATTTTGCCTCCTTGCAACAAACAGCAAACAGCCTGCTTTACTCTCATTTTCATTTTCAGCATAGCTTGATTAGCATAAGGAGAAAAAAAAATCTGCTCCAGCAATTTACATCTTTGCAGCAAGCAGCAGAGCCCTGCAAAACAGCTGAGAGCAAATCAGCTGAGAGTTGGGAGGCCGAGCCAATCAACTTGTGCTAATTAGGTTATGCTGAAGCTGAAAGGAGCTGTTTTTTCTTGCTGTTTTGCAAGGAAGTAACTGCTGTGAGGCAGAGGCCAAAGGGTGGGGGCCAGTGGGTGGGTAGAACTACATTCGGTGTATAAGACGTACCTTTTAGGGGGGAAAAAGGTACGTTTTATACTCCAAAAAATATGGTAAATAAAATAAATTTGAAGTGGCATCTTTGTAACTCATGGGGAAAAAATTATCACATTATTCATCCCCATGCATTGTTACTCAGATGTTTGGTTTGTAATTAATTATGTTTATGAAAGAAAATAAGATAAGAATTTTAATCTGCAGCTATTGGTTACTTGGGAGAAAGGTAATTCTTGAACCAAGAGAATTAGAATAGACAGAATAGATTGTCCACACCCATTAAAATTTTCACTCCTTGCAGTGCAGTAAATACCTTTATTTTACCGATTTATAGTCAAATCCATTTTTATTAAAAAAATAGGACAATACAATGCTGATCAAGTTAGGGACAGAAGAAGTCTAAGGCTCTTATGGATAACCCTTCTGGTAAATGATAATCAGGCCCAACACTTCCTGTTGGCAAACACAATCAAGCAATCTTTACTTTACTATTTTTCTGGAAATTTCAAGTGAGAGGTCTGCAGATGAGAAGTATGTACTTAAGAAGAGGTACATATGATCAACCCAGGCAGGAGAAAAGTGGGAGTACAGGTTCTGGGTGTGCCAAGTCTAGTGTCAACCCTGAAGCGAACCAGGCTCAGGACATCTTTGAGGCTTCATGATTGCCACAGGGCAGAGGGGAAGAAAGGGAGGGGAAAAGCCTGGCTTTGTAGTCAAAATAAAAAGTTTTTCTGTGGGAACCAAGGATATTCAAACAGATGCTGGGGAGAGGACGAGTGGAGTAACCAAGCAACCAGCCAGCACCTCTATTGGAGAATGTGATGGATGACTTGGGGGAAGGGGGAACATTCACTTTTTAATTAGGTGAAAACCATGGGAACTTTCAGAACTTTGGCTTTCGCCAGTTGTGCCAATATGATGTATCCAATAAACTGTTCGTTGAGGAATCTGGCTGCTTTGGAGTTCTGTCTTGAATGGGTGCATTACTTGGAACGCTGACGTTTATTAAGGAGATGATGGATTAGGATGTGTGCTGCTGATTCCATAATTGACAACAAATGTAGAGGGGATATTATTAAATCTTCCTTGTTTCCCCTTTTTTTCGTTCAAAACTGAAATATTCCTACTTTATCTGACATAACCAGCACTTGATCTCGCAACTTTTTTTGCCTGGCTTAAGAGCTCATGAATCTGATGTATTTAGAAAGTAGAAGCAGGAGGGAAAGAACTGAATATTAGAATTTCACAATCTGTTTAATATGAAACAATTGTTTTTCCACTTATGCTGGCAACACCTGAATGAGAGTGATTCATTCCCAACCCTTTAATCTGGTCATATTTCTCAATGCTAAGGGAAACAATGAAGAGTGTGTATATTTTGCAATGTCCTTTCTTTTGTGCCTACTTCACAAGCTTCCTATCTTTAAAGAAAAAATATGGCATTGAATCAATTCCATTAGAAGAAGACGAACACTTACCAGATTCTGTAGATGCTGCAGAAAGAAAAGAAAAGAAAAAACTTATTTAATATAAGCAAACACATTGTTATGCCCCGGTCCCTTTCTTCTGTACCTACTTCACAAGGTTTTAAAAAAATTTGTGGCATTGAATCAATTCCATTAATAGAAGAACAACACTTACCAGATACTGTAGATGTTGGGGGAAAAATATTTAATATAAGCAAACACATTGCTACATTTTTGGAGATCCTGTCCCAGTACTGTAACCCTATCATTTCTGTCATCCAGTCTTAACATTTGCCCTTTATGCATTTCCTGCCCTTTATTTAGCTATTTATTCTTCTTATTTGCATCCAGCCAGAATCCAAAGTAAGGCTCATATCATCTGAAAAATATTAAGGGAATTCTAAGTAATGCTTAACTTCTCTGTGGCAGCTCCTGCCCTCTGGAACGATTTGCCCCCAGAGATACGAAGGATATCGGATCTCCGGGTCTTTCACCGTGCCCTGAAAACTTTTCTTTTCCATCAAGCAGGGCTGGCGTGAACTCCCCCCCCCCCCCATTTTTAGTCTTTTTTAGTTTTTTAGTTTTTAAATTGTCATTGGGTTTTAATTCGAATTGTTTTAAATTTGGGCCAGTTATGTAATTCTTTTAATAATTTTAAATTTTGTAGTGGTATGTGTTTTAGTTCTGGCTGTGCACCGCCCTGAGTCCACTAGGAGAAGGGCGGTATACAAATTGAATAAAATAAATAAATAAATATTGGGACATATATATTGAGTATTCTTAATCACTTATGTATTGTAAATCAATCTCTTGATTACATAGATACTCTTCCCAGATTAATATTCTGCAGTAGCCTAAATAATAAGTGGAAAACAAAATGGCGTTTGGTAGGACCTATGGAGTTGATTGACTGTGTAATTGTGTGGAATTTAGGCTAATCTACTTTACTTCTAGATGTAGAACTATCTACTACATTTGAGCTATAGGAATCAATGTCTGTTTACTTTCTGATGTCCCTGGCATTTTACACTGTAATATAAAGCATTCTGAAAATGTAGAAATGATTATATTCACTCAAGAATATAGCAAACCTTACAATATTGTTTTCTTCATTGTGTAAATACAAACTCACATATTGAGAACGATAGCTGAAGATTTCCAAATTAAACATTTGGTTGATTATAGTGTGAGATTTGTTTTATACCAATTATGCCATGGATCAATCCACTTTGAATCTTGGTAATGGTTATTAAATAATTACTGTTTTTTTGGCTTTATATCTTAGTGTTTAAATATAGATATGATGTTTTGCCTGTGATATCTATTGTAGCAGGAGTGTCAAACTTGCGGCCCATGGACCGGATGCGACTGGATGGTTTAGCAAAGGGGAAAAAGTCATGATATGTCACGCGATGACGCTGTGATGACGCAAGTTTGACACTCCTGTGTTGTAATTTATCAGCATCTATTGTTGTAGGAATTATAAACCTATCCTGTAAATAGTAATAAATGAATGAGTCCTTCCAATTAGGAAAGACACAGAATTTAGGTAAAATATTCTTCTCCTATCTAGCATAATAATTCTTATTGGCTAGAAATGATTGGAATGTTTATTCAAAGACTTTTAGATGGATACTGAGTTGAAGAAGCTTATGGCATTTCAGTTTACAATAAAATCAGAATTGGTAAATATCCATGGAAAAGCAATACACATATTTCTGAAATGTATATAATTTTTGTTCTATTAACTTGATCCATTTAATTTCATTTGTCTTTTATATATTTTAACCATTCTTACAAATATATCTTGAGTAAAATAAAAAAAAATATAGAATGTCTCATAATTTAATTACAAATCCTAAAATGGGCCCAAATCATTCTAAGATGTTTTTATTACTAGATTCATTATCTTTACACAGCAGTTCTTAAGGCATCAGCCTTAATCATATTGCATCTGATCTATTGAATGGGGAACCAAAAGCATGGTATTCATCCAACCCCAAGTAGCTGCATGGAGGTTCATTCTTTACATTAGGCAATAATAGAAAAAATAGAAAAAAACTGTATTTACATTGCTAAAATAAGGACAGTCACTTATATGATAAAATGTGGCATTTAAGCATAAGTGCATTTTTATTTCACATTTTTGCTACGTGTATGGCATAGGGCCATTTTATCACCATCTGCTGGCATACAGTAAGAAGAAGACCTTTCAAGTACTGACCAATATTTTTTCTAACATCTTACCCCATTCCAGCTACATCTTAGCTCCTAATTTTGCTATCATTCCCAAGTTTGTGACTTTGTGGGTTTTTTAGGATAATAATTTAGATCAAATTATATTTCAATATAATTATCATTTATGGAAGGAAGGAAGGAAGGAAGGAGGGAAGGAAGGAAGGAAGGTTTAATCAACATTGGGCTGAGAAATTAGTACTACATTGGCTGAAACAATCATTGGTTTCATTGATTTTTAGTTAGACATTTTTTATTCCATCACCTATTGTAAGAAGAAATCAGAATGTGGTTGTGCAGAAATCAGTAAATATACTTGCAACAAGCTGTGCTTAAATCTGTTACTAAGTTAGGAAAACCCCTAGCCTTATAATGACTTTTTTATTACATAAAACTGGAAAAGCTACCCTGACTGCATCTTATACTGAAGATATATTTCCCAGAAATGTTCTTTTAGGGAAAATATGATGGATTGAGTAGTCTGTGGCTCGTGCTGATAGAATCACAAAACTGAGACAATGATCAAAGCAAACAAGTTAGTCGGGTCTATCTTGTCCTTCTGCTTTCAGTGAAATTCATAACTTAATTCCATTCAAGTGTCTCAATTCAATTTCTGCTATTTAGTTATTTCTTAGTAAAGTAATTACTGGATTAATTATTACTAACGTTAGCTAAATATCAAGTCTACCCATAACCTGTAGACCAAATTTTATAGTCCCTCTGATGAAATAGGTTTCAATAAATCATAACTGTCCCAGATAGTAGACTTATGGGACCTTAGCTGATTTTGGAGACTCGTAGTCAGAACCAGTCCAGTACTTGCCTAGGGATTATCTCTTAATCCTATGGCTTTTAGCTCGATTAGGAAGGAGGAAAAATCTCTGAAAGAAATATCCATAATGTTCCCAAGAAAACTGCAGTACACACTAGTCATTGCTTTAAAATATTTAAATAGCCTATTTTTTTCAGTTCTTCATTATTATTTAGCTCATTTCCAACCTTGTATATGGAGAGAATGAAATAAGTATGCCTTGGTACTCTCTGAGCACTGATAAACACTCTGAACTCTCTGAGCACTGATGATGTTACCTAGTTTGGCTAATAAATCATCTTTAAGAGAACAACCAAGCTCAAAGAGCACCAAGGACCCTTCATTTCAACCCTGAGCTACAAATATTCTCCTTTGTTGGTACCAAGTATCTCTTCACCCACATCAAACCCAGCATATTACCTGTGGCTGAAAGTAGCAGCACCCCAAGAAAGATCAGTGTGTGATCCATCTCAGGGGAAGATTCCAGAAGAATTTAAAACAGTAATTCTGTGGCAGGGATCATCTGTGAATATATACACTGCAGAATCTGAAACTTGATCTGCATTTTTTTCAACAGTGCAGATGAAAAGGAAGTGATCTGGAAAATACTTCAAGATGCCAAACAATATTTGTTAAACTGTGCCAACATTATAGGTGCATACAAATGGCATTTTCCTTATCTTTTAATTTCTATACTTCTTTAATACTTTATACTGTTTATTGTGTAAACAGTCTTGAAAATGAAGCCCAGATTTGTCATCCTATTTCCTCTTTTTTTTTTTTTGGTAAGAGATATTTTCCAGGAAGAAAGCAGGCAAAAATCTATGGATTTGAGGTGGTATCAAATGAATTGCAACAGAACACCAAAAATCCTCCTAACTACTATGCATAAATGGGAACATTCTCCATATCAAAGGGGATTATAAAATTGTGGCATGTTTGGAAGTTACCACATCTTAAAGAGGACATTTTCCTTCAGCTGCATTGTAGAATGTGACTCCTGACATTACTTCAGTGTGCTCAAAAGAAATTGGTTTTTTTCTTTTTAAAGTCCAAAATACTCCAATCTGTATTACAAACCATTTTTGCTATTTTAAGGACTTTCATATTTATTTTGTGAAAATGCATGAGAATTTTCAGAGATTCTCCTAGACTCACCTTAAGTAGATCATTTTCATTTTGTCATACCTCATCGAGGCTGCATTCTGTGTAAGTCCTGCTTAGGCATTAGAACCTAACAGGATTTATTGAATTATATACTCCAAGGGGCAGAGGAATGCACATTCTTCCCCCATCCCTGTCCTTTCTCAGAGGTAGCAATAGAATTAGGTATTTTGGCTGCTAGCAAAATCAGGATTATAATACAGTTAAACACCCACAGGAATTTGAAGGCAGAGATTGAACCCAAGGTAGTTTGCACACAAGTTTTGTGAGAGTCAAATCATCTGGCTATTAAGCAAAATAAAGTGGTCAGTCTGAGTCACAAACTGAAAAAGATGTCAAGCTAGGAAAGACCCTCCATCAGCCGATATCATCCCAATCAGTTTCTTAGAACAGCTCTTTCAATGTATCTGTAACCAGATTTGCTCCTCCATAAACATTGTATTGAGAAAGTCGGCAGACTGTCTGATTATGAAAGCAGCCATTGCATTAGGCATAGCTTTGATGAGACATTCAATGCTGCTAACACAAGGGAAGTAGCTCTGCTGTGGTTCTAGAAGCAATGCATGATGAAAAACAGCAAGTTCTCCTTTGGGTTTAAGTGAGATTTTTGGGTGTGTGCCTTCCTGGCTAGAAGTATTCTTAGTTATACAGTTAGTCTGAGAGTTTACCGTGTTTTCCCGAAAATAAGGCCCTGTCTTATATATTTGAACCCCGAAATAAGCACTTGGCCTTATTTTCAGGGTGGTCTTATTATTCTGGGGCGCATGGAGCAAGATGGTGCTCCTCTTGCAGTCTTACCTGATTTCCAGCTCTGCATTTAAATATTTTCAGGGAGGACTTATTTTTAGGGGGAAGATTATATTAGCGCATGCGCTCCGAAGCCCGATTGGGCTTATTATCAGGGGGTGTCTTATTTTCGGGAAAACAGGGTAGAGAAAAGGCTTCAGTGAGTGAGAGAGTCAGTGACTAAATAAATACAGTAAACAAATAAAGTTTACAAAACATGATCAAATACTATTGTATAGACCAGGGGTCTGCAACCTTAAATACTCAAAGAGCCATTTGGATCCATTTCCCACAGAAAAAGAAAACACTGGGAGCCACAAAACCTGGGTGGGCATGGCCAACTTGATGTTACTCACTTCCAACAGTCACATGACCCTCCCCCCCACCAGCCATGCCTACCCTGCCAGTCATTAGGGCAGAGAACCAGTTGTTAAAAAACACTAGGAACCACACAATCCTTTTGACATCTCTCTCTCTCCCCTCCTTCCCTCCCTCTCCCTCTCTCTGTATCTTTCTGTTTCTGCCCTGGCCGCTTCTCCATCCCCTGCCATCGCCCTTACCTTCTCAGGCCAGGCGAGGAGTGACTGGGAGGGAAGGGTGAAGGGCGGGACCAGCCAATGGTTGGATCACCTGACAGGGAGCCACAGCAGAGGGCCCAAAGAGCTGCATGTGGCTCCAGAGCCGCAGGTTGCTGACCCCTGGTATAGACTTTGATCCAACATTGGCTGTTGGCCATTGAGCATTTATAAAACCAGAGTTCCTGGGATATGATCTAATTCTAGCTGCCAACAAATATGGAAGTTCATTCATGAACATATACTTATATTACTATATTTCTGGTTTAAACATTCAAATGCCTATACTGCCTGAGTTTAACAATTTTTCACTGAGACCTTGTGTCTCACTGCAATCTGACCCTAAACCTTCATTTGCAGAGTTCCCAGAACTGGCTTTATACATGATACCTCAGGTCATCTCTCAATGGAGACTCTTCCAGGGATTTATGAGAGTCACCAGAAGTTCTAAGTGCCTCCAAGAGGGGAGTTCACCACAGCAAATGTGGAAATGAGTGGGACCCATACTAAGCTGGGTGACTGTTGCCCAGGTTTCAATATCCTATTCAGGCTGACGAGGATATGTATACAGTCCCATAGATAGAACTTGTATTACTTGTTTTTTAAAAGTGTATCATTTCATCCTTCCCCATATTTGATCTTGTCTAAGAGAGCAGACTATGGAGAAATAGTAATCAGTACCAATAGAATAAATCAAATATTTATTTCAGTCCTTGTTCCTTGTATCAATCCATTTTTATTTTTTAAAAATAAATTTATAAATTTTATTTACAGTTTATAAAAAACTCAAGGTGGTGAACATAGCTAGTACACTTTCCCCGTCCTATTTTTCCCAGAAGAGTCCTGTGAGATAAGAAAGAGTGATTGGCCCAAAATCACCACCTGACTTTCATCTCTAAGGGAGAACTAGAACTCACACTTCTGTTTTTAGCCTGGTATCTTAACCACTGGATCAAACAGGCTCTAATGTTTGGAAACCAAGAAAGTAGCTACCTAATAATTCAAAACAAATAAGGTTGTATCATTGCAAACCTCAGAACTTTCTCAGAGCATAATATGTTGTTCCATATTAATCCTGGTTAACTGTGATTATCAATCCTGAAATCACTTTGAAATTAAATTAAGGGGGAGGGAAGAAACCAGCCATAGGCTATAATGGAAAAGTATCATAATATTTGCAGCCACCTTATTTTTAAATATTCCATTTTTGGTTTTTGATAGAAAGAAGATATCTAGGAAAGTGCTCCCTTTACGGGACAGTAACCCTGCCAAGCATCAGAGTATATTAGACTATTTCACTGAAGTAGATAAAGATAGATGATAGCTAGATAGCTAGAGATAGATAGATGATAGATAGATAGATAGATAGATAGATAGATAGATAGATAGATAGATAGATAGATAGAGATGATAGATGAGATGATAGGTGATAGATAGCTGATAGAGATGATAGATGATTGATAGCTAGATAGATAGCTAGATAGATAGCTAGATAGATAGCTAGATAGATAGATAGAGATGATAGATGAGATGATAGGTGATAGATAACTGATAGACATGATAGATAGATAGATAGATAGATAGATAGATAGATAGATAGATAGATAGATAGATAGATAGATAGTCAGGTGATAGGGATAGGTGATAGATATATGTGATAGGTGATAGAGATATAGAGATATAGATAGATAGATAGATTTATAATTATATATTATGATTTTGATTTATTACTTTGTTGCTTGAATATATACTGAGAGTTTATGCACCAGAGACAAATTTATTGTGTGTCTAATTGCACATGGCCAATAAAGAATATTCTATTCCAGGGGTGTCAAACTTGATTTCATTGAGGGCCATATTAGGGTTGTGTTTTACCTTGGGGGGGGAGGGGTAGAGTGGGCATGGCCAGGGTGGGCATGACTAACTCACCATCACTTGTGTCGGAGGTGCCTGTGGAGGCCCGAGTTCTCTGCCAGCGAAAACGGGCTCCTGAGCTCCGTTTTCACTGGCAGAACCACCCCAGACCAGTCCTTCACTGTTTCCAGGGCAGCTTTGCAGGCCAGATCTAAGCACCCTGTGGGCCGGATCCGGCCTCCAGGCCTTGAGTTTGACTGTTCTGTTCTGTTCTGTTCTGTTCTGTTCTGTTCTGTTCTGTTCTGTTCAACATTTACCTTATATCTTATCTAAGGCTGAGATAGCAGGGCTAAAGAAAGGATTGTGAAGCAATATCCAAATAGCCTACCAAATTGTGCTGGACTACTACAGATAAGTTTTTATTCTTAGTTTTAAAAAATGTATCATAAGTAAACTCTTACTTCCCCACTTACTTTCTTTTCTATGATGCTGCACTTGGCACAACATTAAAAAGTGACAACTTGCTTGTCTTTGATATTGTTGGCATCATATCCTTGTGTTTTCTATGTGCTCACAAAAGGTAGTCAAAACTATATGGCACGTTTTGGCTTTTCTGGTATAAATCCATTCTTTGCTTGCAGGAATAGTTTAATACACAGCTGTGATTTCCTGGAAATTTTTTTGTGTTAGTTCGTAGATCCATCTTACATGTTGAGATACAATACTACAAAGATAGGAAGCCACAGTGAAAGAAAGAAGTTGACACAGAGAAAGTGGCATTCAGACGCCTTCTGAATCCCTCCTCAATTCTTAAAAACACTTTGGGTTACTGTCCATAAGAGTTAATAAAGCACTTATTCTTAGGAGAATTAAATCTACTCCAAACAATCACAGTTAAGATTAATTCTCAGTTGTTTTGTTGGGAATGGTAATTTTCCATTAGGTCTAACAAAAGTAAAGATACATAGCAGGCCATATTAAATAAATTAAGAGCTGAAAAAACATTGATTTTTAAATTTATTGACCGTCCAACCCTAGACAATGTGGAAAGCTCATCATTTTGAAATAGAACTTTCTAGGGAACACTAAACACTCAATATCCTCCTTCTTCCTTAGAATTCTTTGGTCCATCTATTCCAGGAATTGTGACTTGTTTTCCAGAATTAGTTCTTCCAGATAAGGATGGAGATGTGGTATTCTACGTGTAACATTTTGAAATGTCCTGTTTCATGGACAGAGCATGTCCAAAACACTGCAATTCTATTCTATTCTAGAAGTTTAACTTCTAAAAATCTTCAGAGTAACCTCAGAATAACGAGATCAGCATATTCCAGAATAAACAAAAGATGTTCTGGTTTTCCCTGAAACGTTCCAATTCAGGAATGAATCTTACAAGTAATACAAATAATCTTAAAACAATTTTAATCTCTTAAATAATTTGAGAGAAATAAAATAATTAATCAGCTAGTAGCTGCTCATGTCCAAGAACATTCTCCATCCATGGAAATGAAGTTGCAATGTTTATATTGCCTATAAAAAACTCAGAAGAAGAAGAATTAAAGCTGCTGAGTCCTTATAGCAATTCAAATTGCTATTGATTTCAACACAGCTATATGGTGTGATATTCAGAGTGATCTCTGCTGTGACTGAACTCTGATTCTGTGGGGTAATTCAATCCCAGATTCATTGAACTAAAGTTTCTTCTCAAAGATTTGCAGATCCTATAATCCCAACCATGCCTATGGATACTTGTGCATATTCTCTAAGTATTCATCCATTCATCAAATGGATATAATGTAAAGGCAGAGAAAACTATAATCTAAATCAAGGAAGAGGTAGCAATAATACAATTATTTGAAGCCAAGAACTAAGTAGGGCAAAGATGGAAGACAAACTTATGTTGGCATGGAAAAGATAAGGTCGTGCATAAAACTAAGAATGGAAAATTGTATGATTACTTAATGAATAAATAAGGAAGAGGTTTGCAGGCAGTTCAAGGAGAAGTCAAGGCCTTGGCACTTCAAGTACCAAAGAAGAAATGAGAAATCACTCAAGCAAATTTGTTAATCTAAAACAAACTAACCTTTATCAGCAATAGTGTCTGCAAAATAAATATTTACAAGGAAATTCACTAGTTTCTCTTCATCCACATGAATGTGAGCATAGTAAGGGTCAGTTATGGTGAACCATATTGATGTACACATGCAACCAAGGAACGCCGATCTCTGGTCATTTTAAACACAACTTAAAAAATATCTTCTAGATATGTTGATGAAAATTCTCAGTCATCCAGGTAGAGTAGTCTGGAAGTTGATTCATGACAACTGGACTTCTTTTCTTGTTGATTCAAAACATTTTGCTGCATATCCAAGTAGCTTCTTCAGTCTTATTGACACTGAAGAAGCTACTTAGATAAGCAGCAAAATGTTTTGAACCAACAGGAAAAGAAATCCAGTTGCCATGAATCAACTTCCAAATATCTTATAGATAGTTCTGCTTAATTCTGTAAGTGTATTTATCCTTTGCTATTCAGCATATTGTTGTCAATATGTGTAACATGTTTTAAACAGGTTGTTGAGTGAAATGCAGGAGACCACTTCAATAAAAGCTAACAATGGAAAACTAACTTTAAATGCATTGAAATGAAAACAGACACCCTGCTTCTTGAAACAGGACTTCACTATACATCAATTCCTATGATTTCACTCTTAAAGCTGTTGTTAAAGAACAGGGAAGAATGATGTCTGAGACTTTATCCTCCTTTTCTATATTTGACAAACCACTGAGATTTGCAGTGTAGGAGTATTTTTATTTATGAACATTCTCCATTTATTGGACAGAGGCCTCTTAAAAATATACATATTTAAATTCAGCAGGGATAAAGAAATTCTTTCCTTTTCAACTTTGCACCTACTTTTAACATCCTTGAGAGGTCCTAGGTGTTCTCTGAGCTTGGATGTTTTCTTACAGACATTTCATTATTCAAACTAGATTTCATCATCAGTGCTGATAATGTTACCTAGTTTGGATTAATGAAACATCTTCAAGAAAACAACCAAGCTCAGAGAGCACTGAGGACACCTAATTTCAACCCTGAACTACAAATATTCTCCTTTATTGGTATAGCATTCTTGTTTTTTTCACTCTGTCTAGTTCTTCCAGGGGTGCTATGGATTATATTCAAGTATGTGTTTCCAATAATATAATTATTATACCCTCCATACCCATTTCTTACCAGGATCCAGGAACATCTAAGTATGCATCTTTTTAGTCAGCTGAATAAATAACCATATTACAGGACATACATTGGAAAACCACACATTTTTCATATTTTAAAGAGTTTTCAACTTAACTTCTTTAAAAATCCTTTTCTAGTGTTGTTCTGTGAAGAGTACAGCTCTGTGGGTTGCCTTGAGGGACTATCTGATCAAACTTTGACTCTTGGCAAAAGATTTGAATAGCTGGCCATGCTGTTCTTTGAGAAATAACCATTAGACTACTTTTCCTGAATTTTTTTTTGAATCACTAGAAATACTTGGCAGTTCGCAAAAATGCATCAAGATTTTCTTGTTGCTATTGTACTTGATTAATAATTTCCCAGCTGTACTATTATATTTTGGGTTGGGCCACTTTCGAGGACAACATGGAAATATCTGCTGATCTGGTTGCAACTTGTGTCTTGCTTAATATGAACTAATTATCAGTATAATAAATATTTCTCACATTGTACAGTTGTAATGAAAATATATCTTCTCTTTCAACCCTTTTTTCTCAGTTGATAGTAGAGTTAGCCAGACTGGGGATAACGATAAAAATTGTAGAACATTCAGAAATAAGCTTCCGGCTAGAGTGAAATTGTACTTTATTTAGTTAAATAGCAAGAATAAAGAGAACAGAGGTGCTTGTTGCATATGTTTGTCCTGGACTGGGAAGGACTGAAGAGACATTTAAACCACATTATATGGGATGAAATTCCAGCCCTCATCCCTTCAGTCTGGACAGTGTGTTCAAGAATATAACAAATTGCCATTGAAATGTATTCTTCAGGTTGCTACTATAAATGTAATGAATGTTTTAAGTCCTTGTTTTCTAGTTCTTAACTTTAATGTAAAAGCAAAATCAACGTAAATTACAAGAATGTTAATATATCAGAGAAATACTGGTGTTGCTGTTAAGGATACTCTCCATCCAATAATTAAGTTCATCACAATTAATTCAGCACTGGTTTATAACACAAGATTTTAAATCCTCACATTATCTCATATGGAATTGATCTTTTCCACTTGTTTTTCAGAATAATTCCTGCAAGAGTCATAGCAACGACCGCAAGGACAGCAGCAGCAACAATGTAAGGTACATGGGAATTAGAAGTTGTCAAATTTTCCTGGGCTTCTGGCTTTGCTTCTGAAAAAAAAAATCAGAAGAAAATGATGGTATATCATCTACTTGAACTGTGATAAAAAAATATCCTAGAAATTAGTGGTCAATTAATCATAAGCCAATATGCTTATAACTGGACTGAAAATTATTTATCAGGAACAGGAATGTCAAACTCAAGGCCTGGGGGCCGGATTCTGCCCGTAGGGTGTTTAGATCTGGCCCATGGGGCCACCCTGGAAACAGCAAAGGACCAGCCTGCAGTGCCTCTGCTAGCAAAAATGGAACTCGAAAAGGAACTTGGGAGTCTGTTTTTTTTTTTTTTTTAATTTGATTTATATGCCGCCCTTCTCCGGAGACTCAGGGCGGCTTACAGTGCGTTAAGCAATAGCCTTCATCCTTTTGTATATTTATACAAAGTCAGCTTATTGCCCCCACAAACTGGGTCCTCATTTAACCTACCTTAGAAAGGATGGAAGGCTGAGTCAACCTTGAGCCTTGGAGAGATTCGAACCAGCAGTAAATTGCAGGCAGCTGTGTTAATAACAGGGTGCTTTAAACCACTGTAGTACCAAGGCTCTTTCACTGGCAGAGCACTCAGGTCCCCAGAACTGTAGTTATAGTCAGTAATTACAAATTATTTCTTGCTTCCTAGCAATTCTCCCAGTTTTTCATGCTACTTGCTCTATCATCGTGAAAGAACTGAGTGGCACTGATTATTTTTAGAACCATGAAAGAAGTTTTCAGTTTACCAAAGTTTCTATTCTGAGCACCATCCTTCACAAGTTCGATGGGCCCAATAATGACATCTATGTTTTCCTGATAGGAGCCTGTATCTCTCTTGGATCGGAGCAGACAGCCTCGATTACATCTTGAGTAATAGTCATAGGAGCTGCAAACCACCACTTTACACTGCAGGTAAACTGATGGGTGCCTGTCCATGAAGGCAAAGGCTTGGAAGGAAAAGCGAAGAATGTTTCTATATGGGGAGTAGTGAGTCTGATAAGTAGAGTCTTTAATACACCTGCATGAAAACAAAATAAAGGAAGATTTATTGGCATTAATTAGCATGCCAGTTATTATATTCTAATTTATACAATTTATTTTCTATAATTTTCACATTAAAATAACCCACATGCAATGAATGTGCTGTGTATGGAACTAAAAAAAAAAATAGCATCCTGTACAGTGGTGGGTTGCCCCCAGTTCGAACTGATTCACAAGAACTGGTAGTAAAACCGGCGGGAGGCCCCGCCCACCACCCTGGATGTCATCATCAGTGATCTGTGCATGCGCAGAAGCGATCCCGTTGTGAACTGGTAGTAAAGGTAAGTAGAGCCCACCCCTGATCCTGTAAAATATTGATACATCTGATTGAATCCATCTAATGTCAGTCCCCAACTAATGAACTTTCTCTGAGAAAGTCTTAAAAACATCTGAATATGAAAAATAGGACTTTATTTGATTTCCAGCACTGACATCTATGACAAGGGAAGTCAAAACAAGCAAGACTATTATTGTGATTTTGATGCATTACAAAAGGGTCTCGATCATTTTCTTGCCTCTTTTGACATCCCCTTTCCTGGATGCCATTCATCCCGATAAATACCTCCAATATTTCAGACGGAGTATGGTATTGATTTATCACATTTGAATTGTTAATATTTAGAAATGCTGAACATGTTTTGGCAACACAAAAACAAGGAAACCATCACTATAATTGCAAATGTCATCTAATTAAATGAATTTGTATTCATTTCAGACCAGATAAAGGAGATGACTATCATCAAACTACATAAATCAACTTATGAAAATCATTATTTACAATATCTTTTAGTCGCTGCTATCCTCAATGACATTCGCAAGTAATACAGAATTTCAGGGAAAATCAAGACAATTAATATTTTTCTAGGGAAAGAAAACCAGCTTTGAGTAATTGAGACATTGTACAGAGGGACCAAAGTTTTCACTTATTAATTATTGCTATGCACAAAATTTAAATCACAGTCCTGTTTATTATGTTATAATCTTGTTTCATGTATTTTATTAATCTTCTTAGGCTGCTTTTTATCCCATTTGCTAAGCTAAGTGGAAAAACTAGCCAAGCTTGACTGATCTCAGAAAACTAAGCAAGATTTGGCCTGCTGGTATTGTTCAGAGAAAACTACATGGATAGGTCAATAGGTTCACCAAGAATCAAGCTCCACTCATAATTCAAATTTACCCTATATGATTTAGAGTCTTTGGTCTCATCAGACCACAAGAATATCATAACCATGGTTAGGTTGCATATAAAAATTATGCTCTGGTTTGCCAACCTGAAGACATAAATGAAAGCTCTGATTAAATGCCACTGCTTCTGGCTATTGTTTAGCACATGATCTTTTACTGTTCTTTCAATTTTAAAACTTTGTTTTCTCAAGAAAAATAAAAGATTCATATCAACTTGATCTTTATAATGTCAATTCAAAATAGACATAATGCCAGGTCAGAACAAGTAAACCTTAACTTTGATGCAAAAGACTATCCAAACTACTTGCCAAATGATTTGTCAATACACATATATTCTGATTCAGAATTATTTACCAGGAACAAGGAACACTGCAGAGCCTTGGTTTCAGAAATGAATAAAAGTTTCATGTGCAACCCATGTCACTGGAATGTCTTCTGATTTTAATCTCAAGGAAATAAATATATTGCTGTAATTAAATTCTTTAAGGTCAAAATCCACAGATGGCCCTTTGGCAGCATGCTACAGACTGTACTCCAAGATGTAGTGGCTGAAGAAAGCCAGAATTGTGTTTGACTTGATTTAATGGACACAGAAGGTTGATGTAAATAAGTGCCTTAAAGAATTTTCCTTCTGTGGCATTAAAAATGACAGTCTGATAACAATATGTGATGATCTACAAGAAAAAAAATATATAATTCAAGAGTCATCTGTTATTTTGAGGATCTTGGGTTGCATATTCCTGGTTTAAATATAACTACTTTAAAAACAGTTAACTGGTTAAATTAGACAAAAGGAAAGCAAAAGCATAGAGAGAATGAGAGAGAGAGGTAAACAAATGAGAATCTTTGCTATCTGGATCTCTTTAGCAAAAGGCCCAGAACTTTCTAGAGTACTGGAACTCAGGATTCCTGGATAATTAGCATGTGTATTCCCAATGGAAGGGCCTTTGGTTTAAGCTTTAAGCCTTTGCCTGTTGTATGTATAACAGTTAGCAGAACAGAGATGGAAAGTAGAACGGTGAGCTACATCATGAAGGAAGTAAGCTGGTAGGAATGGTATTACTAACACTTTTGTGGCTTACCACATTCAAACCCATAGCAAAAGTGAATCCTCTGCAGAAAATTTAACACAAATCAGGGACAAACCACTATTCTCCTATATGGGGTGAGGGAGAATTTCTAAGGTCAGAATGATCCTGAGATTTCAAATGTATTACAAATAGTTTCCTGTTAGATATGGTCTACTATAACAGTGCAATCTTTCTAGAACTTTTGGCCCAGAATAATGTTATGCAGAATTACGTTACACGCAAACCTCAAAACTCCTAGAATTATGTTACATGCAAACTCCAAAAGAGAGGGAGAGAATCCTATTGACATGAAGACACAATTGCAATGGGATTGTGAATATTGTTTCTGGTCTGATCTACCTAGTGGGATTGGCCATATTTTAACTACCAAATAACTATACCGCATAGATGTTTCGAAAACTAAAAGCAATCAAAATTAATGTATTCCCACATTTTCCCACAAAACCAAATAGCCTGAAAAAAGATGAAGTCCTTACCCATTCTTGATAATATCATAAGTTAGTTTTGTAAAATCATCGTAATTGGGTGATGCTGTACAAGTATCCAAAAACAGCTGCAGGTTGGAATCGGAACTATAGAGATAAGCTTGCAAATATAACCTTTGACTTAATACGACATAATAAGGTGTATCATTCACTGGTTTCCAGAAGGATGAGTCATAAAATGTAAGATTCACACTATATTGGCCATATTGAGTTTCATTAATCTCTTTGGTTTGCTGAGCGATATACATTGTCTCTATCCAGGTGTGTTGAAGCATCTTGCAGTTGACATGCACAAGAAGATCTGGTATCCTTCTTATGAAGTGTTGTGAAGGGGCAATTACTGAGATCTCATTTGAATATGTAATAGTATCGGCATCAACCTATTTGAAACATGAAACAATTGATATAAGATCCTTTTTATCTGGTCAATCATGTTACAGATGTTATAAAAATATTGACTGTGCCAATAGATGTTGACCAGAAGGCATTCCCATATTCAAAACGTCCATGAAAAACTGAGCTACACTGAGAGTACAGCTAAGAAAATAGAGAAATGATTGGCTACAGAGGAGAAAATGGGTCCTATCAATCATTGTGCTTTGAGCTCCTGCTATTTGTCACAAACACATTTCAATTTGGAGCATTGTCCTAAATAAATCCCTGAATGATTGAATGCCTCCTACTTCTGCTTGAAGGAAAAAATGAAAGAATTAATGAATGAGTGTGTTATGCAGCAAAAACGTTCTAAGAAGTCTCCATACATCTCTTCTGGTCCGACAGCCATTATATGGTATGTTGAATATAACAGAATATGGTGTGATCCTCGGTCTGCAGTTTGGATCTATCAAGCTGGCACTCCATGGATTATAACCTTGAGAGTTCAGATAACTTCTACTAATTGCAGCTTCCATATAGGTCGGCTGACAAACAAGAGCTGCCAAGGAGAAAAAAGAAATCTTATTGCTGCACTGAAATACATACAGTATGGCAATAATTTATTATTATGCTTACTTTATGAATCTAACGCCATTTCAGCACAAAATAACAAAATGTTGCCTGCCAAATAATTTTACATATTCTGCAGCTTAATAACTTTTGCTTTAAATTGAAAGCATGCCAGAAAGATGCTTTCCAGTCAACCATAAAAAAACAGCCTCTGGATCTTGCCCCACATACACCACCCATATCTACATCAGGATATTGAACTAATTGGGTATAGTTTTGCTTGACTTCTTTTATATGTAACTCCATTCTTAAAGGTCTCTCAAAAACTGAAGGGGAATTATATGCCCAAAATGCTTATTCTCTGAAGCACATAAACGGAAATCTCAAAATAATCAATAACTAACACTATGTTGATTAATTGGAATTTGAATTCTTTTTCATGGCTTTATTATCACAGTACAGCAAAAGACCTGAAAAACTTTGCTAAGAATCAGCTTCTGAATTTTGGCTTGAAGTTAGCTGTTAGATTACATGAAAATCACATAATAGCCACTCTAGAATATAAATTTTAGTTGTATGGAACTACACAGTTCCTTATTTCAAGGATATTCATATTTTGTTCAACTGTCTAGTCTGTAGGTACCATTGAGCATGCTTATAGGTATCTGGTTCAAAACTATTCTACCTTACAAACCCTCTATCAGGGTATACCAAAAGGAAGAATTAAAAACTGTCTCATTATGCCAAGTTTGAATAAGATGCAAAGAATTCTCGTGAAATTCTAAATAATACTCAAAAGGTCAGTAAATGAAAAGTGAATGACAACATTATACTTACTTGTGTTTTGATCTGCAGAGAAGCTGTAATAGTTTGCAAGGAAGCCTCTTCTTGTGACACTACTATCACTATGGAATTTAATTGTCATCATATTGGAACTTGATGTAAAAGTGGAATAGTAGCCATAACAAATTTTCCCAAGCAGTGAGGCAGTATGGAGAGGTCCATCATAGATTTCAACATAATCACAAGCACATCTGAATCTATCACATTCTTCTAGCCTGGAAAGCAAGACAGGAGTATAGTGTTTACATAGATACTGTTCAATTTGTAATTCATACATTTATTCCAATACTCCAAGAGATAAGCTTTATTTTGTGTGTGTTAGGTAATAAAATTCTCTCTGAGATTAGTCTCAGTAAAAGGAGACATAATTTGGAACTTCCCAATTCATATAAGGTAGCAGTTTTCAATTCTCTTCAACTGGTGAAATTGATTATTCAGCAATGCTGCTGGCGGTGATAAGGATGACAATTTATAACAAACAATAATTTGGATAAAAATGTTAATGTACTTGGCACATAACTTGAATATATAACACTGACATATTAGTCCAATAACATGGAACTGGATAGACTTTTTCTGAGAAAATATTTTGGAATGGGTAAAACTCCAGAAATTCTTTCCTCTTCCAGAAAATCATATTAACTATTTCATGAAGTTCTCCCTGCTACTTTAAAAGAACAAAAAAGATACTGAGGAATAGGGATTAACAGGACCTTTTACAACTTGAGAAATCAAAGACTGCATGTTGATTTAAGCATTCCTCCTCTTACCACATCCTTTCTCAATACTTTTTGTCAGGTGACTTTGTATAGTGCAGTAGATAGAAATTATTGAAATTATTTTCATATATTAATTATTTTTAGAGACTGAAACAAAAATTGATTGGTCCATTTAAACATTTCAAACATTGGATCAAACTTTAGATGAGTTCCTTTCCATGTGTGGAGCCTGGACCTATTTTTCTGTCCTTAAAAAGAGCTAAAGTTCTACGATGGCTTAACTAATTACTTCTAGCCAAATCCATTGCCTCAAGTTTACAATCCGATTGCATTTTGAAAAATGCGCTCTGTAATTTGAACTCATCTTGATCTATTTAATAAACCAGTCTTGGTATTGTGATGCATGCATTAAAAACAGCTTTAACTTACAAAAAATTCTGAAATGTAAGTCTTATTTGGTAGTTGTTTTTAACTTGTATTTCCCATACACAGTCCATATTGTTTGGATAGTCAGAAGGATAATATGGACTTTTAAATGATCCTGATGGGTATCCAAGAAAACCACCACAAGATGCTCCTGACACAGTTACTAAAAAGAAATCAAAGAAAAACACACTAGTATCATACAGTGCTAGGATTAAGAGAACCATATTATAAGAAAGATATCAATCTTTGAATTTTTCTTAAACTTAGTATCTTGGTGCCTTCCAGCTTTATGTTCTGAAGGAACCACAATGTCTAAAGCCCATAGTCACTTGTTTTGTGAAATGGGGAGATATATAAACTAGACAAACTAATAACAGTGAATTAATCTGAGGTGAGACAGAACTGGAATCCTACTCTATAAATTCTTAGGATTAAGGATAATTTTATCAATAATGCTTTCTAAACAGTTCTTATTAAAAACTAACAATTACGTGGGTTTTGTTATTCCTATTCATCTGCTAAGAAAAAACGAGCAAATATTTATGATCCAAAATCAGTTTCTACTTATAGAAAGAGAAATGGAAGTCTGACTTTCCCCCATTTATTTATTTTTCTTAACATATGTCTTAAAGCTAAAAAAGCTATAAAAGAAACTGAATTACTCAGTTTTAATCACTACTGCATTGGAAGTCAATATTTGTTTTACCAGTGCTATTTCTCTTCCTAAACTAACACTGTGAAGCTTTCTAAATATCTAATGACATACAGAAGGTTGATTCTCTAAATGAAGTTGAAATATGGTAATAGAAACAATTATAATGTAATTAGATGTGATTTATTTTTTCTACTGTGTCACTTTTGTAATAAATCAACTGGGAAGAAAAAAGAGGGCATGAATTAACAACACAAATCTTATATAAAACAGATCACTCAATGTCTATAAGATCACTTGGACTGTGATTCTGAAAATAAGCACCACAGAACTTAGTGTGGTTTATATATGGGACTGAATTGTTTATAATTTATTTTATAAGTTAGGTTATAAAAGATAAAAAATAAACGCAGGTAGTCCTCGAAATAGAACAGTTCATTTAGTGACCATTCAAAGTTACAACAGCATGGAAAAAAGTGGCTTATGACCATTATTCACATTTACGACTATTCCAACATTCCCATGATCACATGATCAAAATTTAGATGCCTGGCAACTGATTCATATTTATGATGGTTACAATGGCCTGGGGTCAGGTAATCACCTTTTGTGACCTTCTGACGAGCCAAGTCAATGGGGAAGTCAGATCATTTAACAACCATATTACTAATTTAACATTTGCAGTGATTCACTTAATAACTGGAACAAGAGTTGTAAGGTAATGGAACAAAACTCACTTAACTGTGTCACTTAGCAACATAAATTTTAGATTCAATTGTGGTTGTAAGTTAAGGACTGCTTGCATACCTAATAGCAGCAAAATAAATTATGTGTAACTAAAGTCAGAAACCATAATTTCATTAGATAATAATACAAAGGATTTAGAGACTAAATATTGAATTTATTCATGGTTTGAGAGCTCTCTTCAATTTTATATCTACAATAATTCTGTATGATAGGGAAGACTGCAAGACAATGAATGTCCCAAAGTACACTTACTTTGAGTATTTTGATCAAAGGAGTACTTAATAATTCCAGGAAACAGCCAAATATATTTGTTTATACCAAGTACACTTCCTCAAAGACAGCATTCCACATGTATTTATTTCAAAAAGGTTATATGCTGCTCTGCCCAGTTTACAACTCTACTATACATAAACAGGATTAAAATAGCAAAAATGTCAATCTACTAATGAAAGCATAAAAGAAATGCTAATAGTAATCAATAATACTCATAAAAGAGGAAGAATCAAAATTTATATGCCTCTATCTAAAAAGGCCTATGGAAATATTCAAGTTTTTATCATTTTATTAAGTCTCAATAGCTTTGAGAAAGACAATCCATTGAGAGAAAGTCATCCCAGAGATATCCAAGTTTGAAGGCATAAATATCTTTAAATATGACAACCAGGACTGTGAATTGCAACTGAAAGTTGCCTGGTAACAAAGGCAGCTCTCAAAATAGTGTTTTATGGCCAAAGTTAGATGTGTCCATAACTACATGAATCCGAGCCTCTGGATTTTGGACTAGCTATAGCTTCCAAGTAGCTCACAAGAGTCAAACATAAAACACATTGCAATAGTTCATATGACAGGTGAATAAGGTATCAATGATTCTGAGAAGTGCCTTCTGATGCAGGACCTTCTGCACCAGGTGAAGTGGAGAAAGCTCCTCTTGACTGAGCTGCTACTTGCTTTCTCAACAGGAGCTATGAATCCAGAAGGCTCTCTAAATTATAAGCCAATTAGTAAGCAAAAGTGGGAGGACAAAACATGGCCTAGAACAGGCCAAACTCCCGGTTTAGTAAAAGGGGAAACTCCCGGGCCGGCGGGCTGGATGCGTCACGTGCTGGCCATGCCCACACCCGGTTTAGTGAAAGGGGAAAATGCGTCATGTATCTTTGAACTGTTTGAGGAGCACTTCATGAATCAAAGCTTCCCTCAGGTTCCACTGCCAGAAGCACTGAATCACATATTACGAAATGCTCAGTGCAATCACCTCATGGGCCTCCCCACATTAACTGACTACATGGGTGTAATCCTTTGATAAGATTGCCTCTTAAGAAAAGCTGCAGTGCTGGGAGCAACTCCATTTTAGCAGCAATTCTTGTAGAAGTATCACCTGTGCATTCACAGTCCTTGTCATACATCTGTTGAAGGACTTCAAAGAGATTCTTCTGAGACTTCTGCAAAATTTAGTGCTTCAATATCTTAAGGAGTATATTCAGAAGGAACTTTTAATTACTTTTCAAAGAAAGCTTTGTAAATGGTTTTGCACAGCCATAATAACTAAGGAGAAGAGTCTAATGCTGCGAAAGACTGAGGGTAAAAGAAGGAGGGGATGACAGAGAATGAGGTGGCTGGATGGAGTCACTGAAGCAGTAGGTGTGAGCTTAAATGGACTCCACAGAATGGGAAAGGACAGGAAGGCCTGGAGCAGGGGTGAAAGCCAAAATTTTTCCCTACTAGTTCTGTGGGCGTGGCTTGGTGGGCGTGGCAGGGGAAGGATACTGCAAAATCTCCATTCCCACCCCCCTCTGGGGCCCAGCCAGAGTGGTATTTGCTGGTTCTTTGAACTACTCAAAATTTCTGCTACTGGTGGTTCTCCGGGACCTGTTAGAACCTGCTGGATTTCACCCCTGGCCTGGAGGAACATTGTCCATGGGGTCGCGATGGGTCGGACATGACTTCGCAAATAACAACCTACAACAACAGTAACTAAGCAGCTAGACTAAAATATTCAGTTTATCTGAAGGCATCAGTTTGGAGAAAACTGCATAGGCAATCCTCATTTAACAACTGAATCAGACTGGCAATTCCACTGCTAAGCAAAGCAGACACTAAATGGGAAATCATATGACCCTGCCTCTATTTTCTGGCTGTAAAGAGACAAGATTATGCAGTTTCACATCTGCTTTTCTTTATCTCCTAACCACTCTTCCATCTTTGCAACACACTAGTGTCGGCTTACTGTCTTGTAGATATTGAGAACAATGCAATTTGTGAAAGCAATAACAGCACTCTCTATCACATGGCAAAAATAACCCCAAAATGTCTCCCTTTGAACATAATTGCTCAACACGGGTACTGTGGCCTACCACTTAGAGGTGGAGAACAGATGAAAACTGAAGAGAAAATGCTAAAATAAGATAGTCACATTCAAAACCTTGCAAGTTCCATTCCTACTCACATGTGTGATGTTATCCTGCCCTTTTTTGGAATCTCAGTTTTCTTTCCATTCACCAACAAAGTTAAGTTAAGCATCCAGTTACCAGAAAATGCCCATACCTGAAATAAATCCTTCTTTGAAGGGAAGGAAATCTTTCAGGAGACTGGAGGACAGATTTCAGTACTATTATAGCCAGAAATCAAAAGTGAAGTGTTCTTTCCTAATAAATATTCTCTTTTACGACCTAAAATATCATAAAGATGTTTGTCATGCTACAAGTTTTCTTTCAGATAGCAGTGAACTCTTTTTTTTTTTTTTACAAAAATACATGCTAAAGAAGAACATACAGAAGCAGACATAATTGCTATATATCTGCATTTGCTTGGAGAGCTAAAAAAAATAAACAGCTAAATGGGACAAATTTTGACAAATGGGAAGTACATTTGACAAATGGGAAGTATATTTATCTTCAATTTATTTCTTTTGCATTAGTGAAAATTGTCAATTCTGTCACATACACTTCAGTCAAAAGGATTAGAGTCCATTAGTACAGGAAGAACTGTTTTATCAAAATGCCTCTCTCTTCCTTAAAAAAAAAAGTGGTAAAATGTTATCAATAAGGTTGGGGCTTATGAGTGTGAGGTAAAAAAAAGCAAATATAAATTACCTATGAGGAAATCCATTGAATAAGTGGACAAAGGAATTAATTGTCAAGAGAGTAGATTTTGTAATTCAAGTGTGTTATTAAAAATGTCACGTTAAACATCTAAAAAAAGATGGATTATAATTCTTTCTTCCTCAACCAAGAATATGACTTGTACACAAACCTCATGTACAAGTTCAATGATATTTATGGCATTCTATAATAGTGAATATTTTTGGAGGAAAATGGTTATAAATGGGTATTATTATAGAAAGCATAACAATCTTTTCAAAAGCATCCCTCTAATTTTTTTGTGTTTATTGCTTTGGTTTCTGTCTAATTAGCTTTACAAGAAGATTGGTCCTTACAACCAGTAGTCCCTCTGGACCGGCGGTGAAATGGTCCCGGTTCAGATCAGATCTGGCGATCTGGTAGCGATCGTGGTGGGTGGTTCGGCGATCCGGAGCGATGGCGAAGTGAAGTTCTGCCAAGCCGCCCGGGTGTTGTTACAACCAGGAAGTAATATGTTTTTTACCTTGTTTTGCGCATGTGCAGAAGGTTTTGCACATGTGCAGAAGGTCTGCGCACACATGTGATGCATGCATGTGCAAGCAAAGCGAGCAAGCGCAAGCGGCACATGCACTTTCAAACTGATAAGGAAGGTAAGTAGATTTCACCCCTGCTCTGGACAAGAAAACAATAATTTATGATACTCAGAGTTATAGCCCAACAATCTTCTTAAAATTTTGAAGTAGCTGGAAATATTGTACATGTATGAACGACAAAGAATACTTAATGCTATGGAGACATAGAGAAGGATTAGTGTTAAGATACAGAGCTGGCTCTGGGGCATTGAGGTCCTTTCCAAAAGATTGTATACTAGACTTTTTCCTGCTTATAATCTATAGATGTCATTCCATTGGCAGATGCATTTGCACTGGGGATTAAATATTATACAGGCAGTGCAGTTCTCCACTTACAACCACAGTCAAGCCCAAACTTTCTGTTGCTGAGACTTTTGTTAATTGAGTTTTGCCTCATTTTAAGATATTCCTTGCCACACTTGTTGAGTGAATCACTGCAATTATTAAGTTAGTAACATTGTTTTTAAGTGAAACTGGCTTCCCCATTGACTTGGTTTGTCCTGGAGATCACATGACCCTAAGTCACTGCAACTGTCATCAATAGGAGTCAGTTACCAATATAATAATTTTGACCATGGGGATGCTTCAAGGGTTGTAAGTGTGCAAAAAGGTAATGACTTTTTTTCAGCGCTGGTGTGACTTGGAATGGTCACAAAATGAATGATTGTAAGTCAAGGACTATCTGTAGTCCCCAAAGGGTGGGTTGGGGAGACTTATTATAGAGTTATTGGATACTATGGTAAACCATTGGCATTTCAACAAGTTCCTTATCCAGAGAGGATCTGTATCTATGGTGCACCACAAATAGGGATATCACTCCTATCCTCCTTGACTGCTTACCAAATGTTTCAGTCACAGCACAGCCTTTAAAGCTGATAATTAACAGGATAGCCCATCCAATAGGCTTGTCCACACAGACAGTAACAAAGACTGCCAAGTTTATAGCTAAAGTCATTCAGTTAAGAGCTTCCTATCTAGATCAGATTTGGGGTCAACTGTCAAGGGATGATCTTATCTGACTATTTCACTGAATATTTTTTTAATATGTCAATATGCTGCACTCTTTAATCATATTTTGCTTAATACATCATTAGAGTAATCAATAAACTCAACTAAGCTAGTGAAGGGCAGATTATGTTAACTGACTTGCCATAGGAAAGCGGAAGTGGATCCTCCCCCCCTTATTGTCCTATTTCCAATGTATGCTGTTCATGAAAATACATTTAAGTGAGTCTTCATTACCTGGCCAACGCGGTGTAGTCCACCCTGAAAGAGAAAAGTTTATGATCTTTTAAATATGTGCCAAGTAAATAATTTGCTGCTGAAACAATATACTGTGACATCTATTCCTGGAACTCAATGGTATGTCTGTGTGGCATTGCTAGTAAAATAAAAAGCAAGAAAGTTTTTAAAAAAGTACTTGATTTTACTGCTATGCTTACAAAAGTTGCTAGCCTGTAACAAATAAATATATGTATATTGTAATTGACTGTCTATGGTCATGCATCTAAATCTTGAAAGTTGAGTTTAAAAAATACCAGTATAATAAAAAAAGATGACCACAGCATCGTTATTTAAAACATTTAGCATTAGACAGACTAATAAATTTATTAATAAATAAATAAACTAGGAAATGTTAGTAGTCTCACGACCATGGTTTGTTGCAAGAGTTGTAGGTCTTATTATATTATATTTATCTTATTTTGCTTGATACCTAATTAAACAATAAACTCAACTAAGCTAGTGAAGGGCAAATTATGTTAACTAACATGCCATAGGAAAGTGGAAGTGGATTCTCCCCTCTTTATTGTCCTATTTCCAATGTATGCTGTTCATGAAAATACATTTAAGTCAGTCTTCATTACCTGGCCAATGCTGTGTAGTCCACACTGAAAGAGAAAAGTTTATGATCTTTTAAATATGTGCCAAGTAAATGATTTGCTGCTGAAACAATATACTGTGACATCTATTCCGGGAACTCAATGGTATGTCAATGTGGCATTGCTAGTAAAATAGGTCTTGTTATATTATATTTATCTTATTTTGCTTGATACCTCATTAAATGGTAAACAATAAACTCAACTAAGCTAGTGAAGGGTAGATTATGTTAACTGACATGCCATAGAAAAGTGGAAGTGGATCCTCCCCTCCTTATTGTCCTATTTCCAATTTATGCTGTACATGAAAATACATTTTAAGTCAGTCTTCATTACCTGTCCAACGTGGTGTAGTGTGTCTCACTGAAAAAGAAAAGTTTATGATTGTTTTATTTATTTAATATGTAGCAAAGAATGAATTGTTGTTGAAACAATATATCTATTTCTAGGTCTCATCGGTAAGTCTATAAGGCATTGCTAGCAAAATAAAAAACAACATTTTCGTTTTTAAAAAAGTACTTCACTTTGCTGCTATGCTTACTGTATAAAAGTTACTAGCCTGTAACAAATGAATATAAGTGTATTATAAATGATTGTCAGTGGTTTGCAGGAGCCTGGTTTAGCTCAGCAGACTAAAAGCATAGTGATTAACACCAGCTGTCTGCAATTACTGTAAGTTCGAATCTCACCAGGCTCAAGGTTGACTCAGCCTTCCATCCTTTCTAAGGTAGGTGAAATGAGGACCCAGTTTGTGGGGGCAATAAGCTGACTTTGTATAAATATACAAAAGTATGAAGGCTATTGCTTAACGCATTGTAAGCCGCCCTGAGTCTCCGGAGAAGGGTGGCATATAAATCAAATTTAAAAAAAAAATAGTCAAGTTTAAAAAAATACCAGCATCATTATTTTAAATATTTAGCACGAAAAACATTAATAAATTAAATTAGAAAATGTTAGCAATCTGTGGGACAATATGAGAGGGCCTCCTCAGGGTGCCATCAGCCAAACAGTGTAGGCTGGTGACCCCCAGGGGGAGGGCCTTCTCTGTGGGGGCACCTACCCTCTGGAATCAACTGCCTCCAGAGATAAGGAGAATCCAAGACCTCAGTGCCTTCCGCCGTGCCCTTAAAACCTTTCTTTTCCAGCAAGCCGGGCTGGCCTAATTTTTAAGTGTTTTTAAGTGTTTTATTTATTGTTTTTAATTAACAGGGCCAAATTTATATATGTATATATGTATATTTTTAACTGTATTTTAATATTTGTACTTGATGTTTTACTTGGCTGTTCACCGCCCTGAGTCCTCAGGGAGAAGGGCGGTATACAAATTCAAAATAAAATAAAAATAAAATAAAAATATTACAAGATTCTACTTCCAAAATCTGCAGGAATAACCCTGTTTTAACCACATTTCTAAAAACAAGAGAGTAGAAACCCCAGAACGAATGAAATGGTGTCTGTTTAAAGAATATCAACCAAGGAAAATCTACATTTATTCTGAATATGCTGTTTAAGGACATGTCTGTTCATGTGTACAGGAGGCATAAAAATGAATATAACTCAGAAAGCATTTGATTGTTTTTGCTGAAACAAAACTCTTCCTTTGCTCACCTGTCTTTGATTTCTACTTGTTCCATGACATGCATGATTCACTGGGTTGTTTCTTAGATTTCCTGGCTCAAGGGTACAAAGGTTTATAAATTCTGAATGGGGGATCCACCAGGTCTTGTTGGTCCAAAATTGGAAATTGCAATGTGGACGTAGGTTAGAATAGAATACAATAACAGAGTTGGAAGGGACTTTGGAGGTCTTCTCATCCAATCTCCTGCTCAGGCAGAAAACGAGGGGTGGGTTTCAAAACCTGTTGCTACCGGTTTGCTCGTGGGCATGCACACAATGCTTCTGTGCATGCGCAGAAGCGTCCAGGTGGATGGGTGGAGCTTGCCGCCGCCGCTACCGGTTCGCCCAATCCGGGCCAAAACAGTAGCAACTCACCACTGCAGGAAACCCTATACCAGGGTGGGTTCTACTTACCTTTACTAGTTGGTTTGCAGCGGGGCCGCATGTGCGCAAGAGCAAAGTGAGCACACGCATGCGTGCTTCTGCGCATACGCAGAAGTGTTTTGATGACATCGGGGTCAGTGGGCGGAGCTTCTCGCCAGTTTTACTACCGGTTCTATAGAACTGGTGCGGACCAGGAGCAACCCACCACTGCCCTATACCATTTCTGACTTTGTCCAATGTCTTCTTAAAAACTGCCACTGTTGGAACATTCAAAACTTCTTGAGGCCAGTTGTTCCACTGATTAATTGTTCTAAGTGTCAAGAAATGTCTCCTTAGTTCTAGGTTGCTTCTCTCCTTGATTAGTTTCCCCCCATTGCTTCTTGTCCTGCCCTCAGGTTGGACAAAGCCAATATTCGATCTTCAACATGTGACTAAGAAATGCATAAATGTCAGATGCAAGGAACCAGAACTACTCTGTGAGTGGATCAAAGTAGGTTTTTTTAAAATTATTGTTGATCATGTACTTAAAAGACTCTTGCCAGACTAACTCCATTCTCTTGAAACAGGTAGATAAAGGCTTTAAGATTCTGGCCTCTTCCTCTCGTGCCAGGCTCCCTCTTTACTCTCCCCTCTACTCTAGATGGTGATTCCACCAAAAATAAATGAGAAAAAGATATTTGAACGTATCTTTGTTGAGTCAGAGAAATCATGGTATAATGTGAGTAAAGTTCAAATTATGGAATGTTTCCATGAATGCAGAACTGAAGGGTTTTTTTTAATGACTGTAATAATGGCTGCTGATAGAAATAAACATGCACAAGAATAAATGAAATGTTTGGTGAATAGCTCAGCATTAAGACATTAAGCATAATTGTTTAAGACATTCCCTTCTCCCTAGGGAAAACTGAATGACTAGTTGCAGGTTTTACATAAACGTAAAAACTTTTATGTAACAAAATTGGAGCAAGTAGATGAGTGTGAATAAAGTTGATGTGAATAAAGGCGAGGAAATGGATGGAGAACTTTTGACATTGTAAGTAATAATTGAATGATAGTGTTTGTTTCATGTTTTATTGTGAATAAATAACATTTATTCTTTATTTACAAGAGTGAAAATAGCTATGTATAATAGTGTAATGCTTTTGTTGTACGGAATAAATTTGGGTATGTCAGAAGAAATATAAAAGTAAATTGAATACAATGTCAATAGTGTCCTTAAGAAGTGTGCATGTCATGAAACAAGCAGAAATAGGATTAAGTATGAATGGGTGCACAACTTTTGAAAAGATTCCCAAAACAAAGAAGTTCCAAGGAACTTCCAAACTCTTTAAGAAATTTATGAAATGTTGTAGGAAAGTAGAAAAGCAAAAAGAAAAGAAAATTGTGAAAATGTACAGTGAATGGTGTAAAAAAAGCTTAAGCAACGTATTTCAGGCATTCTATTTCTTTAGCTTATAGTTTCTTATTTTCTGTACTCTGTATAACACTGTTTATCTCAAAAGAAAATGGCATGATGGCTTTGTATCTATGGAGGACTTAGTCTGCTGAGTTGAATGAACTGTTCAGCTAAGGATGTCCATATATAGGTAGTCCTCGATTTATGATGACAGATTGAATCCAAAATTTCTGTTGCTAAGCTAGACATCTGTTCAGTAAATTTTGTCCCATTTTACAACTTTTCTTGCCACCATTGTTAAGTGAATCACTGCAGTTCTTAAGGTAGTCCCATGGTTATTAAGTGAATCTGACTTCTTCATTGATTTTGCTTGTCAGAAGGTTGCAGAAGACTATCACATGGCCCTGGGACATTGCAACCATCATTTTGAATTTTGATTCTGATTTGGGAATTCTGCAGGGGTCATAAGGGTGAAAAATGGCCATAAGTTCCTTTTTTCTGTGCTGTTGTAACTTTGAACTGTCACTAAATGAATTGTTGTAAGTTGATAGCTACCTGTACAGATTCAACAGAATTAGGGAGTGAAAAGCTTCTGGAACTAGAATGGATTTAGACTTATGGGAAGGTACTTGTCATGTGGACTACTGGTATTTGAATTATGGGAATGACCCTGAAGGATCTTAATTATGAGACTGACCCTGAAGGACTCCCAGCCATTCAGGCTAATTGGTGAGTTTGCCTTGATCGGGAGAATGATAAAAAGTCTCCTATTTATTTGGCTTGCTGGATTGAGAAAGACTTCCTGATTGGAGAGTGTGTATCTTGGCTTTCTCTGTTCGGCTCCCTTTTACTTTGGCCCCATCTATTCTTTTGGGTCACTTTTATGACATGTCATCTATCTTTGACTTTGATTTCTGCTTGTTCCATGACAGGGGCATTTACGATTCATTAGGTTGTTTCTTAGATTTCCTGGCTCAATTTTGACTTCCTGGCTTATCTTGGACATTTGCCTGCAGTACATTAATTGTGCAATCGTGGCTGTATGTCATTAAGCCAGTTTAAAAAAACAAAACCCAAGATGCCTGCTGTTAGTCCTTATTTGGAAAAAGAAAGCAGAGAAATTATATCTAACCTTGCTTCCTTACCTAACAAGAGATGTTCAGGAAATCTCCTTTTCCAGACAGTTATGTAAGCATTGTCCTAACTCTTCAATTGGGTATAATGCTTTTGGAATAAAAATCTGTCTAAAGGTAGTTTTCTATTTAACATACATTAATAATTTAGTTTATTCAGTATGAAATGGAGCTTAGTTATGTAGCATGAAGCTGTATATTCTGCAATATGGGAACTGTTGGTGAGTCAACAGCAGGTCAGAGGAGGAGCTGCTGCAGGACAGAGATGACAGTTGCTCTTTAAAAATTATGATTTAAACCAAGTTGATTTAAATCAAGTCTTTTTACTTTTTAAATACACCCTATTCATATACTTTAAATGGATTACATTTAACAGATGAAACAAATCCCCAAAGCTTTCTTACCAACAGTTGTCCATGGTGTCCATTGAGGACCTGCCAGTGAACAAAGATAAAATATTAGATAAGCTACAGTGATAGATAAAGCATGAAGTTACATTCTGAAATCATATAGCATACTACACAAGGTTAAAAGCAGATTGATTTTGAGATTTTGATAATGAAAGTTGACATTACTGAACATTCAATCACAATAACAAATATACTAAGTCATGAAATACTCTGCAATCACCAAGAAGGAGTTTTTGGTTCTTTGCTTGTTTTCACAGCACAGTAGCAATAGCACTTAGACTTATATACCGCTTCACAGTGCTTTACAGCCCTCTTTAAGCGGTTTACAGAGTCAGCCTATTGCACCCAACAATCTGAGTCCTCATTTTACCCACCTCGGAAGGATGAAAGGCTGAGTCAACCTTGAGCCTGGTGAGATCTGAACTGTCAAATTGCTGACAGCCGGCAGTCAGCAGAAGTGGCCTGCAGTACTGCACTCTAACCACTGCACTGCCGTGACTCAGTAGTTCAAATAATGCAAGCTAGAGATGTGCAATGCTTGAAGAGGAAAACATAGCTTGAGCAGGAAGACATTGGAATTTTTTAAAACATCTACCATGCGCTCTGAAATCCTTAGATTTGAATGTGATAATATATTATCCACTCTATTTTGGATAAATGTATTCAGATAGCAATGTTTTCTGCTGTAGTAGATGTAACTAAAGTTATAACAGTTTTTTATTACCACAGTTAAACCCTGAATAGGTCATATTACACCAATAAAGGTAAATTTGTGATGGGAGGTGGATGGGCTCCATTACGGTGGTGATGGGTTCACTGTTTGAAGACCTGAAAGACCAGGTTAGGGACAGATCATCATGGAGAAAATCTGTCTATGTGGTAATTAAGAGTCATCACTGCCTTAACAGCACTTAATCTACTTAATAGAAATGTGTATCATAGGACTAGATAACAAACACTGAAACATATACAAAGCAAAGGCTAGTCGCCAAATTAGTTTAGGTTTTATAGTTGGATCCTCATGCCCCGTTTTGCAGATATTTCAAATTTACCTATTGTTAGCAATCGAAAATATGTCAATAAACAAAGAGTAAAGATGAAACATTTTGCATTTATTTCATCAAACAAACAAAAAGTACTTTGCTTTACTTATTTTGCTGTTCATGAAAATATCCAAATTACCAAAACAGTGGATGGTCCAGATTTTATTGTGAGATGTTTGTCCCTGGATATAAAGGCTATCTGGGTGCAGAGAAATAATCCAATATGCTCCCACATATGTTAATTTTCAAGGAGAAAATCACATGTTTCAAAAATGAACAGCAGTCCAGATGCATAGCTGGGGAATACTGACTTATTTGGAAAAGTATTGTTGATCAGATGATCCCTCCCCATCTCCAAATTCTTCACTCAACTGTAAATTTTCAAATAATCAAACTGTACATTGAAATACACTTCTAGTGTCTCAGCATTACCTGATGTTGAATGAATACTCGCTGAAAAAGAAAAAAAGCAATTTGATTACATTTCAAGAGATTTACTGTAGTAGTTTAGCCACACAATGACTGTATTGATATGCATATCCATTTCTTATCGCATTGCTTGTAAAGTGGATACAATGACCAGAAGAATAGTGTTTGCTTTGTTTTGCTAAGGCTGCAAAAGTTACTTACCTGTACTCATGTCTGAGCCAACTATTTGGTTTCAAGAGGCCACTTCAAGAGTACAAAAAGGCAAAAGGGCTACGTTTTTCCATAGCTATTCGATGTAATTAAACGGCCCTCTTTGCCTGCGCTGCAATCATTATGTAGCTAATTCTGCTTGAATACAAGATTTTCTGGTGATATTATGTGACTATTTCAGGGATGGTAGAGTTATTGTCTAATTTGAGAGAGTTATACATCTGCTGCTCTGCCAGGTGTTATCAAAATATTTCCCCATACTATCAATATCCTTGAAATGGCTCAGTAGAGTCTCTAAGCTACATGCTCTTTTATTGCTCTTTCTAAATAGAATCCTGCCTTATATTTATCCACCTTGTCCTAAAATTCCCTGCAGAGAGCATGATATCTTTGTGGCTTCCTCTGTATTAACCATTACTCAGCTATATCTTTCTGGACTATATCTAACTGCACTGGTTACCAGGAGGCTTTGGGGTGGGATTCAAAATTCTGGTTATCACTTATCAAGCCTTTAATGGCCTTGAGGCTGTTTATCTGAGGAAATGTCTATTTACTGTGGCTTCTGTAGCTCCATTCTATGCAATTAGAGTCAGCATGCTTTGGATTCCATCAGCTAGATCAGGGGTGTCAAACTCGATTTCATTGAGGGCCACATAAGGGTTGTATTTGACTTCGGGGGGCTGAGGCTGGGCTGGCGTGGCCGGGGTTGGCGTGGCCAGCTTGACGTCACTCATGTTGGAGGCACCTGTGGTGGCTTGAGTACTCTGTCAATGAAAATGGGCTCCCGAGGTCCATTCTTGGATGTGGCAGCTTCCTGGAACCCTCTGCCAGTGAAAACAAAGCTTGGGAGGGCCGCATGTGGTGCTCCTGAGCTCTGATTTCACTGGCAGGGGGTTGAAGGAGGTTGTCACAGCCAAAAATGGAGCTCAGGAGCCCATTTTCACTGGCAGAGGCACTGTGGGCCGATCCTTCGCTGTTTGCAGGGCGGCCCTCTGGGCCAAATCTAAGTATCCTGCAAGCCAGATCCATCCCCCAGGCCTTGAGTTCGACACCCCTGAGCTAGATGGTATCACTTCATGGGACCAAGAAAGCAGAGGTCTGTTACAGCACCTGTCCTCTGAAATGAGGTTCCTCCAGAGATTCATATAGCCCCCATGTATTTAAATGAACTCTTAAAACCTGGCTCTTTCCCCCTCCCAGACACACACTCATGGGTCTCCACTATCATAGTGCAACAAGGTAACCTCAGCTGTATGCCAGGCTGGCATGACATTTTTCTTCAGGTAAAAGTTGCTGACAGATATATTTCTGCAAGTCCGATTTTGCCCATCTAACTTTTTCTTTTCTTGGTGAATCCTATCCCTTTATAATTTTATAGTCATCATTTTCTTCTGGGTTTGTTTGTTAGTATCCTGGGTTTTCATTAGATGAGTTAGAATATTAAGTTCCAACACTAAGTACACTAAGATGTACAAACTCTCAACATTAACTACCAATGGGAAAAAACCTCCCATAAAATATGCATATTGAACTCATCCTAGGATGACAACATACCTGAACAAATAACACCAGCATCTTCATGGTGGCCGCAATTATGAATTCCCCAGCCTGAAGTTGTACAGTTCCAAAGATAGTATTCATACCCACGGCAGTAAACATCATCCAGGAGAATAGGACCATATCCTTGTCCAAAATAGGCTGCACTTGTAGCTTCAACAGCTTGCCCACATCCGAGTTGTCTGCATACTACCGCCGCATCGTTTAGATCCCATGAGTCATCACAAACTGTCCCCCATTGTCCGTAGTCACGCCGAACTTCAACGCGGCCTCGACACCTATCCCCTCCATTTACCAATCGGAGGTCTTAAAATTTAATTAATGAATTAGTATGATTGCTCTTTTTGTCGAAGATTCACAAATTTAATATGCAGATGTGGTACCCAGAAGCTACCCAACCTTGGCTGATCTCAAAACAAATAATCAGGGCTTATCTTTTGGGATCAAGTTTTCTTGGAGGTCATTAGGAAATGCCAAATGTATGCTTGTTTGGGAATTTTAAAAAAATTTAAGGAGGAGACGATGGCAATCTCTTCCATATTGTTGCTGGAAAATTAACATTTTGAATATAACTGTTCAACAAAGCTATTTTTCTTTTCTTGAAGACATTGGCAGAAAATGGGCATGCTGAGATTTTGTGCTTCAGTTTCTAGCATCCCCAGCCAAGAGGACCAAAAAGATTACACGAAGAATAGCACCACCACCGCCACCGCCAACAATAATATGGTTCATTGATATTGCAGCACCAGGTGATGAACGAATTGAAGAGAAACAACTAGAAAAAAATAACGTAATATTGCTATCTGCAAATTAAAGTTGAGCAATTGTGGAGGAAGAAATCAATAGTACCAATGGTTGTACCACTAGAAATAGGAGGCCTTGGAGCAATACCCAAAGAGTTGCCTAGATACATGGAAATTTTGAATTTATCAGACTTGAATATCCTGACTTTGTAAAAAACCACCTTACTCAGAACTGCCTATATACTGTGATGTTACCTTAACAGCTCTTAGGTCCTTGGTTAGGGCTTGAATTGTTAAATTTTTACCAGTCCCAGATTGTAAATCGAATTGAAGATTAAATCTAAAATAATAATAATAATAAAAATCTGGCCGCCTGTGCTACAGATAATAATAATAACAATAACAATAACAATAATAATAAAGCCATCAGACTGTCTGCTCCAAGTCTGTGCTTTTTCACCCTGCAAAAATAAGATATTATTATACAAAAACAAAACCAACTCTCTCCCCAAAACTCTACTTCAATAAATATATTCATATACTCCTGATATTGGGGGGGGGAATTTTTCGAAAGAGCAAAAATCACTGTCATATAACAATAGCGGTTTAATTTTCTCCTTGTTATCATGAGGCATATTTGTTAATGTCAATAATGGATTGGAATACGACATTGAACACAATATAGGTATATACCTCAATATGAGGTATAATTTGATGCTTTTAAAGTCCTGGCAAATTCTTGGTTCTAATTATGGCAACCATCTGATGACTTTTCCAATACTTGACTCCAATACTCCAATACTCCAAACATATTTCATTTTTCTTGACAAAGAAATTGAAATTCATTTTTATGAGAAATCGATGGTTTGGAATAATTATTTTTAAATAGAAGTACAGTGGCTCACGTGATTAGGATACTGGGTCGGCAATCAGCAAGCCTGTTTTGAGACGTGAGTGCTGCTGCAAGATGGGGCGAGCTCCTGTCCTTTGCTCCATCTCCTGTCAACCCAGCAGTTTGAAAGCGGGCAATTGCAAGTAAATAGATGGGTACCACTTTGGTGGGCAACATAAAGGGAATATGAAAGGAGTCCCCGACCAGGACAACAGTGATGTCACCGGCTAATCCTTCAACCCGGAAGCACATCAGTGCTTCCAACACAAGAGGGAGCAATTTTTAAATGGTGGGGATATTTTTATAAAGCAAGGATTAAAAAGGGAATAATTACTATGAATCAGTTAGGATGTAATAATACTTGAAATCCAGTTTTGATTCTTGAATTTCTACTGTATATGGAAACGTATATGTACCTTTCTTGACAACATTTTCAGAAAGAGGGACATCCCAAAACACAGCTGCCTTCAAAGCAGGACTAGACCTGTGGTTTCTGTGGTCCTAATCTAACCCTGTAACCATCAGGGTAAAATGGCTCTCAAATATTTTCTTTGCTATCCAGTTTTCTTACTGGTAATATATAAATAAAATTGAGTATACTTTTAATTGACTATAATTGTATACTCAATCATAATAATAATTGTACAATAAATACAATAATTGGGTATTATATAGTAACAATTGAAAAAATTATGAAATTAAATAAAATTAAATTTTATAATTTTTTTCAATTGTTACTAGAGCATCCTTATTATTATTATATAGCATCCATACATATTATTATATATACTTCATTAAAAGATCAGTAAAATTAGCAAAATTGGGCTGTTTTCTATTACTGTGGGGCCATCCCATGGTCTTCTGTAATTTTACAGGCCAGATATGAAAGCTTAGCTTAAATCAATAGTCCTTGAAACTACAGCTTAAAAGATAGTGTTACTGTAGACATAACTATAATCAGAAACAGAAAGAAATGCTGAAGTTAATATCCAAATTTTATGTGATTTATTGATACCAAGCAAAATCTTTTTTTCATATTAGCAAATTGTAGGAAAGCACAGTGTATAATTTTACCTTTTCTATAACCAGGTGCTGTGAATTGTGGAAAATCTGAAAAAGGAGGAAGAGCTGAAAAAAGGAAAAGAGACATATTAAACTACATGACAGATAATAGCACACTAATAACATTTTACCCATGAAATATTTTGATGATATCTATCTACATACACACACATGTACAAAATTTTCTTAATGAAAACAACTTGAAAGAAAAGAATATAATATAAAAAATGAATAGCATCCCACATGGACTATAGCCACTCATTTATTAATAGTTAGTATATTAAATTAGAAAGTATCATGATCAACTTTCATTTGACTTCATATTTCTATCTAACAAATCCCTTATATATTTCTATCTGCCTTTTCAAAAATCTTAATTTTATGAACCACTCCATCTCTGATGTCACCAACAAATAAGAATAATTAAAGACAAAGATAAGTAACCAAAATCAGTTTGATGCTTTTAAAAATCTTGAATGGGAACTGCAAAGCCATTTTACAGGGCATAGTGATTTTTCACACATCTTGTTGTAGGAACGGAACACCTCAGGGGGGCGCTCCAAATTAATTTTAGTGATTGCATCTGTACAATGTTATAAGATCCATACCATTCACATAATGGTAACCTGTAATTCCTAATATACCACGAAAATAACTATAACAACACATTTATGTATGAAAACTGAAAATAAATGGGGAAGTGAACTTTGGTTTCAAATATATCGATGGAGTATTGCTTAATATATTGCTCCTCTGTAACTGAAAATTCTTCAGATAAACAGAGCAAAGAAATTATATCTGGAAAAATGGATTTAAGAGAATTTCATACCTAAACAAGGCTTTTTTTTCCCAAATATAATATCTAACTACCAAATTTTTTTTAAACTAAATCACTTTTTTTGTGGCAGTTCCCATGATTTAACAAATGTTTTTTTAAACAACACAGTTACTACCTGTCTGGTAGTTAGATATTATTTTGAAAAATATTAACTATCCAGAGTGCTTATAGGTCTTTTCTATATATCCAGATCAACTTCTTGGTCCTTAGCTCTAAACTACTGTACAATAAGGATGGCAGATGCCATTTATTTCCATTTGAGATCAAGATTTGTTTGGGTTTATAAACTGTTCTAGAAGCTAAGGAATGTTGCAATTACACAGTACCAAAGAAACAAGTTACTGGATCTTAATTACTCATCTCAAGGCTGAGCAACCCATATCAGGAAAGTATATGTGTGTGTGTGTTTATTTTTTATAAACATACAATAAAACATTGTTTTGCTATTTTTTATAAATAGCAAAAAACAATGTTTTACAACAGCAAAACTGATTTATATTTCACAGCTGGATACGAATAAGTTATTTTGAAGATGTTGTAGGAGATGACTAGGCTGAACCTGAGGGAGGGGTCAAATGTGTCATAAGTCACTAAGCACCTGCAAGAGATCTAAGTCGAATTCCTCCCTATTCTTAACTCCTGTGCATTTCCCTTAATGGTCACTTGGCCAGATTCTTGCAGAGAACTTAAGCATGCAATGAATCTTTATTCTCACTTGAACTGCCTGAATCTCCTGATTTCCCAGATGCTTGACAGTTGTATTAATTCAAAATTACCTGTTGTTTGAAGCCATTTTGAGCCTGTCGACAACAAAAAAAGAAACATGAGGCATTAAATGTACATATTATTATACATATTATTGATCATGATATACATACATACATATATATATATATATATATATATATATATATATATATATACACATATACATATACATATACATATACATATACATACATACATACATACATACATACATACATACATATATATATATATATATATATATATATATATATATATACACACACACACACACACACACACACACACACACACACACACACATATATATATGTGTGTGATTATTTTCTCCTGTTATAGGAAAATATGTAAATAGGTAATGTTTATGATGATCAATTGCACAACCAAAGGATTTTATGTACTGGAAAAATTCATGTACATCAGATTTGCAGGTACACAGGTATAAGGTACATTCCTTGACCATTCACGGTTTACAATGAAAAAGTGACTTATGACTATTTTGCACACTTACAACCTTTGCAGCATCCCCATGCTCATGTGATCAAAATTCAGGTGCTTAACAACTGACTCATGACCATCGCTGTGTCCCAAGGTCATGTGATCACTTTTTGCAACCTTCTGAACAAGCGAAGTCAATGGCGAAGCCATCCACGAGCTGCACTGGCTCCCTATTGGTCTCCGGTCACAATTCAAGGTGTTGGTTATTACCTACATGGCTTTAAAGGGTATCTTCGAGACCGCCTTCTACCGCATAACTCCCAATGACCAGTAAGATCCCACAGAGTTGGTCTCCTCCGGGTCCTGTCAGCTAAACAATGCTGGCTGGCGGGCCCACGGGGGAGGGCCTTCTCTGTGGCTGCCCCAGCTCTCTGGAACCAGTTACCTCCTGAGGTCTGGACCATCCCCACCCTATTGGCCTTCCGAAAAGTGGTGAACATCTGGCTTTTCCGGCAGGCCTGGGGCCAGCGGATCTTCCGCCAGCGAGATCTTGCGATCCGGCCAGATCCGGCCATGAATGGTGTGAATGAGTTTTAATGTTTTTAATGTTTTTAATTTTTAAATGTTTTTTATAATGATTTTAAATGCATTGTGAGCTGCCCTGAGTCTTCGGAGAGGGGCGGCATACAAGTTTAATTAATAAATAATAAATAAATAATAGATTCACTTAACAACTTTGACAAGAAAGGTTGTAAAATGGGGCAAAATTCACGTAACCAATGTCTCACTTAACAACAGAAATTTTGAGCTCAATTGTGGTCGTTAAGTCAAGGACTCCCTATAAATAAAGAACACCTTAACTATCTGGGACTAATAAATGATTGATCATAAACATATCAGTCAAACAAATAGTAACAAAATCCTATCAGCTACCTTAGTAGGAAATCCTCCTTAATGATGGTGCATGAAATGTTTCCAGCCAATACAATTCATGGACTTATGGTTAATATAGCCAATACTTCTGAAGGGTACTAAATTGGAGATGGCTGTGCCTATGGATATTGAATTGTACTTTGGACTTCCGCCTTTACTCCATAACCTGCTTTTCCTGGTATCAACGTGACACAAAATCAGAGAATGACTTATACCTGCACATGTGACTGCAACATTTGTGTTGGTTTGGCAGCCTCCTTCTCGAAAAGAGCATTGCCAGAAGTAGTCTTCATTGCCAGTACAGAACACGTTACTCAAGTAAGGGTAAGTGATGCCGTTGTTGTATTTCCCAACTGTAAGTGGTTGGCCACACTGTAGCTGCCTGCAGATGACCTCAGCATCCGCCAGGTTGAATTGTTCATAGCATACACCAGCCCATCTACCAAAGTAATAAATTTCAAGAAGACCGGAACAGTTTCCCGACAGCCTCACATCAATTTCTTTAAATAGACATTAAAAAGAGTGTTATTAGCAATAGCACTTAGACTTATATACCTCTTCACAGTGCTTTACAACCCTTTCTAAGCGGTTTATTGAACCAGCATATTGCCACCAACAATCTGGGTCCTCATTTTACTGACCTTGGAAGAATGGAAGGCTGAGTCAACCTTGAGCCAGTAATATTCAAACTGCCAAATTGCAGGCAGCCAACAGTCAGCAGAATTAGCTTGCAGTACTGCATTCTAACTACTGTGCAACCACAACTCTTAATTAATTAATCAATCATTAGGTTCCTACATATTTGTACATTTAATGGACACAAAATGATGGTTTTAAAATGTATCTCCCAAATAAATGTGGAATTATTGCCTTGCTTCAGTCTTACTACTTTTAAATGGGACGCTACAGAAAAGCCTCACCTTGGGGGATTTAAACTTAATATACTGTAAATCTTAGCCTTTTGTTTCCATTCCTTCCTCTGACAGGTTAGTGGCCTATTTCTGATGTGATAACTATATACCTGGGAAGGATTACTTCAGAACATAGATGATGTTCTTCTGTTCAAAAGGTCCCTGCAGTACTAAGCTACAATGTCAGAAAAAAAGGTGGGATAGGCCTCTCCCTCAGATACCTAGTTTATGTTTTATTTATTTTAAAATTATTTATTTTATATTTTATATTTCAAGAAGAGATTGGACTGCCATTTGTCAGAAATGGTGAAGGTCTCCTGCTTGAGCGGGGGGGGGGGGCGGCAGGGCGGGGGGTTGGACTAGATGACCTATAAGGTCCCTTCCAACTCTGTTAATCTGTTAAAAATCTGTTTTATTATGCAGCATACTCCCAGCAATTCTGGGTAACTCACAATTTAAAAAGTAAAGGGCAAAAGCATACAAACATGTTATAGGTGGTCTGAAGATGCAAAAAGAAATGGAAAAGGAAAAGGAAAAGGAAAAGGAAAAGGAAAGGAAAGGAAAGGAAAAGAAAAGAAAAGAAAAGAAAAGAAAAGAAAAGAAAAGAAAAGAAAAGAAAAGAAAAGAAAAGAAAAGAAAAGAAAAGAAAAACATCCAACAGGATTCAACTATTGCCCTGATCCAAAGCTTGGAAAGATAACTAAGACTTCAAAGATTCCTAAACTTAATCAGAGGGGGAGCCTTTGGATCTCAGGGATGGGAGGCGAGATATCATTCCAGAAAGAAGATACCACAACAGAGGAGGGTCTAGTAGAGTCCCACTACATGGCACTGCTTAAATGATGGGATCTGAAGTGCTCCTACTAGGCCTAATCTCATGGAACAGCCAAAAGTAACATGGAACAGAGGCCAGTGGTCACTCAAATAACCAGACCCCATGTTTATATAGGGAGGATTCTTCTGTATGTATATTTATTGATCATTGAAGGCCCTAGTTGAATTTTGAAATAGTATGGTCTAAACTCAATCCGCCTTGGATATGCAAATGTTTTGGATTTAAAGTTGACAACTCAGAACCTCCATGTTTTTGTCCCGTACTCAGAACAAAACACAACCTTTTCAAGTGGTGCTGTTTCAGATGACTTGACAGAAATGTTGATTTGGATCTTGCTACTTTACTTTTAAAAAAGTAATTTTTGACTGGGGCAATAGAATAACAAAGACTGATTATGTTTCCACTGCTATTGGTTTCGGTTGGGAAAACAAATATTGCTGGAGCAAAGCAGGGAATATCAATAAGTGAAACATCCTTCCATAAAGGCTTATCTTTAAAGCTTCTCTTTTCCCACCTCCATTTGAATGAAGAACCCAATCTTTTCCTATAAAAGTCTTCCTTCCCAAACAAGGCATGACTCAAGAAGCCAAAGAGCAGTTAAAGAAAAGCAAACAAACAGAGGGCCAGAGCATGCTATGCTGGCCAAAGAAGGTTTGGATAATTGGAGTACTGTATATGACATTTTTGCCTCCGGAGGGCCTCCGGGTGGGGTGGGGTGGGGAAGGCCATTTCTGCCCTCCCCAGGCTCCTAGAAAGCCTCAGGTGGACGAAAAATGGGCCTATCGGGCTCACTGGAAGTCGGGAAATGGGCCGTTTCCAGCCTCCAGAGGGCCTCCAGGGGAGGGGAAGGCTCTTTTCGTTCTCCCCAGGCTCCTAGAAAGCTTCTGGAACCTTGGGAGGGCAAAAAATGGGCCTACCGGGCTCACCGTGCCACCACATGCCAAAAACAGGGGGAGCGCAGGGGGTCAAACGTGCATGTGCGGGGGGGTGGGGGGTGCATTGAATTATGGTTGTGAGCATGTGCACGACTCCTCCCATGCTCCCCCCACTTTTGGCACGTGATGGCAAAAAGGTTAGCCATCACTTGTCTAATGCAACCTTCCCAAATTGCAGTTTCCCAGGCATGCCATGATTACAGCTCCCAGAATTCCAGTTGTGCATTTGTTGCACTTGGGAAGCAAGTGGTTGACAAAGGCTGATCTAACAACTCTAACTCAAACCAACATAAATGTTTGAAAACTCACCATCATAAATGGGGGGTGTATCTGGAAAATAAAAAAAATACATTAGTGATTTGCAGAAACATCTCTTATTGCAACAGATCAGACTGTGATTTTGTGCTTATTAGAAAGAATATTTATTAAGAATACATGAAAATTACTGATATCTCTCTAGGGAAAAACCTTATTTTCATAAACAGTTCATTAACTAACTTGTTGTTGTTGTTAGTTGTGAAGTCATGTCCGACCCATTGCGAACCCATGGACAACATTCTTCCAGGCCTTCCTTTCCTCTACCATCTTCTGGAGTCCATTTAAGCTCACGCCTACTGCTTCAGTGACTCCATCCAGCCACCTCATTCTCTGTCATCCCCTTCTTCTTTTGCCCTTAATCTTTCCCAGCATTAGGCTCTTCTCCAGTGAGTTCTTCCTTCTCATTAGGTGGCCAAAATATTTGAGTTTCATCTTCAGGATCCGCATTAACTAAGTGAGCTGCCCCAAATCTATCCCCTCCAAAAAGGCTTATCTTCCATAAAGGCTTATCTTTAAAGCTTCTCTTTTCCCACTTCCATTTGAATGAAGAAGCCAATCTTTTCCTATAAACGTCTTCCTTGCCAAACAAGCCATGACTCAAGAGGCCAAAGAGCAGTTAAAGGAAAGCAAACAGACAGGGGCAGAGCATGCTATGCTGGCCAAAGAAGGTTTGGATTATTGGAGTACTGTATATGACATGGCAATTCTCTCTTAATCCCTAGGCCACTATAGTGTACTATTTTAAACTTTTATAACATTGTAAACTGACAGATTGTAAGCTGTCCGGTGTTTTGTGACAGCAAGATGGGCAGAATATAATAATATGATATGATATGATGATATGAATCTAATCTAATCTAATCTAATCTAATCTAATCTAATATATGGACTGGAAAAACCTAACTACTAGATGGCAGAGAAGAATTCAGGTTGTTTTTAGTAATTCATCTGATTCTTACATCTTGGTACTAGTAGCCTGGCTGTAGTCATCTTTATTCCTGAATTGCTTTTCCTTGTGATGATTCTTTTTTTTTCTTTTTTTTAAACAATTATCATCCATTACAATTACAGAAAGTGTATTGATTGGTTACAAATCTTTTGTCCTTAATCCTCTATCCAACATTTTCTTATTTAACAGTTTATTACATTATTATTCTCATTTACCAATTATTTGACAGTAGCTTATCCTTCATAAGGGGAAAAAACCCCTCTTTATATGTTTTATTATCTTATCCGTTTCATGTTTCATATTTCATTTCCATGCTTTCTTGTCTAACTATTGATAAAATAAATCCCATATCAAATAATATTGTTTGTCTTCTTGGTCCCTAATTTCAAATGTTAATTTGCTCATTTCAGCACACTTCAAAATTTTCTTAATAACATCGTCATCCGTGGGTATCTTCTCTCCTTTCCAGTTTTTAGCAAATACAATTCTAGCTGCTGTTAAAACATTCACAATTAAATATCTCAATTCTCTATTGTATGTTTCTGGTAAGATCCCTAATAAAAATATCTCTGGTTTAAAGTCAATGTGTTTCTTTGTCATTTGTATGTTTCTGGTAAGATCCCTAATTTGTGATGATTCTTTGTAGGGCAAAGGCAACTTTATTTGTCACCTGTCTCATTTTTAAACCCTCTACTTCAATCCTTATTTGTCTAATGCAACCTTCCCAAATGGTAGTTTTCCAGGCATGCCATGATTACAGCTCCCAGAATTCCAGTTTATAACTGGGTTTTGTTGCACTTGGGAAACAAGTGGTTGACAAAGGCTGATCTAACAGCTCTAACTCAAACCAACATAAATGTTTGAAAACTCACCACCATAAATGGGGGTTGTATTTGGAAAATAAAAAAAATACATCAGTGATTTGCAGGAACATCTCTTATTGCAACAGATCAGACTGTGATTTTGTGCTTATTAGAAAGAATATTTCTTAAGAATACATGAAAATTACTGATATCTCTCTAGGGAAAAACCTTATTTTCATAAGTAGTTCATTAATTAAATGAACTTTTAAATGTCAATGAAGTCCACAAACTAAAATGATTAAATTCACAGTGGTAGACTCTGAAATGTCAAAGGGGTATTAACTTTTATAGTTCAAACCTTCTGCCCTCTTTTCCAATATAGGAATTCATTCCTGTGTACAATTCAACTTTTGAAAAATGGTGAGCATACAATTATTTTCATTACCTTGTATTAGAGATGCCAGTGAAAACCCAGTTATATTTGTAGCTCAGGGTTGACATGAGAAGTACCAGTAGCACTGATGATGTTACTTAGTTTGCATAATAAAAAGCCTACAAGGAAACAACCAAGCTCAGAGACCACGGAGGACCACTCAGTTCTCTTACATTGTAATGATCCCCACATTATCAGGGTTTAAGTCCCTATGTTTGCAGTTACCCAAATATCCCTGCAGAGTCATTTCCTGTCTTGCTGGATAATAAAATGCAGCAGCTATGTGCACGCACACACTCACACATTCAGAAATATATCCTGAAACAGCCACCTGTGTCTGCAAAAAGATATTTAATGGTTTGGAGGGAGAGTGTTTTGGATGCATTCCTATGAATTTTCAAGCTCCTTTTTCAAAATATTTGCAATTCCCTCCTAATCATACCAAAATAAGTCTCTGGCTCATATCAGCTGAGAGGGATTGATATGGTCCCATGGGACTGCAGTTCATCCAAAGCCAATTGTGTCAACAATCAGTTTGCATTGGTGCATGAATTGGTTCACACAATAAGACAGGGGTATCAAACTTGCGACGACATGTCGTCCCATATCATAACTTTCCCCCCTTTGCTACAATGGGAGTGGGCGTGGCCAGCGCATGATGCATCCAGACTGTGGGCCACAGGTTTGACACCCCTGCAATAAGACAATGAGAAAAGAATCAGGATGGTGTCGAGAGACATTATTTGTGCTCTCTCAACATTACATATTTGAAATTATGTTTGACGCAAATCTAGAAGGAAATTTGCTTTAAAGATATAGTATTACAGCTTATATAATATATTATATATCTTTAAAGCAAAGTATGGGCTAGTATGGAGCATAAATATGTACAAGCATGGCAGTAAGAGTCTCATCAGAGTTTTCAGCAGAACAATAGCAGCAACAATGTTATTTTAAAAAAGCAAAAGACTTACAGAGAGGAGTTGTTGCTCTTGTTCTTGTTCTTGCTGGTCTTGTTCTTGCTGTTGTTATTGCAGAATTACCTGTAGAAATAATATAATCAAAGTACTAGTGAGTTTAAATGACATTGCAAAATATTTTTCCAGGTAATTTTTAAATGAATGTATCATGTAAACTAGAAGGCTTAGTGAATGCCTACAAACTACTCTGACAACTAAACCCTAACAATATAACCTGCCATATTGCATGCCTCACTTACCTGCTTTATACATTTTTCAAATAAGCAATCATGATAAATAAAATAATGCAAAGCAAGTCCGCAGTTCAAGTTGCATGTGTGTATAATAGCAGTGAAGTGCAAGAAAGATCTAAAAAGTATCTTTCTTTCTGCCTTGCACACAAGCCAAAGAACGTAATACAAACCCAGATCCTCTTTAGCTGGCTTGGATAATATAAGGAATTTTTTCTCTTCCCATTGCCACTATTCCTGAAGAAGGAAATAGGGATTCATGCAGACAAAAGATTATGTCCAGACACACTAAAATTCAGGAATTGCCACAGGCATTTTTCCTATTTACATAAAAGCTAAAATTGCAGGTGTATTTTCCTGATACACTTGTGATGGCTGGAGAGTGTGTCTAAATTAGAAAAGGAACATCAGTTCTGTATTATACAACAGATTAGCCTACTCAAGTAACACCTTTTGCTGGTAGCTCAACATGCATGCCTATTGGAACTTGATCCAAGACCTTGCATTTTCTGAGCTGGGTCTATTTTTTAACTCAATATTTTTTTCTTGCAAAGATTCATAGGTGGCTGAAAAAGTAAGATATAGGTTATGCCTTTCTTTCTTTCTTTAACATTTTGAAATGTTTAACTCTCTGCATTGTTTGCAATAAAATATGTATAAAATAAAAATAAAAGAAAGTGCAAAATGAAAACCCCCTATAAACTAGACAGCAACAAGGCAGCCATTCAATATATAAAGCAATATAAGTTAAAATGCAATTAAATTAAGCAAATGCAAAAGCCTGGAAAAAAGTTTTCATCTGGCACCAAAATGATGCCATGGTGGGCACCATTTAACATTTCCTTGGAAAGTCATTCCAGAATTAGGGCATCACCACAGAAAAAGCTCTCTCTTTTGTAAAACCCCACCTCTTCTTTTTTGGTGGTAGGGGCTGGAAGAGAGCCTTGTTAGACAAATTCTCTTAAAATCTGGGCATGTACATAAAAGAGAAGATGCTCCTTCAAGTAACCTGGAGAAGTAAAGATATTTAGGCCTTTAAAGGTTAAAAAAAAAAGACACTTGCTCTTTTTTATAAGTTTACTGGGTCTGTAAATGTATCTTTTCCCTTTTTATTTATGCAAGTGGTGAATTGTTCATTTTATTCAGCCTGTCTGTTTGAAAAAGGATTAATAACAATGTCAAATAAAGAAACAATAAATACAAGGTTGCTAAAGTTTATTCAGCATGAATTTCAGTGGGTGTTAATGGGATAGTACTTTTTTTAACTGGGATTAGATTTTGTATTTTAAGTAGGTCACTTTATTGAATTTTATGTCACTTTTCAGTTTTTTGCTTGTAAGCCATTTAGAAACGTGGGTTGTGATGTGGGTTATTATAAACATAATAAACAATTTATAGAACCAGTGTGGTGTCGTGGTTAAGTCGCTCTCAGGCTAGAATAGTCCTAGTTCCGCTTTAGGCACAAAGCCATCTGGGTGACCTTGAGCTAGTCATTTTCCCACGGAAGGAGGAAATGGAAAACCATTGAAAAACCTTGCCAAGAAAACTTCAGGGAGTGATCTAGGCAGTGTTCACAAACTGGACCTGATTTAATGGAAGAAAAAAAACACACAATATGTGTGGGAACTAATCATGCACAAATAATATCTGCAAACAGACTTTTTATAGCTAGTAAGTTCAAGAACCTGAAGACTAACATGGCCTTCTCATCCATTTTTCTAACCTTGAGCCAGTCTCTCAGGCCTAGGAAGGAGACAATGGCCTATCACTTCTGGAATCTTCCCAAGAAAAAATGCAGGGATTTGTCTAGGGCAGTCTGCAGGACTCAGCAATGTTTTGAAGGCATACAGACACAGAAAAAAGGTATAACAGACACCTCATGGTCTGATTTCCATAACTGAAATATAATAATTATAAAATTTATTAAGGGGAAAGAAGTAACATATTAGTACATGTTAAAAATATCTACAGCTGCCCAGAAATACTAATGAATGAACTTAGTGATATTGCAGGGAGCATCCTAATTTAGAAAGGTAGAAGAATGAATACAAGAAGCCAGCAGCCCTTCATCCAGCTAGCAGTGAAGCTCGATAATATAATTCCCAGCAGGGGAGACCGAAGCCCCTCCTCTCTCTATGCTCTTATAACATTTTGAGCTTCACCCTAGGCCTCTTCCCCTGCCAAGTAAATTTCAGCACGACTTGATCCAGACCTTTAAAAAACCTTTTATCTAGCCTCGCTGGAGCTGATTGAAATAAAAATAGCCATTTGGGCAAAATGTGTCTTAATTGCTGCTATCCGTCCCATCAAAGACAACTGTAAATTTTTCCAGTTCTCCAGGTCTCTTACAGTCTGATCATATAATTTAACAAAATTGTCTTCCTTAATTGTAGAGCATCGGGCTGTTAGTCAAATTCCTAGATATTTAATTTTATTTACAATTTGAACATCCAATCTAGATTCTAATACTGTATATCCTTCTGCATCTTTGGAATATTGAAGAGGAGGTCTTTATTAGATTTAGAAGGACACGACCTACAACACGGCTGGCATGCACTGCTATGGAGAGAGAAAGTTGAACAGTATACTGTAAGTATTTCAAGAGACATTATCTAAAGCGAATATTGCTGGAAACCTGGGACATAATTAGAAGAAAATTTTATACCAAGACCCCAACCTGATTCTCAGCAAGAGAAGCGATGACATACCCAACAACTTTAAACAGGATAATATTAAACAGGATAATATTAAACAGGATAATATTCTTAGATATAAAGATCTTGTGGATGCCCAAGGGATATTAAGGTCTAGGGAAGATTTGGTTGATAAAGGAATTAGGCTAGATTGGTGGACCTATGCTACAGTTCAATCTCGTTATAGGAGAAATAGAGGTAATTATGGAATATATGTGATGGAACAGAGTTTTGATAAAATATTATTGGGAGAGGACCATAAATACATAACCAAAATGTATGCACAATTGTTTGAGCGAATGATAGGAGAGGAGGTTGTAAAAGACACTATGATTGCCTGGGGGAAGAATTTTGGGTACTCGATCCCCCTAGAAAAATGGCAACAAATGTGGGGGGAAATATTAAAATGACTACGGCAACGTCTTTCAAGGAAAATGCATATAAAATGTTGTATAGGTGGCACCTCCCACCAGGAAGAATTGCTAAAATTTACTGCAATTCCCTCTACATGGGCCTGCCCCTGAGATGCACCCGGAGACTCCAGCTGATCTAGAATGCAGCCGCACGGGTTGTTACGGGAGCCCCTCATTACTCCCATATAACACCCCTCTTGCGTGAGCTGCACTAGTTACCAGTGGTTCTCCGGGTCCGCTTCAAGGTGCTAGTTCTCACCTATAAGGCCCTACATGACTTAGGTCCGGGATATTTGCAGGACCTTCTCCTGCCTGCCTCTCACCGTCCTGTTCACTCACATAGGGCCGCTCTCCTCAGGGTTCCAACGGCGAGCCAATGTCATCTTGCTGTGCCCAGGGGTAGGGCGTTCTCTGTGGGTGCTCCCAACCTCTGGAATGAATTACCTACCGAGCTCTGGACGGCTCCTGATCTCCGTTCCTTCTGTCAGGACCTGAAGACTTGGCTGTTCAAGCAAATAGGCTGACTCTGATTCCAGGTTTTATTATTTATTATTAATTAGTTATTTGGTTTAAAATGGGATTTTATTGTACATGTTTCTTAACTTGTGTTCGCCGCCCTGAGTCCTTCAGGAGAATGGCAGCATATAAATACATGTAATAAATAAATAAATAAAATGTTTCTGGGTACATCAGAGTTATGTTGGAAATGTGGGAAAACCAGAGGTACATATTTCCACCAATGGTGGACTTGTATAATGGCAAAGAAGTACTGGAGAAGGATTAAGAATTGGATTAAGGAAATCACTAATGTGGACCTCCTATGGAAACCTGAGATATATTTACTAGGTATTTGCCCAGAGGGGCTGAGTAAGAAAAAATGGTATCTCACTCTACATATTTTAGTCGCAGCTAGAATAGTGTTCGCCCAACAGTTGAAAGAAAAAGAGATACCAGCTAATGCCCAAATTATAAACAAAGTATTAGGGTGCACTGTGGCGGATAGAATGACGTATATGTTGAAAGAAAAAGAGGATTCTGAATTTTTTTAAAGTTGGGACAATTGGTATCGGTGGTTGAATAAAAGAATTGAGACGAAGTGAGGGCTTATGTTAATATGAAGAGAGGTATACTTATTTAGAGTGAAAGATAATTGTATGAAAATCACATTTGGGGATTACTTACTTTATTCTGTGTTGTGGGCGTAATTATTTATCAATGAGGGCAGGAACAATATCTGCCGGGATAGATGTGTTTGTATTTTATGTTTAGTGTTATGAATGGGGGAGGGAGGGAGGGGAATGTATGGTTTTTGTTTGTATGTATAAGCAATGTTTTTGTCTTGTGTTGATTTTAATTTGAAAAAATTAATAAAATTTATAAAAAAAAAAAAAAGAAGAAGCCAGCCACCATGGCTACATGAAAAGCTTAGGGAAGGTGTGAAAACACACAAATAAAGCTATAAAAAAGAGATGGACAGATAAACTACCAAAGAAAAGGGCATACAGATTGCCTGAAAGTGTAATGAATAAATGCTCGGAATGCATGGCGATTGGCTAAGAATGTTAAGAATAACAAGATACGTTCAAAATAAAATAGAAAAGAATCAACTAAGAGAATAAAATCCTAATATTGTTATAAAATAAAAGCTGAGCTAATCAACAGCTAATGCATCGTTACTTTCTCCAATTAGAGAGCAAGAGGCACAGTTGTGATAAACAGGATAAAAGTCAAAATTGAAACTTAAGATGGAAAGAAACATAATAATGGAGGATTTATTTTAAAGTTTAAATTTCACCGTCAAGAATTATATCCTTGGGCACTTTAAAAAATTATTGTATGACTGAAGTTTTTAAAGAAATTCTGAAGAACAGATTGTCAAGAAAACCTTGGAAATGCCAGAGGACTAAATAGGGCAAAGTATTCCTTATATTGAAACAGAGGAGAAACTAGGATCTAGGGAACAACAGATCAGCCAATCCTATTGCGATACCCAAGATTTCAGAGAAAGCCGTAAAGTGATCAAGAACAACTTTTGCCAAATTATACCATTTTTGACAGATAACTGGGAATGCTTAAATATAAAATCTTTAACTGCAACAAGGCAGTTGGTAAAATTGCACACAATATTCTGATTACCATACTAGTCAATCATGGATTAGTTAAATGGCATCCCAATTAAGCAGATACATAGCTGGCATGAAAATAAAATTCAAAGAATGTTCATCAATTGTTTCTCATGAGACTTGAGTGAGATATTGAATGTATTGATACAAGATTAAATCCTAATATCTGTGTTGTTTCTTTAAAAAAAACGTGGATAATAGACAGTTAATAAAGATTCATAAAGTTGGTTACTAGACAGTTAATAAAGTTTTAGCATGAGGAGTTCTCATCACTGACAGATTCTTAACAATTTAAAAGACATTCCCCAAAATTAGAGATGGTGGTTTGCTGGCTAAACATATATTTAAAGTGAAACGTTGCAATAAGAGAAAAATAGTTTGCACGATTTAGAAACTTAAGGGATGAGGAGAGCTCAATTTGATGTATAAATCATTTAAATATACAATGATACATGATATACTTTCCTATAAAGCTAAATTCTAGAATTCAGTTCAGAATGTAAAACTTTATATGGAATCTGAACACTGCTTCATTTGCTTCCTGAGGGTGAACGTTCTGAATTAATTGAAGATACACAGAATGCAAAGATTCAGTTTTAGCCGTGCCCTGTAATTTTTCAAAAACAGTCCCGTTTTGGAGAATTTGGATGATCCATCTACTACACTGCATTGCAATCACCCTGGAGAAGATTAAGCATAGAATTTACCTGCAAGCACTAACAGCATCACCCAAGAAAGCATCATTGTGGTGTCCGTCTTCCCAACCCTTCTGTCCCAGGTTCAGACACACCAGCACCTGAATTTAAAAGTTTGTGACAACGCGGAGGTGTGGTCCCCTACTTCACTTTGCCTTTGTTGTCATAAATCTTAAGGCAATGTCCTTCAAGGATCAATATCTGCAGTTCGCATGTATGCTCTATTTGTTTGCCAACAAGGATAGCATTGCAGTGATAACAGGTTTCCATGACTTATAGAAAACAATTGCCACATACTCAGTAAAAATATAGATTACTTCCTTTTGACCATAACCATTTCCCTGTGATAATAAAGCTCTTCAGGTGTGCCTAAGGTTGAAGAGGCCAAAGAACAAACCATAACTAAACAGTTTAAACGGCAGAATAGGCCTGCATAATCTGCTCATAGGGCAGCATTCAAAGGCTATCAGCAGTGTTGCCAAAAATATTTAAGGGTATTGATTGGAAAATTATGATTTATTGTGTGTTTGACTCTTTTAAAAATATGAAACGTATTGTTATTTTAGAGTCTTGAAGCTGGTAATAAAGGAAAAGTAGAGACAGAAAACGAAATAATGTAAAAAAAAAAAACCCACATAAAAAGGAGAATCTTAGCTCGTTTTCCCTTCCATTGTCCCAAGCCACTAATAACTACTTAAGTACAGGTAGTCCTTGACTTACAACAGTTCATCTGGTGATCTCTCAAAATTACAACAGCACTATAAAAAGTGACTTATGACCATTTTTCACAGTTACCACCTTTGCAGCATCTCCATGGTCACGTGATCGGAATTTGGATGCTTGGCGACTGGTCCATATTTATGATGGTTGCAGTGTCCCAAGGTCACCTCCCGGCTGGACTATTGTAATGCTCTCTACATGGGGCTCCCCTTGAAGAGCACTCGGAGGCTCCAACTGGTCCAGAATGCGGCCGCGCGGGTGGTTATGGGCGCAACTCATTGCGCCCATGTGACACCCCTCCTGCGCGAGCTGCACTGGCTCCCAGTGGTCTTCCGGGTGCTATTCAAGGTGCTGGTTACCACCTTTAAAGCGCTCCATGGCATAGGACCCGGGTACCTTCGAGACCGACTTCTACCACCAATAGCCTCTCACCGGCCAGTCTGCTCCCACAGAGAGGGTCTCCTCAGGGTGCCATCGGCCAAGTTATGTTGGCTGCGACACCCAGGGGGAGGGCCTTCTCTGTGGGACCCCCAGCCTTGTGGAATGAACTGCCCCCAGAAATACGTAAGATCTCTGACCTCCGGGTATTTCGCTGTGCACTGAAGACCCTGTTGTTCCGCCAGGCCGGGCTATCGACATGATAATTTTAAATTGGGGTATTTTAAATTTCTGGGGTTTTAATTAAATAAAGCCAAATTTATTTAATAATTTTAAATTTTAAATTGATGTTTGTCTTGTGTTTTTAAATAGGCTGAACACCGCCCTGAGTCCTTCGGGAGAAGGGCGGTATAGAAATAAAATTATTATTATTATTATTATTATTATTATTATTATTATTATTATTATTATTATTATTATTATTATTATGTGATTCCCTTTTGCAACCTTCCCTTTGACAAGCAAAGTCAATGGGGGAATCCAGGTTCACTTAACAACCAGGCTACTAACTTTTTAACTGCAGTGATTCACTTAACAACTGTGGCAAGAAAGGTGGTAAAATGGGGCAAAGCTCACTTAACAAACCTCTCACTTAACAACAGATATTTTGGGCTCAATGGTGGTCATTAGTCGAGGACTACCTGTACTTATACTTTTCTTGAAAATTGGACATTGTTGTTAATATTACAGTGGTTCATATCAGGGGTGGGTTCTAAAATTTTTTACTACTGGTTCTATGGGTGTGGCTTATTTTGTGGGCGTGGCTTGTCGGGGGGTAATGTGACTGGGTGGGCGTGGCCAACTTTTTTTTTTTAACTTTTAAAAGCATTTTTTCTACAACCTTAAGTGGTTGCAGAAAAAAAGGCTTTTAGGAGCCTCTGACAATCAGGCAACTCAGCTGGGATCGCCAGAGGCTTTTAAAGGCATTTTTTTTTTCTACAACCCCTTCAGCTGAAGAGGTTGCAGAAAAAATCCTTTCAGAAGCCTCTGACGATCCCAGCTGAGCCACGCGATCATCAGAGGCTTTTTAAAAATACTTTTAAAAGCATTTTTTCGGCTGAAGAATTTGTAGAAAAAATGCTTTTAAAAGTTTTTTTAAAAAAGCCTCTGATGAGGTGGGTGGGGTAAGCGAGCGGCAACCGGGCCCAGGACCGGTTTGGGGGCATGGCCCGCGATGTTATTACCGGTTCTCTGAACTACTACAAATTTTTACTACCAGTTCTTGCGAACCAGTGGGAACCGGGATCAACCCACCACTGGTTCATATGATATGTTTTAATTAATCCTGTAGAACTTTTTATCAAAAAGTGTATTCCAAATGTATGAGTTGTGGTGGCACAACAGACTAACTCTGTCCACTGCCAAGAATTTGATCCTGACTGGGTCAAGGTTGTCTCAGCCTTCCATCCTTCCGAGATGGGTAAAATGAGGACCCAGACTGTTGGTGGCAAAATATTGACTCTGTAAATTGCTTAGATATAGAACCGACAAAGAAATAGAGACTAGTATAGATCTATTTCAAGCTATTTAGCTCATCAGCTAGCCATGGGATTCGAACCTGGGCTGCTTGCATATTAGGTAGATGTATTAATGTCTAAGCCACTTAATTTCTCCTCTGGTACAGCTGACAAAGCAAAGAGCACCTGTGGCTTAGAGGTTAATACATTTACCTAATATGCAAGCAACCCAGGTTCGAATCCCAGAAAGTATGGCTAGTTGATGAGAGCTAAATAGCTTGAAATAGATCTATACTAGTCTCCCTTTATTTCTTTGTCGGTAAATATAAATTTAACACAAAATAGTATGTCACGAAAGCGACTGCCTGCAAAGGCTCCTGGATTGGGGCTGAAAGGCGAGAGGGAAGCAGTATGCTCCTTCCCATATTTGGATAGACCAGGTTGCCCTGGTAGAAAAAAAACACTTAAATAATATTTACTTTCTATTTACTATGAACAGCCTCACTTCAGTTCAAATAAATAAGGCTCTAGGTCAAGGGGGAGCCAACTTTATTTTTAAAAATGCAGGTATGTAGCACGGGTGAAATCTAAAATTTTTTGCTACCAGTTCTGTGGGCGGGGCTTAATTAGTGGGCGGGACTTGGTGGTAAGGTGACTGGGAGGGTGTGGCTTGCTGGTCAGGTGGGCGTGGCCAAGTCAATGTCACTTCTTTGCCCTTTTTTAACCTACAAAACACAACACAACACAACTGGCTCACCCACAATATAAAAGCAGCTATGCTAGACCCAAAATGGCCCCTGCAACAAGCAGGAACCTCACACAGCCACAAAAAGCCCAAAAAACCAACTTTCACACTTTACACACAACACAACACAACACAACACAATGGCTCACCCACAATGTAAAAGCAGCTATGCTAGACCCAAAATGGCCCCTGCAACAAGCAGGAACCTCACACAGCCACAAAAAGCCCAAAAAACCAACTTTCACACTTCACACACACAAAATTCCACATACAGCTTTGTGAGATTTTGTGTGTTTGTGTAGTTAGAGTGAAACACTACAGAAACACACTAAATCTCAGAAAGCTGCACAAATATTATTTTATTTTATTTTGTTTTTATTTTTATATAAAAGCAGCTAAATTTAAAACTTCCTAAATTTTAAATGGCTAGGTCTAAAAAAAGAACAACTAAAAAAAACCCCAATTAACTATTTTTTTAAAGCTCCCAAAGGGGGAAAAATCTTACCCAATAGAACAGGGGTCTCCAACTTTAAGACTTCTAGACTTCAACTCCCAGAATTCCTCAGCCAGCTTTGCTTTGCTGGCTGAGGAATTTCTGGGAGTTGAAGTCCACAACTCCCTGTCTGCTTGATTGCAGGCAGGGAGATTCAGTTGCTTGCTAATGCAATGGATTGCAGGGATTACAGCAAGGCATTGCGACCAGCAGCTAAGGTAAGCAAGCTGAGGTGGGGAAGGGGGAGGGATTTTTGCTACCGATTAGCAGATCGTCAGAGCCATTTAAAAGGAAAAAAGTTTTTTTCTTTTACACGGCTCTGGCAATCCAAGCTGAGTTGCCTGATTAGCAGGCAACTCAGTTGGGATTGTCAGAGCTTGGTTCCTCAGAGCCATTTTAAAAAAAAAAAAGGCTCTGATGATCACGCGGCTCAGCTGGGCATGGGGGGCAGGGGCAGGGATTTTTGCTACCGGTTTTCCGAACTGCCCACCTCCATCGCTACCTACTCGCCTGAGCCGGTCCGAACTGGGAGCATTTCACCCCTGGTATGTAGGCAGGGGAGGGCAGTTGTTGGAATTCTGGGAAGAAATTTAATCCAGGTTAAACATAATAGTGATCGCCATGGATTAGAAATATGTGAAACACTTGAGTAGGGCCTGTTCCAACTTCACAAGGATTGTTTCAGGTGCAGAACTGCCTTCTTTTGTTTCTTATCAAAAAACACCATTCTTCAAGTGTTTATGTATGGAGCTTGTATTTCCTCTTGCTCCCTTTTTGTTCATATTCTTGTGTACTCTTGGTGCATTCCATGGTATATTAGCTTGCAAGGGATTTGTTGAAATTATTGTCATTTTCTCCTATTTGTTTTTCAGAGCTTTAACTTATAAAAAGAAGGTGGGTGTCTTGTATATGTATATTTGTATTTATATTTAAGAAAGGGAGTGTGCATGTCATATGATTCCTTTTTGTTTTTCAATAATGTCTTTAAGATGTAAATATTTTACTTAAGCAGAATAACTTCTTTCTTTCTTTCTTTCTTTCTTTCTTTCTTTCTTTCTTTCTTTCTTTTTCTTTCTTTCTTTCAGCATTTGCAGCATTTGGACCTTCAACGCTCTGATTTCTGAGATAGGAATAGGTTAACAAGAACAAAGAAAACTGGCCTTATCTGAAAAATCCTAGCTATTTGATAACTGTGGACAATGTGAAAACTGAAGTCCAGAGTCAAATAAAGAGAACTGTCACAGGCAATGGAGGGGAATCTATCTAAGGAGAACCATAGCAGATGAAACAGTTCAAAAGATGTTCCAACCAGATGAAGGGAATATGGTGTTTTTAGGACTCCAAATTTGGCACCTAACTGATAAATAAGAAAAGCAACTTCATACAGAATTAAACCCAAAAAGGAATGGAAATCTTGGCAGTCAATAAGAGTAAACAAATGATCCTCTTCCTTTCTTTGGAGGAATACAGGAAAAGTGTTTATTTCAGTGTTTTCTTCTGACAATTTTTAGCATACATTTTAACATGTCAGCTCTACTACTAAAGAGAATAAATCAGTGGTGTCTGGAAGCTAAGGTTGGCTGAGAGGTATTGGAGGCCAAGGCTCTTTTATCTTAAATCAAATCATAACTTATGATCTTAAATCAAATCATAACTTCTTCAAATCTCAAATCTCCAATTCAAGTCAGTTGGGTCCAGTTTGTGCAGACATAATAAAGTGCAATGTAAACAGTATCAAACAGACTTGCAAATAAATTAGCTAAATATAGGTGATTTTTCTTGATTCTTGTCACAATAATCAAAATGGAGAAGGTTGTTATATGCTTAAAATTACAGGCTCAAGATTAGACATTTTCATTTAGCAGTTAAAAATAAAAGCTTAATTATCTGGAGATGCTAGTTTTCCTGGATCTTCTAATACTTTTGATTGTGGATCAATTCTCAGATTTAGAACTGGAGATTGGTGATACCATGGCTCACCTCCTTACTGGAAGACTAATGAATGTTAGAGACTAGTGTCCAGTTCTACAATATTTAGCTAAGGGGGTCCCACAGGATTTTGTGTTTCTATATACAATCTGTATAGATTTAGGGGTCACTAATGTTCTAATAATTATTGGTCTATTTTTTTAAACAACTTCTGCAATAATTTCTACAACAATAATCTTAAGAGCATTGTTCCAATGTTCTCTGGAGGCAATTACACATTTTCAGATTAACAGATTAACAGAGTTGGTAGGCACCTTGTAGGTCATCTAGTCCAAACCCCAGCCCAAGCAGGAGACCCTACATCATTTCTGACAGACCGCAGTCCAGTCTCTTCTTGAAAGCTTCCAGTGATAAAGCTCCCACAACTTCTGAAGGCAAGCTGTTCCATTGGTTGATTGCTCTCACTGTTAGAAAATTTCACTTTATTTCCAGGTTGAATCCCTCCTTGTTCCGTTTCCATCCATTATTCCTTGTCTGGCCTTCAGGTGCTTTGGAAAATAACTTGCCCCCCTCCTTCTGTGGCAGCTCCTTAAATATCAGAACATTGCCATCATGTCTCACTAGACTAGCCATGCCCAGTTCCTGAAACTGTTCATTGTATGTTTTAGCCTCTGGTTCCCTAATCATTTTGGTTGCTCTTGTATCTGTTATGTTTCATAAATTGATAAGAAAATCAATTAAAATCCTCAAGTTAGTTACACGTTAAAAGTCTTTTATAAATAAGCAAATACAAGTAAATTCTGAGATAAAAGACCTTTCACATACATTGTGCAAAATGGGACATATTTTAAGGTAGAAGATCACATTTTCGTTAGAGTCAGTTTCTTGTGTTTCCTTAAAGCCTCTCTGCATATATTATTCTTCTGTGATGCATCGCTTTCAACAGAATGAGCATATGATTATACATCCAAAAAATGCACATTAGCCTGTGTGAACTGGCAATTGAAGAGGTCTGTCTCTATTTCCATACGTTGGTAACTTGACAGCTACAAAATATATCTTAAGAATTTGAACAGAGATATTCTTTGAAGGGAATTCTTTCACAGATATTCTAAATAAATAATAAGTAATAAATGAGTAAGACCACATTTGGAATATTGTATCCAGTTTTGGTCACCATGTTATAAAAAATGATGAAAAATTGACACTCTAGAAAAAGGTGTAGTGGGCTAGAAGCTAAAACATATGAAGAAAGGTTGCAGAAATTGGGTATGTCTATTTTAATTTAAAAAGGACTAAGGGTAACATGATAGCAGTGCTCCAATATCTAAGGGGCTGCCCCAAAGAAGAGGGGATCCACCTGTTCTCCAGACCACTGGTGGTCTGCAAGAAAATTTTGATGGTCCGCAGCACATCCGGGTGGAGGAGCTGTTCCAGGATGAGCAATGGCCAGTCCTGTGACTAGAGCTCTGGAATATGGGACTGGCCAGGCATGGTGGGGCAGTAAATCTCTGCTGTAGAGGGAAGTTCGTGAAACTTGCAACTTTGCAGCGCAGCTCTCGCCGGCTGGAATGAGGTAATGGTGCAAGGGGGGAAGGTGGCGGTTCAGGTGGGCTGAAGCAATGGGTGACGGCAACCCCGGGCTGTTTCTTCCCCCAGCTGTAGCTTCCTGTTAGCTGAACCCATCAGTGGCTGTCCCTGCCCCTTGCCCTCCTGTCCCAGTCACTCCTCGCCTGGCAAGGGAACAGTGGGGGATGGAGATTCGCTCTGTATTCCAGAGTGGGAGTGAAGCTTCATCTCTTGCTGGATCTCACGGCCATTTTTTTCGGCCCTTGTTGGTGCTCCGCACACCTTGGTCTCTCAGGGAGATGTTTGATTTCCTCTCAGCCCCAAGAAAGTGGCTGGCCCATGAGATGAGAGAGAGAAAGAGAATCAGAGAGAATCAGAGAGAGAATGGGAGAGAAAGAATGAGAGAGAGACAGAAAGAATGTGACAGAGAGGGAATCAGAGAGAGAATGAGAGAGAATGAGTGGGAGAGAGAGGGGAGGAGGGAGGGAGAGAGAGAGAGAGAAAAAGAAAGAGAGAAGATGGAGAGTGCCTGAAGGACCCCATCCCGTCACTAGCAGTCCAGCACTTCAGCAAGCGGCGCACTGGATTCGTATTAGTGGTCCGCGGGATTTAAAATTATGAACATGGTGGTTCCTGAGGTCCAAAAAGTTGGGGACCCCTGCTCCAAAGCACTTGAAGGCAGGACAAGAAGCAATGGATGGAAACTAATCAAGGAGAGAAGCAACCTAGATCTAAGGAGAAATTTCCTGACAGTTAGAACAATTAATCAGTGGAATGACTTGTGGGTGCTCCAATACTGGAAGTTTTTAAGAAGAGACTGGACAACCATTTGTCTGAGATGGTATAGGTCTCCTGCTTGAGTACAGTGTTAGACTAGAAGATCTACAAGTTCCCTTTCAACACAGTTGTTCTGTTATTCTGTTATTCTATTGTCCTGTTAAATAAGAGAGTTTCAAACATTATAGCATTATAGCACCACCCCACCCACTGAAAATGATAGATAAATTTATTTACCACCACAGATAAGTCTAATTATTTTATTGGAGACAGAATTGGGCAAAAAGTAAACATACCACTCTGATTCAAGTTTGATGAACGTTTCAAATCTGGGATAGGTAGCTGGTTTTTGCGTCTTTCACAAGCAAAAAGAAGAACAAAGACAACAGCAAAATGTGTCTGTATTTCCACTCTGCCCATGTACTCCGGGTCAAATTGGAAAAATTGTGAGCCCCCTCACCTTTCATGACAAAAAAAAATCCCAGAAATCCTGACCCACAGTTTGAGAAACTCCAACTTTGATCATAAATCAAAATTTTTCACTCTTGTACCACCTATAAAAAAAATCTACTAATAGAGGATAATCCATATTATGTATTTTATAACAGTGATAACCATGCCAACTCACTAAACTGATCTAAAATTAAGGGTGTCTAGCATTTCCCAAATGTTAACATATCAATGTAGAGAAACAATAGTAATTTCAAGGAATGAAAATGCAGCATTCAAAACAGAGCGAGCAGAGCATGGCTCTGTCTAATTCCAACTCATCCACCTAAAATATGCATGTTTTATTTGTCTAAAAATGCAGGAAGATGGGATTTCCCTTAATATGGGTACTACAAAAGAAGAGGTCAAGTAAAGAAAACCACCAAGTAAAAATAATCACATTTCCTTCTCCTCAAGGTGAATTTTTACCTACCTTATCTAAAGGTGAGACTAGTAAACAGATTTTATGAGTGCAGGAAAGGAGGGGCTTGCTTCTTATCCATTTATGGTTAGTCTAATTTTAAGACTCAAGGATAGTCAAAATGCATCAACAGGCTGCAATCAGATCACCATTCTTCCGCCTAGCTAAAAATAGCATTCTCTGGGCAGACATTTAGAAAAGTGCTATGTCCTATAATTGTATAATGGTACAGTAAGAGTCCTATATTGTATTGCTAGTTCCAAATTGAAACTATGTTATCAAGGATGGTATTCACTTACCTTCGCTACCAGTTCGGAAATGTGAGCGCATGCTCCACCTCTGCACATGCACCGGGTCTTCCGCGCATGCAGAGCATCAAAATTGGGACGTGATGAAGTCTTGGCGGGTGGGCGGAGCCTCCTACAGCTGCCGCTACTGTTTTGCCTGAACCGGATATAACGGCTGAATACCACCACTGTATGTTATGTTTCAGAACTAATAAGGACTGACATATTTTTCCAAATTTTGTGGGTATACCCGGCTCCAGAATTTTCTTTTAAAAAGGGGACCATCTCCAAGAATTATAGTTAATATATTAATATATATTCTATATATTAAAATTATATAGAAATATAATTTAATAACACTACCAATAGCACTTAGACATATCCATGTTTCCCCCCAAAAAAGACTGGGTCTTATTTGTTTTCAGCCACAGCCACAAGGTGAGCTGTGGAACAGAGGGGCCCTTGGCTGCAAGGTTGCCTGGTTGCCTGGGGCTAGCAAGAATGTGCTGGAAACATCTCCAGGCACCCGGATAGACAGAACTCCCGGCCATCACTGGACCGGCCCCGCCACCTCCTGCACCTGAAATGAAGATAAGCCACACTTGAAAAGTCAGTGTCCCCCTAAACAGCATGTGGTCTGAAGTCGTTGGCGATGTCCATTTTTCTGTCCAAATTCATGGAGGCCTAACTCTAACCTAAGTAGACTTTCCCACCAATGGGTTTTTTCCAGGTATTTTGACAGGCAATGAGGATAAGCCAGTGTCGAAAAGTCAATGCCCTCTTAAACATACCCATATGCTCAAAATTCATTGACGATGTCAATTATCTGCATTTCCTGGTAAAATACATGGAAAAATCCTATTGGCGGGAAAATCCACTTAGGGTTAGGGTTAGCTCACTATAAATTCAGAGAGCAAAATGTACATTATGGATTTGGAGAGCTTGATTATGTTTAGGAGGATACTAACTGTTTGAGCCTGCCTTATCTAGGTTTCCTAGTAAAATACATGGGAAAATCCAACTGGGGGAAATTCCATTTAGAGTTAGGGTTAGACTTAAGTCACCATAAATTCAGAGAGCAAAATGGACATTACCAATGGATTCAGATAGCTTGGTCATGCTTAGGGTGGGGGCTCACTCTTTGAGCCTGCTTTATTTAGGGTTCATGGTAAAATACATGGGAAAAACCCATTGTGGGAAATTCCAGTTAGTATTAGGTTAGTTTGCCATGAACTTGACAGCAAAATGCACATTATAATGCAGTCAGAGTGCCTGGGTATATTTACGGTTAGGATTAGTGTTAGGGATAGGGCTGGGTTAGGATAGGGTTAGGGTTAGGGTTAGGGTTAGGGTTAGGGTTAGGGTTAGGGTTAGGGTGAGGGTTGGGGTTAGGGTGAGGGTGAGGGTGAGGGTGAGGATTTAGGGTTAGGTTAGTGTTAGTGTTAGGTCATCATTTGATCCTACTGCTGGATATTCCACTTAGGGTTAGGGTCAGCTCAATATAAATTTGGAGAGCAAAATAGACATTACCAATGTATTCTGAGACCTTGGTTATCCTCATCAGAGTGTTCACTGTTTGAGCCTGCCTTATCTAGCTTTCTTGGTAAAATACATGGGAAAATCCAACTGGGGGAAATTCTACTTAGGGTTAGAGTTAGGGGTTAGATCAAGGTTAGGGTTAGCTCATCATAAATTCAGAGAGCAAAATATACATTACCCACGGGTTCAGAGAACTTGGTTATTTTTCGGTGGGTGCTCACTGTTTGAGCCTGCCTTATTCAGGTATCTTGATAAATGCATGGGAAAATCCCATTGCAGGAAATTCTAGTTAGGGTTTGGTCACCATGAATTTGAAGATCAAATTAGACATTACCAATGCAGTCAGAGTGCCTAGGTATGCTTAGTGTTAGTGTTAGGGGTATGGGTAGGGATGGGTTAGGTTATGGTTATGGTTATGGTTATGGTTATGGTTATGGTTAGAGGTAGGGGTAGGGCAGTGGTGGGTTTCAAAAAATTTTACTACTGGTTCTGTGGATGTGGCTTGGTGGGCGTAGCTTGCCTTGGTGGGCATGGTGGGCATGGCAGGGGAAGGATACTGTAAAATTTCCATTCCCTCCCCAATCCAGGGGAAGGTTACTGCAAAATCCCCATTTCCTCCCAATCAACTGGGACTTGGAAGGCAGAGAATAGATGGGGGGGGCAGTCAAAATTTCTGCTACCGGTTCTCCAGAACTGGTCAGAACCTGCTGAAACCCACCTCTGGGGTAGGGGTAAAGGTAAAGGTTCCCTCGCACATATGTGCTAGTCGTTCCTGACTCTAGGGGGCAGTGCTCATCTCCCTTTCAAAGCCAAAGAGCCAGCGCTGTCCGAAGATGTCTCCGTGGTCATGTGGCCGGCATGAGTAAACGGCGCATGGAACACTGTTACCTTCCCACCAAAGGTGGTCCCTATTTTTCTACTTGCATTTTTTACATGCTTTCGAACTGCTAGGTTGGCAGAAGCTGGGACAAGTAATAGGAGCTTACCCCGTTACATGGAGCTAGGGATTCAAACCGCTGAACTACCAACCTTTCGATCGACAAGCTCAGCGCCTTAGCTACTGAGCCACTGTGTCCCTTTTGAGGTAGGAGTAGGTCACCATAAATTTGGAGAGATTAAGAACAGATTCAGAGAATTTTCTCATGTTTTTGAGCAACTAACAAATATGAAAAGCCAATAAAACCCTGAAAAATAAATATTCCTAACAACAGTATCAATTACAATTTTGAAAAATGGAAGAGAAGTCTTTTTGTAAATTTCATTTTACTTTTTCCTGCCTAGAAGTTTGATCCCCTCTAGTGTCCCATTTCTGTATTTACAAAGTTTCTATTTTCTTTTTTATTTTATTTTCAACTTTCAGACCATGATCTCATTCCTAATAAACAAAATAATTTGTGGTTTGTTTAGTCAATTTTTTAAAAGTTATAACATTTAACATTCATCTGGTCCCTTAATCCTTCAAAAACTTTCTTAGATTAACTTCTTAGTTAACTTTTTTTGCTATTTGCAGGAATTGTGTATGTCTTGTTTAATGTAAAGAAGGACTAGGGGTGGCATGATAGCAGTGTTCCAATTTCTAAGGGGCTGCTGCAAAGTAGAGGGGGATCAGCCTATTCTCCAAAGCATCTGAAGGCAGGACAAAAAGTAATGGATGGAAAGTAAGCAAGAAGAGAACCAACCTAGGAATAAGAGAAATTTCCTGATAGTAAGAATGATTAATGGCTTGCCTTCAGAAGTTGTGGGTGCTCCATCATTGAAGTTTTTAAGAGGAGATTGGACAATTGAACAACAATTTGTTTGAAATGGTATAGGGCAGTGATGGCAAACCTTTTTGCCGTCACTTGCCAAAAGCGGGGGGCGTGGAGGGATCGTGTGCACGTGTGCCCACGTCCATAATGCAATGCCCCCCATGCCCCATGTCCCACGCGCATGCATGTGTGACCCACCTTGTGTTGCCCCACAGCCTGTGCTTGCGCCCTCTCCCCCCCATGCACATGCAAACACAACCCCCACCCACCCAGTTTTGGGCCTAGCAGGCCTCCCTGAAGCCTCCGGAGGCCAGAAACAGACGTTACCGGACTTCCGGTAGTCCTGTTTTTCACCCTCCTAGAGCCTCTGTGCGAGCCCTGTACTTACCTGACTCCTGGGAGGGAAGGGACAGCATGGGCATACGTGCGCCTCCCGCATGTGCGGCAGAGACTGAATATCAGCTGGCTAGAGGGAGGCGCACACACATGCATGATGGAGCTAATCTAGGGTGATGGCTCACATGCCCTCAGAAATGTCTCCACATGCCACCTGTGGCACATGTGTCATAGGTTTGCCATTACAGCTATAGGGTCTCCTGTTTAAGCAGGAGGTTGGACTAGAAGATCTCCAAGATCCCTTCCAATTCTGCTAGTTTGTTTTATCTTTTTTAAGTTCTTTAAACTGCTACTTAGCTTTTATTCTATTTTGGGAGGCAGTTTTACTTACCAGGGTTTTTTTTCAAAGGTATTATTTGAAAGACCTTTTTAAAACTAAAATAATTGTAAATCAAAATGTGATTAGTAAGTGAAGTGGATGAATCTAGTAGCCTTAAAGGCTTCACCTCAGTTGAGAGCTTGATGGTTCCCCTGTGTGGAAACCACTGTCCTGCATTCTTCTTGCAAGGAGCAGATGTCCAGAGCACAATTAGGCCATTTTTTCAGGTCTTGCACTTTGTGTTTCATTCAGCTTCTGCCAACCACCAAGAATGTTACAGTAATGCAGTGATTGCTGAAGAGAGCAAGGCAGACATTTTAACCCTTTTGGGAAAGATTTTGTTTTCTTTTTATGACCCTGTAATCCCTTTTTATTAGGGAAGAGTAGGGATAATTGACGGGACGCAGTGGCTCAGTGGCTAAGACACTGAGTTTGTCGATCGAAAGGTCAGTAGTTCAGCGGTTCGAATCCCTCCAACCTAGCAGTTCGAAAGCACGTAAAAAATGCAAGTAGAAAAATAGGGCCCACCTTCGGTGGGAAGGTAACAGCGTTCTGTGCACCTTTGGCGTTTAGTCATGCCGGCCACATGATCACAGAGACGTCTTCAGACAGTGCTGGCTCTTCAACTTTGCAATGGAGATGAGCACCGCCCCCTAGAGTTGGGAACAACTAGCACACATGTGCAGGGCGAACCTTTACCTTTTAGGGATTGAATGGAGATGAGTGTTTACTGGTTTACTTCCTGACACCTACATGGAATTCACAGCAGATATTTTCTCTTTGTGGCTTGATAAATATCTGTCGCTGCCTAGGATTGAACTTGGTTCGATTTATATGCCGCCCTTTTCCGAAGACTCAGGGAGGCTTACAATGCGTTAAGCAATAGCCTTCATACTTTTGTAGATACCTGCTTAGTAGGGCTTTCGCCCCCTCCCCCCCCGCGGTGTTCTTTTTTATACAAAGTCAGCTTATTGCCCCTACAATCCGGGTCCTCATTTTACCTACCTCGAAAGGATGGAAGGCTGAGTCAACCTTGAGCCTGATGAGATTTGAACTTGCAGTAATTGCAGGCAGCTGGTGTTACTTAACAGTGCTTTTGTCTGCTGCGCCACCAAGGCTCTCAATTCTTAATCTCCTGAGTTTAAGGTGAGCGTCTTCACCTTTAGACCACTGTGCTGTTCCCTTTTGAAAAAGATGAATTGGTTTAGAAAAAACAGTTGAAAACCTGGGCTATAATTAAGAAACAGCAACTTGCATGTCTGTGTCTTTTGTCACAACAAGTCAGTGATGGTGGATCTTCGGATGCCCAGTCCTGATTTAGAGTGGATGTTGTGTGTGTGTGAGTATGTATGTGTGTGTGTGTGTGTGTGTGTGTGTGTTTCTTTTCCGAAGGGCAGAGCAAGCTTAGGTATTGTTTACTCAGTTTCACTTTAAAGATAAAAACATTTATAGTTCATTTTTAAAATGTCCATCTATGAGTTCATTGACCTGAACCGGATCTTTGGTTTCACACAAAGGAGGATTCTTTTTAAAATTCAGCCACATAAATTTAATATTGTAAAAGTTGATGTGTGTACGTAAATATTTTTTTTTAAAAAAATTACAATAAATATAAACTTTGAACATTTTTTATATTGTTCGGAAGCCCAGAAACAATAAAACCAATAAATAATCTACATGGGTTATCAAAGGATCAAGTTATTCATTAACTCTAAATTGCCAAGCCATAAATAACTATGTATCTACTGTATGTCATACTGTATTGCAACACATTGCAAACGAATGGAGAGAGACGTCATCAGATTATCTAAGTGTTTTTTTTAAAAGCTTGCACCTATATAATAACCCTAACCCTGAGTTAAATCTACAACCTATATTTTTCATACAAATATATCCAATTTCAATTAAGCTCAGTATTTGCCTATACAGTATTTATATATTTCATTAATTCTATCAAACACTTTATCAGGTACCAGGAAACCAAGTTTTTGCTCCCTTGGTCTGCATGGAGGAGAAACAGAGGAAAGTGTGTACATTACCTTGTTCTAATGACAATGCAGATAAATGTCTGTTTAGCATCTATTAATATTAAATATGTTATACTGATATGACAGTACCTTGACAGAAGAAAATGCAAAGGATCGGCAAGGCCTAGTATTAAAAGTCAAGGAACACAGTGAAAACACGGTTGGTATTGGAGATGACCCCTCAGAATACTATGAACAGTTAAGAAAACAAACAAACATATCACTGAACAAATTAACCTAGAGTTCTCAGTCATGGCACAAATGAATGGGCTCTAATTATTCTACTTCAGACCCCTAGTGCAAAGAGTTCTTTGGAGAAAAGTCTAATGCTGAGAAAGGTGGAATGAAAGAAAAGAGGATGACCAGCAACAAGGTGGAGAGACAATGAAGGCACATTTGAAGAGCTGAGGACCAAATTAGGGATAGATCATCATAGAGACAATCTGTGTGGTCACTGAGAATTGATATCCTGGTGTCACTTCATTATCACTATCATCATCATCATCATCATCATCATCATCATCATCATCATCAAATAAATGGCAAAATGCTACATTTAAGATTCAACTGTTGACATAAAGTAGTATTTAATATTTGGCTCTATTGGACATTTGGCAACATGCATTTTATTTTGTCGATCTCAAATGTTACATTTTGCTTGTGCCTACCAAATCAAAATAGGTAAGAAGCAATAGCAAATATTTAGATAAAACCCAGGTTATTTTCAAACGTTAAATGGAACAACTAGAAATTCTGATGACTTCATATAACAAGTTTGATTTTCCTCACTTTCTAAAGCCAAAGTCCTATCCAGGATATCTTGGTCAGGCTAACTGTAATAAAGTCCTCTTTCATGCTAAAGTTCTGTTCCTGAATGGAACTTTCACTGTTCAAGTTCGCTTTAAAGGAGAGACCTATTACTGAAACCTGCCCTATCTTTTTGAATATAGAGCCATACTACCTGAGTCTCAGGGGAACTTCATTCCCTCTGTCCAACTGAACTGTTGGCTGAACTTATCTTGAGCTTTCTACTTCTGTTGCTAAAGTGTATGACAGCGGTTTAGCAGATCGGTGGTGGTGGGAAGGGGAGGGGAGACGGTTTCATGTTCATGTGCTCTACTTGGCACAAACGCAACTTTGTGCATACACACACTCACTCGCTGCTCGTGTGGCCCAATTCCCAATGGGGCACAGAACGGTACCAAGATGCATACTGGGGATTGGGGACCCCTGGAGTAGAAGATGAAGAACATCCAGGGTTGCTGCCAGTGGTGAAATTCAAATTTTTTTACTACCGATTCTGTGGGCGTGACTTGGTGGGTGTGGTGTGGCTTGGTGGACATGGCAGGAGAAGGATATTGCAAAATCACCATTCCCACCCCACTCCTGGGGGAAGGATATTAAAAAATCTCCATTCCCACCCCACTCTGGGGCCAGCCAGGTGGTATCTGCTGGTTCTCCGAACTACTCAAAATGTCCGCTACCGGTTCTCCAGAACCTGTCAGAACCTGCTGGATTTCACCCCTGGTTGCTTCTGTTGCTGCTGCTGCTGCTGCTCCTCCTCCTCCTCCTCCTCCTCCTCCTCTTCCTTCTCCTCCCTCTCTTGATCTTAGCCTAAAGACTGATACTATATATTCCTTTCTTTTACACATAAACTAGCCATTTCACAGCTTTTATATAATGCCTTATCAAGATTTCAGCACAGTCAATGTTTTTAAGCAAATGGGCATGGTAGTTTTCAAGTTATGATCAGTTGCTTAGCAGCTGTTCTAAATTATGGCAGACCCTCCAAAAGCTACATGACCAGGTCCCAAACTTACAGCTGCTGCAGCACCCCCATGTTCATTTGCCCTAACAATCACTGCAGGGATGATACAGTGCCACCTTCTACCTATCTTCCCCACCATCACCCGCAAACATTTCCCCAACAGCTTCCAACTGGCCTAAGGCCTGATCTGTAACCGGCCCCATACACTCCTTTTCAATTACCTATGTTCCCAGTAGCCAAATTGCATTCTGGGAGCGGTAAATATCACCGCTGCTTCTGGAATCATGCCACAGGGCCGTATAATGAAGTATCCACTCTAGCACTCTTGAAGGTCTCAGAGCTCTCCAAAAGGTGGAGGGTGTTTGGTTTGGTGCGGTGGGGTCGGAATCAGGCCTAAAACTTTGGAGGGAGGGGATACAAAGGGGGTGAGAAAATGCCTGTGGGGATCCAAGGGGCAGGAAACAGAGCACAGGGTGTCATGGAGGGGAGATTTGGGAAGGCCAGAGCAAGTGAACCTGGATCTGTGCTAGGCCTCCAAAGGCCTCAACCTTGAGGCACCCTGTGTTCCACTTAACACCTGCATGTTTATTTAACGATTGTATTGGGAGAGCAGGGATGGGAGATCATTAAGTGAGATGCTTCACTAAACAGCCTTTGTGACATTCAGCTTTAATGGGCAGGCTTCATTACACTGTATCTCAAGGAGTAGCTGTATTGCTAATTTATCAACTCATCTTGGTATCAGGCATCTGATTTAATAGTGTGCTTTGAAGAAAACAAATTAAATTAGCTGTATTGCTAATTTACCAACTCATCTTGGTATCAGGCATCTGATTTAATAGTGTGCTTTGAAGAAAACAAACTTGTGGAAGTCAAATGTTAAGAAAACTTTGGACATAAAATTTAAAAGTGTTGGCAAATTGGTTCAGTTCTACTGACCAAAAGTATAACAGAATAATACAATAATTAATTCAACATCGGCTAAATCTTTAAAACTTTTCATGTCTTTGTTAGCTTTTGGCAGGTGTTTCCTGCTACAGTTATAAAACACATTGGAAAAGAATCATATGTGATATATTTACTTATACAAGATTTCACAATATTCAAAAGACCATTATGAGATAAGCAAATAAGTAGGGGAAAACACCAACTGAAAAATACTTCCTTATGTGTCGTGCCATCATTGACCTTGTAATCCTGGAACAGATCTTCATATAACTATTTTTCAGAAATAAATAAATGGTCATTTTACAGTTTAATGCATTTTTCTGTATAAGTTTTAAGAATCTGGGGATTACTTAAAACAATTAAGAAAGTGAGGAAAACTGTTTTAAAGCAACCAAGATGAGGGGAAACAACAATAAACTTTTTTCATCGTAGTTCAAAAAACCAAATTCAAAGGTCTTGTTTTATGACAAAAGTATAATTAGTCTGATATGAAAGTAATCAGCAAAGTTAGTATTAAGAAGAAGATGACTCAAACTTCTAGTTATTTCTCTTGATCTTAGCCTTCCAGTGTGTTACAATGGAATGAGTTACACAACCAGCCATTGACCATCTGAACTAATGTGCAACTTCAGGTGTAGCAAAGTAAGCAGAAATGTTCTTAGGGTGAACTTCTGTTCTCTGAGCCTCACAGAGTACAAATCTTGACTAATAGTACATAGTTCATCACAAAGAAGGAAGAACATTAAGTATATTAAATATTAAGTATGTACATACAGGGTTGCACAGTGTTTGTAACTTGTTATAATTGTTTTGTCTGTGCTCATCAGTTGATATTATGTTTCTGATCATTTCTAAATGAAGATAACATAATAGGTTTCTTTATGTTAGATACTTGTAAGCACACATCTTTTTATCTATTTTAAGATAAAAATCTGACTTTAAGCAACTTCTGTATTTTTGTTTCCACAGAAATGAGGCTTTAGCTTTTGTCTCAACTAAAAGACATATCCAGGGAAGCAGATATTAATCTAGCATTATAATGCTGATTATTCAAACTTTCCTATACTATCTTAAACACTGGAAAACAAAGATTTTAGTTCATGGACCCTTTGGGGTGTATCCTGTAGATTTTTAGCTGCTGATCACAAAAATAACCTCTCAAATTTAACCTCTCAAATTCCAGTTTATTAAAAAAAAATTCTTCTGTTTTTGCCAGAATGATTTAACAAATTTCTTTACACAGGTTGACCACCTCATTTTCTGTGCTGACATTGACAGTTGGTTAACGGTCTTGGCTTATGAGCATGATCCATTAGAAAGACGTTTCTTTGGGAATCCATCAGTGCTGGCTGTATATTGTTGAACATTTCAGTGAGATGCTTCAGACACTGAATACAAATGAAAATCATCAGCAAAACACTTTTAGCTCCTGGAAACTCATACAGCCTGTCCAAAGCATTATGCCATTAAATACATTATCATCATTAAAAGTTAATTTCATATTTCTCGAGGTTCCTCTGAGATACAGTCATTCTGAAATTATATTTGCATTCAGTTGGAAGAGGTCTATCATAATCACCAAACGATTTTCAGGAAGCAAACTTTCAAAAAAAATGTATTGTTCAGTGATCAAGGATACAGCTGTCTTTGTGTGTGTGTGTATTTGTTTGTGTGTGTGTGTGTGTGCGTGTGTGTGTGTGTGTGTGTGTGTGTGTGTATGAGAGCGAGAGAGACTTTTAACTGACCTTCTCGTTCTTTTCTTTTATTATTGGCAAAAGAAATGGTAAGCCACTCCCTTAGAGTCTCAATGTATATAAGTAGCCAACCATCTTTATACAAAAGGAAAAGACTCAGAAGAATGTATACTGCCATGGAACCCACACTGTTTTTAATGTTAATTGCAGCAGTACTTCAGGACATTGGCTCAGGTAACTTACCTACTATATATCTATACTGAACTCTGGAAGGTGGAAAATTTTCCAAAGGCAAAGATTAGAATGAAATTAGCATCAGGAGTAGGGAAGAGCAGATTTAACTGGCAATGATAATCCTGATGCCATTGCACAAAGGCTAATAGTTTTATTATTTTATTATTTAATGGTGGCATTAAGTACTTTTCAAAAACTTTGAATTTAAGAAGAGGAAATTCAGGCGGTAAATGTGTAAGTCTGCTATACTTAGGACCTATTTGGTGAAGTTGTGAAATCCTTTGCATATGTTACCAATAGAATAGTGGCATGAGAGCAGAAACCCAAACTTGCTTTTAATTGGGACAAGGAGATTTGGGGAACTATGGGGTTGCAAAAAAGAAAAAAAGGAAGCAACAAGAAAAGAGGTGATAATTTCCTTAATGCTGTTGTTCTATTTACGCCCACAACATCAGGAGACTTGATTTATTTTTATTAGTTTAATGACAAGTGAAAGTGATTAAAAATGCTGTTCAAATGACTGAGTTCCAGATGCAGCTGTAGCTTTCAAGCAGAAGCATAGATGCCAAGCAGGAATGGCTAGATGGGAGGGGATTTATTTCAGTGGTGGGTTGCCCCTGGTTCTATAGAACCGGTACTAAAACCGGCGGGAGGCTCGCCCACCAACCCCGACATCATCAAAATGCTTTTGCACATGCGCAGAAGCTTCACATGCGCTGCCCCACTGCAAATCGGTAGTAAAGGTAAGTAGAACCCACCCCTGATTCATTTGGTATATAATACAGATTCTCAAAATTAGTATTCCTTGTAAAAGCACTGATAAGAACTTAAATATGCATGAGCGTGTAGCGCTTAGCCACCTTTTCATACAGAGCAAAAGTAGTATCAAATCTATGTCTAAATTGCACTGGTCCAGACTCTGGGTATGGGCTGGCATGAACAAAGTTTCCTTCATTCATGCCAAAAGAAAGTAGCCATTTTACAAAGAAAATATGCCTGTTGGAAATTTTGACTACATTTGTTTTACATGCGATTGACTGACTGATGGTTTGGCAGTCACCACTTGTGGGAAGGAAGGGAGGGAGGGAGGGAGGGAGGGAGGGAGGGAGGGAGGAAGGAAGGAAGGAAGGAAGGAAGGAAGGAAGGAAGGAAGGAAGGAAGGAAGGAAGGAAGGAAGGAAATTCCAGACTCTGTAGGCCAGAGGTCTTCAAACTTGACAGCTTTAAGACTTGTGGACTTGTGAACTCCCAGAATTCTCCAGCCAGCATAGCTGGGAGTTGAAGTCCACAAGTCTTAAAGCTGTCAAGTTTGAAGACCTTTGCTGTAGGCCAGTGGTTCTCAACCGTCCTAATGCCGCGACCCTTTAATACAGTTCCTCATGTTGTGGTGACCCCCAACCATAAAATTATTCCTAAAACCATCGGAAATATGTGTTTTCTGATGGTCTTAGGCGACCCCTGTGAAAGGGTCATTCGACCCCCAAAGGGGTCGCGATCCACAGGTTGAGAACCACTGCTGTAGGCAATCAATCAGTGAAAACTTATTATCATTGATTAGTCAAGAATAAGCTATAGCACAATATTTAGCCACACAGAAAACCTGTATCTGCATCTGCCAATAAAATGAAAAGTATAAAATATATCAGGTGCACCTGGTCTGTTAGTTCAATAATATAACCACTGAGCAATATAATAGAACATGATCTATCTCGGGTTCTCAATCTCCCTTGAACTATAAGGACAGATCCAGGGGATTCAGATTTGGGGTATTACAAAGCTAAACCTACCATTACTAATGGTAGATCCAATGTTACCTTTTTGTATAAATTAAAGCGCTTAGAAATATAATAATATCACAGCTGATATTAGGGCTACTTTTGGACAGGGGCCACCATTAAGAGCGATAAATCAAAAGTAGTGTTGAACTGAACCTTTTTGCATGATAATTGGCTTGCAAACCTTATTTATCAGTAAAAGCTATTTTTTCCATCTGATTCAATTATTTTTTTAAAAGATGGGAATCAAACTGCGATCCAAAACAAATAAACCAATTTCGGATTACTATATCTGATCTGGAGAAATTCAGGCAACCACAAGATGGCAGCAAGGAATGTATAGAGCATTTTAATTGCCATCATGAAGTTGGCCAGATATTTTTTCACCTGGATGTGGTAGCTTTACAAAAATAAATTTCTAGTTGAATTAGTGCAAGCACAAAATGTATTGGGTTTCAGTAGGTTTTTTTGGTTTTACTTCTAATGACCCACCTTTAGAGCAACTATTAATATGGTAAGGATCCCTAACATTATATTAGTATAATAATGGATTGCTCTCCAGTTTTTACATTGGACAGGTTACTAAAAGTAAAGATTTAGCTCCCCCTTGTGGAACTATGCCTTAGGCCTTAATTTTGGGGAAACTAGATTTTGATTGTTTCAGTTAATATTCCTGCGTATGAATTCAGTATTCTTTGTACAGTGCAATCAAAGAGTTTGAATGCATTTGGAAATTATTATCATAATAGCAATGATGGTGATAATTATTGTAATAATCTGCTTCTTTTCATCTCAATTTAGTGTCAGCTCTATCTACCATGGCAACACCTCCAACTCCAGGTTAGTGTGACTGTATACAACACTAAGTTAGTCTGATGGAATGTCAGACTAACTAAACTAAAAAAAACTTTTTTTTAATCTTAGCATATATAAATCTTATATTTCATACCTTCTTATCTTTAGTAAAGCAAAATGAGCATCTAAAGAAAATGTGCTTTTTGCAAAGGCAAAAATTTCCCTTTGAAAACACAACTTTCTTTTATATCACATCCCCAAACACATATAATCAAAATCAATCACAAGAAGATTCTCATTTAGATATGGGAAAGAAATTAGTCTGGTGCACATTTAAATGAATTTTTTCTATTATTTTGTATTTTTAATCTAATATACCTGTTCAAAATGGTATTGTGGAAATTGTTTGTGAAAATTGAATTGCAGTGCAATATTCTTATATTATATTATATTGTCACTCCTATTTGTCATGTCCATCAAATGTTTATATTAAGGAAGCACAGATTAAAAAGCATATATATTGATACTAATGACATTCAAAAATGTATTTGAGTAAATTTCTTGCAAAACATTATTATTAATCAGAAATGCATGCAAAAATACATAGAACAGAACTGTGCAATTGTAAAACATGAGAATTCATCTTAGAATTAAATGTGAAACTTGGATGTTTGTCACTGAACATAAAGCAAAATAAAAATAAGGCACTTCCAGGATAGCTTGGGAAAAGGAAGTACTTAAGTGGTTGGAATTTTCACTGAGTTTTCTATCACCCTTCCTTAAAAATAAATACTTATAAATACCTACTATTCTGCCATTTAAAACTCACTTTGCATTTAACTACTGTTTGAAGAAATTTCAGTCTCAAGATAACCTATATGATAGTTTTCCAGATGCTGGCACTATAATTCCCAGAATTCCCAGGATACTTGATACACACCGAGAATCAGGGAAGTCTAGTCTATGAAATGAAAGAACTAAACCTATTCTATTTTATTCACTTCCAGATGTAAATAATACTAATCTGTTCACTCTGGTCTTGCATAGGACTGTCTCTAAGGCTTGCTGGCACGTACAACTATTGTGAGGGACGTGTGGAAGTGTATTATAAAGGAGCCTGGGGAACTGTCTGTGGCAACAACTGGGATATAAAAGATGCTGAGGTCGTTTGCCAACAGTTAGGATGTGGGAATGCTGTAGAAGCCCTGTCCTGGCCTAAATTTGGCTCAGGCTCAGGCAAAATTGTCCTAAGTGACGTACAATGCAAAGGAGATGAATTTTTTCTATGGGATTGTAAGAACCCTGGATGGGAAGTGCATAACTGCAATCATGAACAGGATGCCACCGTTCTCTGCACAGGTATGTGTGGGTTTTCTTAAGTCTTGATTTTTACTCGAAGTGTGGAATCAATATGGTTATTCACTAAATAGTACTGTAGAGCAGCGCCCCCCAACATTTGGGCACCAGGGACTGGTTCTATGGAGAAAGGTTTTTCCATGGACCAGAGGGAGTGTGTTTTTGCGTGCTGCTTACATTGTTTACAAGGCCTGGTTGCTGGCATGACATGGACCACTGCAGGTCCATGGACTGGGGGTTGGAGACTCCTGCTGCAGAAGCACTCATGGGGTAAGATGGTTACACAACTACAGATATCTGTTTTATTGTTTCTGGTTGTTTCTTGTCGTATTAGTTGCCCAAATCCATTAGACTTTGAGCAGCATACAAAATTGGAAAATCCATAAAACTTATGGATTTTGATACTTTATCAAATCAAATAGACATCCTAAAGAAAAACTAACTTGTAGACAACACAAATCAAACAAAAAAAAACCCACAATAATGCTGATACATCACGCCCGGGCCTGGGACCAAAGCCAGGTTTTAAAAGTTTTCTGGAACCCTAGAAGAGAGAAGGCTGTCCTTATCTATTCTGTTTCAGAGGTTGGGGGCCATGACAAGGAGGAAATTATTCACTCGAACTTTCAAGGTGATCAAACTACTCCTTCACTTACAATAGCAATTGGGACCAGAATTTCTGTCACAAAGTAGGGTGGCCATAAAGCATGACTGCATCACTTAGGGTGGGCAATTCCTGCAGTCCCAATTGCTGTTGTTAACAGAATCCCAGTGTAAACTATTAGTAGTGTCTTACCAAATGTTACACTAAAGTATGCTAAATGTGGGTTTCCTCAAATGTCTATGCAACCTTTTAAGTGATATTTTTAGTTAATCATTCGAGATGAACTATGAGCCTGCAATAGAAAGAAGAAACAGGACAAGTACTTGAAGGCAAATCTTGAATGGCCCTTCCACATATTCCCTGTTGCATACTGTATGGTCTATTGGTTGTAGCCTTTTTCATGATAGTTCCCATGGCATTCTGTTAATGTTTGGATAACTATGAATATATGGAAAGAGAGAATCGTGTGGGAAGTTCTGATAGTTTATCTGTTTGTCCCCTAGGAAAGGCAGAGACTTATTTAAGAATGTCTGGTATAATCAAATTCTTCTTTGTGAAGGCAGAAGTTCAAACATTGAGCAATTATTGAGCAACTGATTAAATTCTAAAAGATGAAGATGAAACCTTATTACATAAAATGATCATTCTTAATTGTTCAGCTAATCAGTGTAGAACAATGCCATTCCACAACTCCAACTCATTGACATTTCCCACTCTTTCAGTTGCTATACAATCCAGAAATAAATTGTAGAAGAGTCTCAAACACTAATAATGTTAAAGTTAAAACCTCAAGAGCAATCATGATATGCTCAATTTGCTTAATGCTGGCATTTGATCTGAATTTGAAGACCATTCTTAACGGGTTCAGAGAACAAAACACAGGCAGGTCTCAATTAATACACCACAATAGGAACCAGCAACTCTAATACTAAACAATGTGGTCACTGAATGAGACATTACATGACTGTGCCCAGCTTATAACGTTAACTCTACTTCAGTAATTAAGAGATTCGTCTGTGTTTGTTAAGTGCAACATCATGTGATCCAGAGATGGGTTTCAGCGGATTCTGACCAGTGCTGGAGAATCGGTAGCGGACATTTTGAGTAGTTCGGAGAACTGGTAGTAAAAATTCTGACTGGCCCCACCCCCATCTATTCTCTGCCTTCCAAGTCCCAGCTGATCGGGAGGAAATGGGGATTTGCAGTAACTGTAGGGATGTTGTGATGGTCACAAGTTTGAGGACCAGTGCCATGAGAATTCAAATGGTCACTGAACAAGGCAGTCATTACTTACCTCATTTCTCTCAGTTCAGTTTACTATTTGTGCTAAGGAGTGTCTGAAGCAAAGATCTTAAAATAAAAAAGTTTAAAATAAAAAACTTTAAACAACATCCACGTGGTAATGATTGATTAATTAATCATTAATTTTATGAAAATTGTTTTTTACAGATGAAAAGTATAAACCAGGTATGTAAGTCTTCTCTTTCATTTTTATGAATATTTTTCATATGTTCTCGCATAATAATAATGTACCAAACTGTGGAGCATCTTATCAAAGCGGGTATCCCCCAGTTTTTGGGGATTTCATCACTATTGGTGGGAAATAGGTTGCCAAGGGCTACTTTGGGAATATTTTTACATTAAAAGTATTAATGATTCACAGTATGGAGTTTGGTATCAACCTTTGAATGCTTGTGATTTTGCAAGTTCTCTGGAACTAAGACCACCATAAATATTATAATTATAGTTCTTAGGGAAGATTATGAATAAAACCATTAGTAGATATTACTACTAATATCTTTACTTTAATTTACTATAATAAATTAGTAATTTACTTTATTAATATCTTTACTATAATTACTTTGGATGTGGTTAATTCAAAATTCTGAAATTCTATTCAGATAGGACTGCTCTACCTTCAAAAGTCAAAGTGCATTGGTCAGAACCAAATGAATAAGGCAAAACAAGCATGAAATTAACATGCCAGTGATAGAAGTCTGCTGACAAAGTCATAACCAGAAGCCAACATGGGTTTAGCAAAAACAGATCATGCTAGAAAATACTTATTTCATTCTTTGACAATGTGACAAATTAGTAAACCAGCAAAATGCTGTAGATATAATTTACTTGGACTAGTAAGGCATTTGATAAAATAGACCACAACCTACTACTTGATAAAATAGAAAAATGTGGATTAAACAGCATCACTATCAGATGGATTTGTAACTGGCTGATGAACCACACTCAACGTGTAGTCTTTAATGGAACTGCTTCTATATATGGAGGGAAGTATGCAGTGGGGGAGCCCAAGGCTATGTCTTTGGCCCAGTACTCTTTAATGATTTAGATGAGGGGCTAGAAAGGGAACTCATCAAATTTGTAGATGACACCAAGCTGGCAGAAATAGCCAATACTCCAAAAGATAAGCTCAAGATACAGAAGGAGTGCTTGTGAACAACCATTTAAATATGAGCCAGGGTGGTGTAGCTGCCAAAAAGCCAAACACAGTCCTAGGCTGTATTAACAGAGGTACAGAATCAAGATGATGGGAAGCGTTAGTATCACTTTATAATGCCATGGTAAAACAGCACTTGGAATATTGCATCCAGTTTGGTCTCCATGATATAAAAAAGATGTTGACACTCTAGTCTAGAAAGAGTGCAGAGAAGACCAACAAAGATGATTAAGGGACTAGAGGCTAAAACATAGGAAGAATGGTTGCAGGAATTGGGTATTTCTAGTTTAATAAAAAGAAGGACTACAGGACTAAATCTTTTCCCCTTTTAAATGTAAATTTTAATTTGTTTTTAAATTATTGGGTATTTTAAATTTGTCTCAGCCAAATTATTTAATTCGTTTTTATTCTATTTTAAATTTTTGTATTTATGTGTTTTATTCTGTGGCTTTTACCGCCCTGAGTCCTTCAGGAGTAGGGTGGTATATAAATCAAATAAATAAATAAATAAATTTGATAGCAATATTCCGATATCTAAGGGGCTGCCACAATGAAGAGCGGCCAACTGAAGGCAGAACAAGAAGCAATGAATGGAAACTTATCAAAGAGATAACCAAGCTAGAACTAAGGAGAAATTTACTGACAGTTAGACAATTAATCAATAGAACAATTTGTCTCCAGAAGTTGTGGATACTCCAACTGTGGAGGTTTTTAAGAAGAGACGAGACAACAAATTGTCTGAAATGGTATAGAGCTGTGATGGCGAACCTATGGCATGTGTGCCGGAAGTGGCACGCAGAGCATCTCTTTGGGCACACCAGCTGTCGCCCATTGCTCTTCGGTTTCCACTGCGCACATGCATGCCGGCCAGCTGGTATTCGTACACACAGGGAAGTGCCAGAAACCAGAAGAGCAGCTCCCCAGTGCACATGTGCACACCTGAAAGCTACTCTTCTGGTTCTGGTGCTCCTGTCTGTGCATGCATGGGTTCTCCCATTTCAGCCCTCGGTGCCGAAAAGGTTCGCCAACACTGGTATAAAGCTTCCTATTTGAGCAGGGGGTTGGACTAGAAGACCTCCAAGGTCCCTTCCAACACTGTTATTACTTCCAACTTCTAAAACAAAATCTATTTTATATGTGAACAAAAAAAGATGAATTTCAGCAAATTCTTCCAGAAGAAAGCTAGTAGCCTGCCATACCATTCACAATAGCTAATGAAAGAGAAAAGAGTTAACAGTTTAACAGCAGCAGATGCAGTGATTCAGCAGACAAATTTGGATCAATATAATTATAGAAAACTAAGACCCGGAACTTAAACAAAATTCTAAAAAGTTCTGCATTTGCATGACCTTTTACTATTGCAATTCACCAGCTGTTTTAGTTTTTAATGTACATTGCACAGCCTCAGTCATGTGATGTTAAATATTTGATTAGCTGACAATATCTGAAGATGTTGAATTTTATTGCGGTGAAGGAAATTGTTTTATTTGTTTGTGCATATGTGTGTGTAATCTATAGATGTAGATGTAAATAGATTGCAGATTTAATAATCACGTTTTATTATATCTTACAGCTGGAACCGAAGGAGATGGTGAGTCTGTGTTTAGAGTTTTTTTTTTAAACAAAACACAGTAGCTTTTAAAATATTTTGCATGAAATGAGTTTCTTTAAAACTTTCAGTAAACTATGAATGTACAAAATTCAGCAAATGAACAACCTCTGAATGTAATTCACATTTTAGTTCAGTTGATTCATTCAGATAAAGATTGGAAGTGAGCTGCTTGTGACTTCTTCCTGTAATTTTACTTTTTTCCTAATTATTGTGACTCTCTATTTTCTATGGGTTTGTAACTTGACAAAACTTACTACTGTTTCTTAAAAGCAACTTGGAGAACGCACCCCTATTAAACTACATTTCTCTCTCTCTAGAGTAGCATGCATGACATGCAAGAGATCGTTAAAGAGTTATTATTAACTATGAAAGAGTTCCATATTAAAAGCATAAAACTGTATTAAGTAGTACAAAATGTAAGACCTGTGGGTCACATATGACTTGATGGAGAATCCAGTGAACCACACAAATCCTCAAGGCCTTGCATGTTATCCTTGGAGTCTTTGGTCTTCTCTGAGCTTGGATAAGCCTCAAGGATTCCACAATTCTGAGCTACAGTACATATATTTTCTTCTATTCTTCTCTTCCTCTCCCTCCCTGCTGACCTTTGCTTTGTCTGCTACTCTATTTCTGGCCAATTCCTCTCTTTTATTTGCATCTGCCTAGCCCACCTTGTCTGGCCTTTCCTCATCCTGGGTGCTTCTCTTCTACTTTCTCCATGCTGCTTGTCTAGTCTTCCACCTGATTCTACCCAGTTTGCCTATCCTCCTGAGGTCTTTTCACATCGCCTCTCCCTATCCATACCTGACCTTTTCCAGACCTCCCCTAATCCTGTAAGTTTGTTGAAAAGGTTGCAACTTGTTTTCTATCTGCAACTTAAAAAAAAAAATTAATAAAAGTCACAATGACACCGAAGCTCTCTTTTAAAAATTTTGTATGGATGTGTTTTATTGTTTGGCTGTGCACCGCCCTGAGTCCTTCGGGAGTAGGGCGGTATAGAAATTGAATAAAATAAATAAATAAAAAATAAATAAATAATAATGATCATAGCCTTCCTGACTACAGGGAGTCCTCGATTTTCATCAGTTCGTTTTGTGACCATTTGAAGGTACAACGGCACTGAAAAAAAGTGACTTATGACTGTTTTTCACACTTACGATCGTTTGGCATCTCTATGGCCATATGATCAAAATTCAGATGCTTGGCAACTGAGTCATAGTTATGACGGTTGCAGTGTTCCAAGGTCTTGTGATCCCCTTTTGCGACCGTCTGGCAAGCAAAGTCAATGGGGAAACCAGACTTATTTAACCACTGTGTTACTAATTTAACAATTACAATGATTCATTTAACAACCAAGAAAGAAAGGCAAGAAAGGTCATAAAATGGAACAAAATTCACTGAACAATTGTTTTACTTAGCAACGTAAATTTTGGGCTCAATTGTGGTTGTAAGTCGAGGACTACCTGAATTGACTAAAATGCAGCTCCCTCTTTTTGATGAGGGGAACAGATGAAAAACAAAGCCTTAACTTATGCATTTTTCTTAATTTTGAAAATATGTCTATAATCAGTTGTGCTGACAGCAATCATTTTTGCCTTTTTTCCCCGCCCTGCTAAAGTGGTGTTTATGCAGCTGGTGGGTGGCCCAAACCGATGTGCTGGTCGTGTTGAAGTCACTTTTTTTGCCAACTGGAGAAAGGAGGTTTGCAGTGAAGGTTGGGACATAAGAGATGCTCAGGTTGTCTGCAATGAACTGTACTGTGGCACTGCTCTTTCTGCCTTGAGCGACGGTTCTTTTGGTAAAGGGGACAGCGGCCCTTTGATGACTCATGTAGGTTGCTCTGGGTCAGAAGATTTTTTACTGTCATGCCCATATGAGTATCGTCCTGCTACATGTGCAAATTACAACGATGCTGCTGTTATATGCTCTGGTAGGTATTTTCTTCTGCTTTATGAAAATTTTCAGATATAGTTTGCACGTCATCCTTCTCCTTCAGGAGATTTTGTATTGTTTAGTCAAGTTATTTATTTATACGTTTGTTATTCCAAATTATTCACAGTGCATAGCTCATCATCATGCATCATCTTGAAACTATTGAGCATATCAGTTAGTAAGATAGAACATTTCATTTACTAAATTGTGTATGCAAAAAGGTTAAAAATAACTTCAAAAATAATCTCTCTTTTTTGGTAAATTTTAAAATGCTATTTAATGTTAAGCAAAGCTTCATGAATTACTAGTAGCTCTCCTTTCTTTGGCGCATGTATTCAGCTGCAATTTAGTTTTTGTTTTTTCAATCAACAATTCTTGTTGTTTAGAATTGATCATAGATTCACTGGCAATGAACTTCTGTTAATATCTAATCAGAGTTCTCTAGGGATGGATCCAAAAAAGGGTTTTGTTCAATGTAAATGTCCTTAATGTATACCTATCTAGTCTGCAGAAAGAGTTCTCTGCAGTTTTTTGCTCCACGGGTATTATTTGAGTCAAAAAAAGCCTCAAGAGCAGCTATTTGTGATAACAGTTTGAACACTTCTATTTTTTTTTAGCTGGAATCTTAGAAAAGTCTCCATAGACTTTTTTTGAGATTCCATAGCTGTAACCATCATGTCATCTTAAATAAGACTAATCTTTCTAAGCAAGTTTGCTTTGCTATTAAATCAGCTGAGGCTAGAATTTTGAGTCTTCTAAAAAACTAACCAGACTGTTTTTTTTTTTACCTAAACCATATGAGTCTTAACCAACTAAGTGATGACTAAATTTCATTAAAAATATTGGAACATCAAATAGTTATGACTAAACCATGCATCATTGCTCTCAGCAAATCACGCCTGATTTTAGTTGGAATGAAGCTACTTTCTTGATAGTTTCCTTTGTTTGTTCCAAGAAATCCATACCCAAAAGCTTAGCTGAAACATATTTTTCATATTAGTGGAAGATTTAAAATATTATAATAAACGGTTGGCTTCATTTCTTTCACAGGGATTTTCAGAGAGATAGTGTCTTGTTCCCTATAGGGAATGCAGGACTGATCATGTAAAAAAGATCATTCCTCAATTAGAAAGCTGCTACAAGTCAAGTCAGTTATTTATCTGTCCCACCATCATAAATTATCACTGGCAGGGATTTTCTAAAGACTTATGCAAAAGTGTTACACTAATCACTTGCTTTCTAATCTTTAAGTTAAATCAACCGAGGAGTGAATCAGAAAGTTTCTGATGTGAAACATTTCTCAACCATGAACCTATGGTCCTTTCTTAGAAAGACATCATGACCTTGCAATTGTTTGAAAGATGATGGTGAAAATGACAATGATGGTGATGATGATTCTTTAAACTTGTATATACTTTTCCTTTTTGAGCATTCAATTTATCTCCATTTATAGATTCTGGATTGACACCAACTGGAATGCCAGGTAAGATTACAGTTAATTGTAATATTGTTGAAATTAATAATTAATAATATTATGTCTGATTACTGAATATTTTGTAATGGCCAAACTCAAGGGGAGTAATATTTTCACACAATCCAAATTGCCATTACTGCATAAGTTCTTCTGCATTAGGTTCAGGTCACAAGAATATGATCTGGATGGTTTAAGCTTTGTAACAAGAGAAAATGCTTTCTTGCCATAGGCACATCTGTAGGATTTAGACAGTGTGTCTCAACATTGGCAGCTTTCAGATGTATGGACTTCAAGTCCAAGAATTTTCCGCAAGCCACAGTCCCTTCTCAGAAGACCTATGATCTTGCAGTTCTTTGAAAGATGATTTAAAATTGTATAGAATAGAATTCTTTATTGGCCAAGTGTGATTGGACTTGGTGCATAAGCTCCCAGAGTACATACAAACAACAAAGTAATAGGTCATACATCATAAATCATAGTTACAATCATTAATCATAAGATACAAACAAGAAGTGATAAATCATAAGATACCAAAAGGAGAAGGTGGTAGTAAAGATGCGGAGAAAGACAAAAAGATGACAAGGATAATAACAATACAGCCTACTACATGGATAAATATCTTTAGGCCTATGCTGTGGTAATTAGGTATTCAGCAGAGTGATGGCACAGAGGGAAAAACTATCTTCGTGTCCAGTTGTTTTGGCATGCAATACACTATAGCAGCTTCCTGAGGGGAGAAGTTGAAAGAAGCTTACGTCTAGGATGCAAGGTCTATAGATATTTTCTAAACCGTCTTTCTGGTTCGTGCAGTATAGAGATCCTTAATGGAAAGCAGGCTGGTTGCAATTGTTTTTTCAGCAGTCCTATCTGTTGAAGTCTATCTCTGTCCTATTTGATTGCTGTGCCAAACTAAGTTACTGAGGTACAAATGACAGACTCAATAATTCTTCTATAGAACTATATCAGCAGATCCTTGGGCAATCTGAGCTTTCTGAGGTGATGGAAGGAGAACATTCTTTGTTATGCTTTTTTTTTAATGATATACACGTTCTTTCTGAACATTCAATTTATCTCCATTTACAGGTTTTGGATCAACCCAATTTTTGCTTAACAGGTAAGTTTCCAATTAATTGGGATATTAATAATATATAATAATATTAAGGCTGATTACTGAACATTTTGTAATGACCAAATCCAGGGAGGCAAAATTTACACACATTTGGAATTAGTTTTAGGGTTGGGGAATTCTTGAAATCCACACATCTGAAAACTGCCAAAGTTGAGACACACCGAGTTAGTGACTTCTCCCATTTTCTTTTTCACTCAGTTCTTTCCCCTAACCTCTTAGCCAGTCTTCTCATTTTCATTGCTTCAACACCAACTCTCTCTTAAGAGTTTGTTTTAGGAATTCTAAACTTTTACAGTACATCCATATTCCAGATGTGTTTGTCTTAAATATTTCCCAAGTGCATTTCTAAATTTTGAAGATGTTAAACAGCATTCCCCAGGTTATTGCATGTTCCTTTGGAAAAGATACAAATCCAGCCATGGCTATATCAAGATCCTGCTGGCCCTAAACATGTGGGTTCCTGTTTGAATAATCCAAATCCTCAGAATTATAAAGATATTCCATGGATCTATTTTTCAAAAAGTTCAAAGTAATAAGTGGCAGATAAGGAGTAACAATCCCTTAGATTATTTTATTCATTTTTATTCATTAAATTTTTATGTTTACTAATAAGATGTACAATATGGGTTTTGAATTTGTTATTTAGTTTTTATTAATATTTTTGTATGCCCCAACAATTTTGTAAGTCCTAGGCACACAGCCTATTGCATCTAAATAGAATGTATGCCATAAACCCAGCTGGAAATGATAAAGCGAATACTTGAAGCAGGAACTATCAAGATTTGAGAGAAAATTGTCAGGAAGTTCCTGCAAAAATGGTTTTAGTTGGCAAGCCAAAATAATCTACTAATTTAGTCATTTTGCACTGACTGATCAAATATTCCACTGCAGAATTCTTTCCAACCAATTAATCATCTTCAGCTACAAACTAGTCATTGCTGGTTTTCTCTCAGAAAGTTTTCATATATTTGCACATCACAGTACATAATGATTCTTGGGATGTAATTGCCTTTTCATAAAACTGTAGATTAGTGGTTTGATGAATTGTCAATGTAAACTCTGCGTTTTTCCAATTTCAGTACACTGACTTTGGAAGATTATGTTGTTATGCATTGACTGAGGAAGCACATGAATAGCTCAGATCTGGAATGAACCATCAGCTGACTTCACATTGATCTATTAAGGTTAGGCTGCTGATGAAGCAAATCAGTGGCCTTTGATACTATGTAAAAGAATTCAATTAGAGAACATCCTGTACAATGACAAAAAAAAAAAAAGGCGTAGACCATCAGCCTATTATATTTCTTACATTCACAATAGTACATCCTGGATGGAACTACCAAGGGACAGTAATGAGCTCCTTTATATGAAAATTATGAATAAAAGCATTGGCTTAATAGAATAAGTAAGAATGTCTGTGTATGACATAGTATATAGTAAAAGCAATGGTATTTAGCTTCAAACTAGCCTTTATCTGAAAAAAATAGAACAAAATTTTATCAGGAATAACACATTATATAAGTGAAAGTGCTTTAATTAAATTACAGTAGGTTGTTTTTTTTTTTTAAAAAAAAAATCAGCATAGGTTCAGGACTTGCATGTGTACAAGTCATTTATTTCCAATATTTTTATATTGTTAACAGTTGTATTTCAGGAAATATCAAGCTACTAAAAATGGAATACTGCAATGTATGTTATATAGGTGGTTTATCTTGCAGATTAGAATGGATGATGGACTAGCCGGTAAAAATACATAAAAAATAACATATGGAGCTCAGATTGAACTGTAGTCCTTGGTGATCTCTAGCTTGGATGCTTGTTCCCAGCTGTTTCTTACATAACTATATAATATCATCAGTGCTATTGACTGTGGAATTTGTTCCTTGTTTACATAGAGTAGCTTGTATGGGTAGAAATGAAGTGTTTTCCTTAGTAGATCCTTGATTATGATATTACTTTCTGCTTGATTGTTTTTCTGGTGTTAATCCCTGCTTATCTGGGTGTAGGCTATGGAGAAGATGTATTCTAGTCTCTTTTAGCTTTTTATTGTCTATTTTGAATTGTAGCTCAGAGAGCACCAAGGACTCCACAAAGAATACAAAGTACACAGTAAGAATAGCTGAAGTATTACCTTCAACACTTAACCTATTGAAAAATTACTTTATTCAGCAATACAATACCACTAAACATAGTTGGATAGTTGGTCAAAATCTACTGTTTTCTGTACCAGCACAGAGATAATATAAACAGTCCAGTGCCTGCTTGTAGCATGAAATCCAGCTCATGTCTCTATTTAATGGTCAATTTCATCAGGAATAACTGTTAGAATAATGTCCTCATTTCCTCTGCGTACTACCATACTGAGTGTACTGTCTTTTTTGATAATGTCACTGACATCATTGGCAGAAATTATTGGTTGCCCATTAATGCTTATAATCACATCATTTTCTTTCAGGCCTCCTCTGAAAATAAATGAGAAAAAAGTATTAGCCTAATAAAAGACTCACACCTGCTTTCTATATCAAGATACTTCAAGATATGGGAATCATAATTCAATCCAAGAGACTACTATTTGGCCAATCTAGTATATTGTATGCTTACTTTGTGAAAAGAAAGGAAGTTTCCAGTGACATTAGACAAAACAAGTGTGAACATGCATCCCTTGATAAAGAATCCATGATTATGTACCTCTCACTGTAAAGTTTTGCCCAGAATAAAGAAAGAGCTGATATAATAATAATTAATAATAATTAATTTGCATGCACTACATGCAACATATATAAGGATGTTATTTTTGCCTATTTCTTCCTACTATAGCATCTTTATTGCCTTGTTGGTCCAACTCTCTCACTACATAAGCACAAAACAATATGAGAGCCTTTGTAGTATATATTTAGATTCCTGTAACAGACTCCAGAAAGAGCCAACTGGTACAAAATGCAGCTAATAACTAATGCACAATTGTATGAGCTTATCATTTTATGTATGAGATAGATTAAAAATTAAATTTGAAACTGGGCCTATTTATAAAGGTCCACTTTCTGAGGCATACTGGAAAGAACTTTTATCAATTCCAAATTATGAAATGTGTTTTCTTCAGAACTAATATTGATTTCATCTCTATATGTTTCTAATGGTGGTTTTAAAATAGTCAGGTTCATTTTTAATCTCTGCTATTAACCGTCTTGAGGTTAATTGTTGAAAGACAGCATAAAAGCAACATAAATATTTAATAAGAAAATAGTCAGATTTTGGGACATTGATTTAAAATTGAAATAATAATTGTTCTATACACTTGTCTAATTGTTATTTAATTTATCTAATATATAATTGTTAAATTAGAGAGGAGGTTAGTACTTCAGTGATCATTTTTAAGAAGAAAAATATATTCAATTTCCATTTTTTAGAACATTTTAAACATTGCCATGAAATAAACCTTACATGATATCTAACAATTGCAACCTTCATTGCTTTCTTTTACAAACTTTTCTTCTGACTGAGAAATTAAAGTTAGACCTCTAGAGCAAGAGTAAATCTATCCATCAAGCTTCACTATGTTCATGTTGGTGGCACTGAAGCTAATGAGAAAAGTTCAGCATTCTTTCCCCACCTCATCTTGTCCTGTCTTGTAGACGAACTCCAGCTATGCCTTATGGAAAGACAAACCCACTTAACAGGCGGAGACATGAACCAACCCCCAAGCACAGCTATTTTATGTAGCCACAAAGCTTTCATAAGGTTTGCTCATGCAAAGAGAAATACCTGACACAAGCAGTTCTTTCAAAAGAAGCATTTTTCAGGAATTATTAATTTCTTGACAGCCTACCATTTACAGTGCTCAGGGAGATCATTAGTATGAAATGAAGAAAATGAAGAAACTTCATCCTTGCTGTAGGTATGACAGCTCCAGAAAAATTAGTTTAATAAGGAGTACACATTCATTAAACATTAATATTAGTAGGGTAAATTGTGATAATACTTTCAAGCTATGTCTGAAGCTGAGAAGACTATAAAGAAGAAATGAACAGTTCTCTTTGAAGAATTAAGCCTTTGAAGAAATAAGTACAGAGATTACCTGAATAGTAATATGTTTTATGTGTCAAAAGGATGTTCATATGACTGCCATATACCCATATACATCTTTCAGTTCCGTTCTATTCTATTCAAGTTGCAAATTAGTTGTGACTCTGGTGCTGCCCAGGATCCTTTTGAAGTCAGGCAACACCAAAAATGAATTAAAGTAATAAAATTCAGAACTCTGGGTTCTGGTTAGTCTTGCCTTATATTTCACACAGAACCATCTAACTCAGGGGTGGGGAACAATAGCCCTTTTATGACTTGTGGTCTTTAACTCCCAGAATTCCTGAGTCACCCATAATGGCTCAGGAATTCTGGGACTTCCGGTTGACGTCGTTGCGAGAACGGCTGGAAAATAGCGGGCTCCACCGAACCTTGCGAAATCCAGCCGGCAACTGCTGTCAGGAGACCCTACGGGGTCCAAGCTGCCTTGTAGGGGCAGCAAAGAAGTGGACCACGAGGAACTCACAATTTCCTCATTAGATCTGAAGCAAGCTCTCCTGAGCGGCAGCAGGGACTATGGGCATTTTTGGCTAGTCACAAGCTGGGACAACCGGGGCCACAAGATTTGTGCTGGAGCGGTCCGTGGACAGCGTATTGAAACTGGGTGGGATAAACTCCAACTCTTACTTTAAAGACTTAACTTAAGTACAAGAATTTTTCAAAATACTCCAAGAGTTAAGGAAACAGTGACTAGATACATGGAGAAGATTAAAAGATTTTTGACATACTGTTTAATGTTGGAATTTGGAGTAGGAGAGCCATCTACTGGAAGAAGGGAGCATTACAGCGGGAGAATTTTCAATGAAAGTGTATTACTGTATTTTTTGGAGTACAAGACGCTTTGGGGTATAAAACGCACATTAGTTTTTGGGGAGGAAAACAAGGGAAAAAAATTCTGCCTCTGCCTACCAGCATCTATTGGTTATAAATTTATAAGATTATAAATTTAGGGGATCTGGAGGTATAACTATGGGATTGACTAAATCTTATTAATAATTGGTTCTGTTGAAGTTTTTAAATACTAAGACGTTAGAACCATATTGAATAATTTTTATCAAATTGTTACAAAATGGACTATCAAGAGATAATAGCGGGATATGAAGAAATAATTTTGATGCTCAAAAGTATGCATTAAACTATAAAGAACAAAAAGGAAACAAGGGGCTTGTCTAAAGATAAAGAAATGAGTATAGAAGCTTCTCAACAACTGGGGGAAAAGATGAAAAAAATGGCAACACTTTTTTAATCATAACATTGGGGATCCAGTAGGTTTTCTGAAATATCTCACAGAGCATTCTGTTGATGTTAATTCCTTGTTTGTTTATTTATTTTATCAAGGTGTTTATCAAAACACCTTGATAAGCACTTTGATAAGCACAAAACAAGAATTCTTTAACTTACATCTCAGCTGGTGTGTCTGGAATTACTTCAATAATAAAGGCTCCAGAATTAACATCAGGGAAATCTTCATAGCGTTCCCTAAGTTCTTTAGCTTTACTAGAGAAAACAAAACACATGAATTGATTATTTAGTGAGAACATAATGATATGATCAAAAGATTTATAAAAGGAACAGCTATGTTTATATGCATCAGAAATAATTAAGTCATTTAGCTTCTGAAACATTAACAAATCTATTAAGGCATAAACAAAATAAGAGACAGGATTCTTTCACTTCTTTACTGGAATAAACATTGCTGTCCATGAAATAAAAATATCTTTTGCTCACAATATGGTACAATATTTTATCTAGAAGTTCATTACTGACTCACACTAAGAAATTTTGTTTCATTTTTTAATACCAGGCCCATTTTACAAATGGGCCTGATATTAAGCATCAGGATTCTGAGTTCAGGAGTGCCTGTAATCAAGAATGTTGTAGTTTTAAAACCTACCCCTGACTGAGAGACATCATTCGAATGCCAATGTATTTTTTCTTAGTTACAGCTTTTCCTGTTTCAAAAAGAAGGGGGAAAAAAAGAGGAAAAATTTGTATTATTCCCCCTCATCTAAAACAAATAAACAAAAAATTCTAATATACTACAGATTATGATTTGATAATGATTTGACCGATTTAACAGAATAACAGACTAAACTAAGTTGGAAGGGACTTTGGAAGTCTTCTAGTCCAACCCCTGCTCAAATAGGAAACCCCACACCACTTCAGACACGATTGTCCCATCTCTTCTTAAAAATAGATTCTCCACAATTTCTTCACAACTTCTGGAAGCAAGTCCTTCCACTGATTAATTGTTCTAAATGTCAGGAAATTGACTGTATCACCTTGACTGTATCACCTTACAGGTAGTTATAACCATTTGTATAGTGACCAGTTGAAGTTATAACTACATTGAAAAAAGTGACTTATGACGGTCCTCTTACTTATGACTATTGCAGCATCCCAAAGATGGTCATGTGATCAAACCTTGGGTGCTTGGCAACCAGCATCTGTTTATGATGATTGCAGCATCCTGACATTGTGTCTATCTTCCTAGTTGGCTTCTGACAAAGTTGATGGGGGAAGCTGGTTTCATTACAATGTGTGATTCACTTAACAATTTGCAGTGAGTTACTTAACTGTGGTAAAAAAAGATTATAAAACTGAGCGTGATTTATTTAATAACTACCTTGCTTAGCAACAGAAATTCTGGTCCCAATTATGTTTATAAGTCAATATACTATCTGTATATACACATTATATAATAATATGTGCTTTCTTGTCCTCATTTTTGCAGTAATCATTACATGCATTTTTCCTCATATCCAGTCTTTTTCATTTTATCATTGCACAATGTATAATTTTTCAAATATAATTGGCACAGTTTGTAATATAATTCCTTTCACTCTGTTCCAAGCAGATTTCACATTCTCTTTGCTTACATCAAATTTCTACTCATTCCATTTCTTTTCCTATAGACATTTTATTATCATTATATTATTACTGCACTTCAGGTGCCCCTGATGGGAAGCAGGGAACAGTATGCTGACTTTAAGGCCATCTTCAGATTAAAAATACCCAGTTTGCATAGAATAGTATGACCATGCTTGCAGTATATAAATATGATTAAGCAAACAAATCTGAACTTAATTAATGTTTGTAACATATTACAAAAGACTGATCACTCTTGAATGTGGTCAGGATATGACTAAAGCTGGTAATCTAGCCTACTCTATTTTACAAAAAAGCATAAAAGCTTCTATTGATCAAAGCAGTGATGGGCTATGAAATGCACCTTTGATATTAATGGATACATCTAATAAAAAGGTAAGATATAAAATCTTAATGCTACCTCACATAAACAGTACAATAAAAACCAGGACACTAATAAGGAACAGATGATATGGTTTCTTCAATGATATACTGGCTTATTAAGTGGGCAGAAACTTACCTTTCAAAATTCAAGCCAGTTGACTTCTACCTTTGTCTCCCTACTATTGCATATAGTATAGTACAATACCTTTGGATTGTCGGTCATGTGATTCAGTGAGAAATTTTTTAATTTTGTCTGATGGTATTGCAAAGGAGATTCCAGCAGTGACCTTCAGAGTATTAATACCAATCACTTCCCCATCCTGTAGTAATGTGAATAGTTAAGTAAGCATAAACTCTTCAAACAAAGGCTCCAATTCCTATTCTGCAAATTGAACTAGTACTCTTATCTGTGATTTATTTGTCATATAGCATCTATAGAATCTAAACTGATTTTCAACTAGACACTGAATATTGCCTTCATAATAAAATCTAGCTTTATTTCCAATTTGGGTACAACTGGATGGCAATATCCTTAAACTTTTTCATGCCAACTTACTGCAGTCACAAAATGGACTATATAATCAATGCACATTCAAATATGTACATAGTACAAGTTTGAATGCTGAACACCAAAGACAATACATAGAATTGAGAATGAGTGATTAAATAAATACAAAATCTATTACTTGTGGGGGACATGGAAAAGAGTATTATCATTTATAAAGTCCCAAACCTCAATGTTTTAAGTAAAAAAAAAAAAATACTTACCAGGTTCACCAAAGGTCCTCCAGAATTCCCATACTGTAAAATTTAGGAAGAAAATACCTTTTAATTTTCCATTTACACTGATTTAGAAATATATTTGCTACCTAATGCATTCCAGAAATGATGTTCACATTTACTTATTCACAAATTTTCTTAAAGGGAAGTAAATAGTCAAACTTAAATGGAATAAATCTAAGAGAAGGTCCTTCCAGACAAATTAACTTGTACAACTTCTGTTTGAAAGGCAATGTTTAACTTATGATCCATTTAGATATTATGTGGTAAAAAAACATAAAACTGAGAGTTGGTGGTAAACCCAGGGTCATGGGAAGACTATACAGTATAATTCTGTACTGTTACAGAATTAATGTAACAGTTAATTAATGTACAATAATTATAAAAATCCTTATGCCAAATCACTAATCCAAAATATAAAGATGAGCTGAGCTTTAACAGATCTTTCCAGCACTGCCAATAATCAGTGCATTGCTCTATGACAAATCATGCTAAACTATGACACATACATAGTCATAAAAGGATTAACACCCCACACGAAATCAATACCTTAAATAAAAGGAAAATAAAATAAAAGTGACTGATTTGAAAGGTATGTCAGGACACCAGAGACCCAACGAAATAGTGTGATAGGCCAAATGAAGTTCTTCTTGTTCATCAAATCTTGAGAAGCTATGCAGGGTCAGAAGTGGTTATTATTGGATGAGAAGTCACAAAAAATAAGAGTGCCGTAGGTTAAAATGGAAAGCAAAGACAAAGAAACATCCCCAGAAAAGCCAGTGGTTCTATATGCTTTTAATATAGAAGTATGCATTTAATGTAAGAGATTTATAAAAGGTGTCCTACATTGATAATGGCATCTGTTTGGATGTAGTCCATATCAGAATTTCTAAGTCCCAACTCTTTGCCTCCTCGCTGGGTAGTGCTAACAATCCCAGTAGTGACTGTATTTTGGAGAGAAAATGGACTTCCAATTGCAACCACAAATTCACCAGGCCGTAACTCTGCTGAACGTCCAAGGAGGAGGACTGGAAGCTTCCTCTGCAAGATATGGGGGAAAAACCAACATAAAGCAATAGGATCACAGGCATGGAAGCAGAGCTTGGTTGATTTAGACCTAGTGGCAAGTGAACCTAAACCCACAGTAAGAAAAAAAGCAAATAACTTCAAACTTGTGAATGTAAAACGGATGGATGGGAATGGAGACTGACAAATACAATATAAAACCCTCTTTTAAGTCTTATTTTTTTGTTGCAGCCTTGAACCAAAAACCATTATCGATAGAGATACATGCACAAATGAGGCAAAATTATGAGTACAGAGAATTGAGAATGGGGGATATACATACAGAATGTAATCATAACTCTTTGGAATATTGTTCTGCTGCTATGCCACTGTATTTGGGACTAGGACTGTAGATTGATCAAAAAGTTGGGTTTAGGCATTGTATGATTCTACAAATGATAGCTTGATAATATATTTTGCTCAGAGAAAGAGAATCTACAAACTAAGACTGAACATCAGAGTAAGTGCCCTTCTTAGATAGTAGGTCAGCATTTTTCATCTTACCCCATGATTCTGCCCAATACTTATGCTAAGGAAAAAGAAGAAAACAATAAAAACTAATTTATCTGAGAAATTAAGCAAGCAAAACAAATACATAAAAATTCATATACTGTCCATAATAACAAAATCCAATTGCTGTCCATTTGTCCCATAATGGTCTCAAACAAGTGGCATTTGTCCATTCTTAGAGAATTTGAGCATCCCAAACATACAGTAATATGTATCATTTCTATAGCAGGAAAATTTTGTTTTGGAGATAATTTTGCTAATTTGCCAAAATTAATGTCTGATGAAACCCTGATGAAAGTAGTGCATTTCCTGATACAGACATATTTACACATCCTTGAATTATTTCTGGGAAGAGAAAGGAGATTTGTAATAAACAGTTGATGAGTAATATAACCATTTACAGTTGTGCTGAGTCTTCAAGTCCAGGCCAGCATTGGTAAAATGTTAGTTTGGAGCCAAGAACTGTTCACATTGGTGATTCTGGAGAGATATCCTTCTCTTTTGTGGTATTAAAACAAAATCATCTGCAAAAAATTTCCTCCATCAGCAGAAATTTTAAAATATAGTTTTAGAAGCAAAATATGTAGGATACTGAAAGTTTCCAACAAATATATTTTTAAAAATATACCCTCAAATAATTGTGTATAAGATATTCATTTCCAATGTGTCCTTTATCCTCTATCAGCATGGCAAACATTTCTTGTAAACTAAAAAGCCTTCCCTATATTTTATTAAAATATATCTTATTCAGCTCAGAAAGTAAATCAAACCATGACAAAAATCTAAGGAAGTCTGAGTGCTTTTACATAGGAATTTTAAAGAGGTAGAACTGACTAACAAATAAGCAACATGCTTATTTGCACTACAATTCTTTCTTTAACATTAATTATCTGAAGTGTGATTTAATCATTATCTCCATATAAAAGTGTTCCCAAGCACAGAGTTTCAAAAAGAAAAGATCTGATATGTGTGTTAGACATAAGAAACACAAAACTGTTAATACATGTGCAACTGTCCAAAACTGTTAGCACTACCATCACCCTGACACTGAGAAAAATAGGAAGTAGAATCCATATTTATAAAGCTGATCAGTGCTTAACAGAAATAATCCCTGTGATGTTGCATTCCCAGTTTATCACTCATTTTGCTGCCTGAAATAACAATGTCATCCCACCCTCATTCCTTGTATACTAGTTAACCACTGAATTATTATTATTAACTATTATTCAAGAGTGATAATTTAGGAATATCTTCTTCTATTCTGAAAGCCACAGGCTAACTTTGGGCTAAATTCTTCTCAAGCATCTTGTTTCCTCTCAGTATCTATGAGGCAACTACCCTATTAGGCCCACTCATTGCCAAATTCTGAACTATGGGCCAGATATCCTATTCATATCACTTTTTGTCAATGTAAGGCATAAATCATAAGTGTATATCCAAAGCCTTTGCTAGACTACAGAGTAAAAGAATACGTTCAAACATCATACTCTATTTCTGGGTTTAGACTAAAGTGTCAACTTAGTTACTTCAGGTTGAAAACTATGGTTTATGAATTAGCATAACATATACATGTATAATCCCAAGAAATAGTGGTTGAGGAAACAAATCACAGATAAGCAAGACATATTTTATTAGGTTTTTTTAAAAAAATGTAAAAAAAATATAAAAGCATACTTTTATTTCATGTATGAGTTAATAACATCAACAGATTCTGAATTGTTATTTTTTTACAAAAATGAAATAAATATAGCAAAACCTGCTATCTCCTCATTCTAATGTGACTCAGCTGCATTTTTATTTGCACAGGCAAATGTTCAAGCATTTATTTGGCTAATTAAATGGAACCACCACTTTGTCTTAATCAGTTGACAGATCCTTACTCCAAATTTGTAATAGAAGTAAATCTGTGGTGGTGGTGTTGCTATTGCTGTAAGAAAAGAACACTTTCCTCTGTAGTCTGTATTTTTGAGAGTTTGAGTTCAGATTTGTTTTTAATGTTTTCTCCCTTCATCTTCTTAATCAAGAAGGACAATAAATATCTCAGTACCTATCTGAACTATATAGTTAAAATTTGTATCTTTTAAAATCAGTGCCTGAAATGACATGCCTCCCAGCAATATACAATGGATAAAGAAAAGATTAGATATGCCAAAGACAAATCTCCTGGGCCATGCTGAGTCTAGATGTAGCCTAGGGCAAAACATCATTTCTTCTTCTCAATCTCTTTTTTGGGATCATCTAATAACATTTCCAGTATGGTATCATTCATGCAGGGCTGATGCTGTACACACTGCCAACATTGTTTTAAGTTTGGAAAGACTAATTTACTTTTAACATCATTAATTCCAGTGAAAACATTACTTGCAGACTCAAATACAGAAAAGAACAAAGCAAACCTAGCTTGAGTTTTGAAGCGATACTAATTCCGCTGAGTAACATTTCCCACTAGTGTACAAGAACAAACAGGCTGAAGGAACATCAACTGAATCTTCCTCACAAGCAAAGGCCTAAGAAAGATATATTTGTAAGGCAGAATAATAGAGAAACTTTGTTCAGCAGTCACTGGTTTGAATATAATGTAGATGTCATTCCTATTTACGCTAATGGGAGGAGTGCTGTTGAGATTGTATCCGAAACTGATAGGCTCCCCATGATTTTGAGGCTTGCTAAGATACACTTTTACACAAGAAAAAGGTTGGCGCACCATAGCACTCCTATCATTAATATTAATAGTGCTGCAGGATCCTATGATATTCCTACTATGTTTCCCTGAAAATAAGAACCCTGTTTTATATTTTTTTGAACCCTGAAATAAGCTCTTGGCCTTATTGCCATGCGCTCAAAAGCCTGATTGGGCTTATTATCAGGGAATGTCTTATTTTGGGGGAAACAGAGTAATAAAACAATACCATTTAATAGAAAATTGAAATGTGCGCATTCCAGCAGCAAAGGAACAATATTTATTTATTTATTTATTTATTCGATTTATATGCCGCCCTTTTCCGGACACTCAGGGTGGCTTACAATGTGTTAAGCAATAGCCTTCATACTTTTGTATATACCTGCTTAGTAGGGCTTTCGGCCCCCCCTAAGTGGTGTTCTTTTTTATACAAAGTTAGCTTATTGCCCCCACAATCCGGGTCCTCATTTTACCTACCTTGGAAGGATGGAAGGCTGAGTCATCCTTGAGCCTGGTGAGATTTGAACTCGCAGTAATTGCAGGCAGTTGGCAGCTAAGTGCTACTTAACAGCACTTTAGTCCGCTGCACCACCAAGGCTCTTAAAATATAATTTTTGCAAGGTTATTTTGATATTCAGAGAATAATATCAGAATAGATAGAAACATTCAGAGGCCACTCTATGCAAAACTCTCCTTTTGTACCAATAATACATCCAATCTTCCCATCTCCACTGCAATCAAGATATCCATTTGGCAGTGACTTGCATAAGAGGAAGCTGCAGTAACTTTGGACAGCAATCTCTCTCTGGGCATGGGAGGCCAGCTTTTAGACAGCCCTTTCTATATTAAGGCAGGAACACTGTGTTATTATTTCTTAATGCCAAAAGAAGCAATACACTTCCAACTTTAAATTTTAGAAGCCTGCAATAAATTTTATGGATCGGATTCTAGGGAGTCCTTAATTCTCTTCTATTGGAGATCAGATTCTAAATGTAGAAAAGAAAAAAAAATCCCACTTTAAAGTCGAACAGTGAATAAGGCACCTAAGGAATGTTATGATACATAAGAAAATAATAATTATGCTTAATGAAAGCAGATTTCTCCTAAGAGATTATGGTTTCATGCATTGCCTGAATCCCATGGGTGTGTGGATGGGGCTTTGCTCACTTGTGCAAGCTGCTTCCAGTGCTGGTCCATGGCCTGGAAGTTGGGGACCCTTGCTATAGAGCAGCGGTGTCAAACTCAATTTCATTCAGGGCTGCCATCAGGGTTGTGTTTGACCTTGGGGGGGAGGGGCGCTAGGGGCATGGCCAGCTCGATGTCACTCATGTTGGGGGCGCCTGTGGTGACCCAAGCACTCTGCCAGCAAAAACGGGCTCCCAAGCTCCGTTTTTGGCTGCGACAGCCTTCTGTAACCCTCTGCCAGCAAAAAGGAGTTGCAAGCTCCATTTTCACTGGCAGAGGCACACTGGGCCATCCTTCACTGTTTCCAGGGCAGCCCCTCGGGCCAGATCTAAGCACCCCGCAGGCTGGATTCTGTCCCTGGGCCTTGAGTTTGACACCCATGCTATAGAGGGTGATGATACAGCAAAGGCTGGGTCTAGTTTATCCTGACCATTGTACTTATTCTGCACATTCCTTTAATGATCAGGAATGAAAAGAAATGTGAACTTTTACCCTCCCCATTTCTCCTTTGCCCATCAATCTGTCTGCTCAGTTTATGTAGTTCACTTGGTTTCTCTTGCTCTGTGGTTACTGTTTGGGTGGCAAGAGGGAATATTTTTTCACCCTGTGTACACAGCCGATGGAAATCAGTAAAGCAAACTTTACGTGTTTGTTTACAAGTATGCTAATAAAAGGCAGTTTATGAAGATAAATTAAGTCACATTTCAGAAATGACTTTTACAAAACATTGGAAGTACCCAAAAAGATATAACCAAACCTCAGAAAGTTTAATCCCATGTGTTTACCTTATGGTGCCTTTAAGATATCTAATGAAAGCAGTCTTTGAAGAATAAAGTTATTCCACAGCTTCAGAAGGCAATTTTTCTTTTCTTTATTTGTATATTGTGGTAGTAGTGATTAATTAGTTTTTAAACACATCATAAGACTTAAGGTCTCCTTCAAAGCAAAATCTGTGCAGGAAATGACTGAAGAGAGGGATTGCCAGTAAGTATTAAAGCAGTAACAGTAACAGAGTTGTAAGGGACCTTGGAGGTCATCTAGTCCAACCCCCTGCTCATGCAGAACACCTATACTAGGGTTTCGAACCGCCGAACAATCAACCTTTCTGATTGACAAGCTCAGCGTCGTAGCCACTGAGCATTTGATGAAAGCATTTGACCCTTACTGTCCTATTGTTAATAAGCCTTGCATAAGATAATTTTCTCTTATGTGTATTGAAAAACACACGGTAATCAATGTGGGCATGAGAATTATGGAAGCTGTAACAAGACATCTTGAAGAATGATGTATTGAGAAAGGCCATATTGCATAAATTACGAGTATGCATTTGTTTCCATTCTGCAAACAAACAAGTATTTTTTTTTCCTTTCTGCAATTAGATCCTATTTATTAGTTGACATTGTACTGGATTTTCAATTAATGATGCACATTGGTTAGGTAGTTGGGTAATAAATTAGGTTAGGTAGTTGGGTAATAAATTCATAATAAATTATTATGAAGAGGCAAGACTTCCCTCGACAAATATTCTTTCCCCTCTTTTCGTATATGTGATTGAAGCCTAAAAAGTGAGATTAACTATTGTTTATTGCCACTATTCAACTTTTTAAAGCCAGTCTAAATAAATCATATCTACTTATATATGTTTCAGTAAATCATAGAAATATAACTGCATTAGAATTATTACATAATTCTAGTGTATACGCAAATAAAAAAAATAAAGGAAATTAATGGTTCCAAATTCATCATAGTAAGAAGAGAGCACATAAGCCAAATGCTTACTTGGACTTCTTTTCATAATAAATCATTCAAAACCAGCTATTTCTGTGTATTTAGTTGCCAATATTTTCTTTCATACAATATCTTTATTTATCTGTATATCTTTGGCTGCAGATATACATTGTTATCAGGAATTACGTTAACTTTGAACTGCATGTATATATATAAATACTGATATGGAATAGCTAAACATATATGTAAAGCAGGGGTGAAATCCAATTTTTTTCCCTACTGATTCTGTGGGTGTGGCAGGGGAAGGATATTGCAAAATCTACATTTCCACACCACTCCAAAGGAAGGATACTGCAAAATCTCCATTCCCTAACCTCCTGGGGGAAGGATACTGCAGAATCCCCATTCCCACCCCACTCTGAGGTGGTATTTGCCGGTTCTCCGAACTACTCAAAATTTCTACTACCAGTTCTCCAGAACCTGTTAGAAGCTGGTGGATTTCACCCCTGATGTAAAGTATTTCTTTTCAAAGAAAATAATTTATATCCAAGATTAAAACACTTAATCTACCTAAATTACATGAACAGAAAAGTAAAGCTTCTTTGAAATTGAATTCAATGCCTGGTAACTTTACAAACAAGTTCATGTAGTATTCTTGGCTGCAGTACAGAAATAGTTTGGCACTACTTTGCTCTAGGATATTTTGCCTACAATGCTGATATTACTGGATGTTGCCCAAACAAATACAAACCAGTCTGGGCCTTGCTTAGCTTCTAAATCCAACCTGCTATCAACTTAATAAAAATACAAGCTTATAAAACATTTTTTTTCATTGATACTAATTATCCCCTCCTTATCAATTCAACTAAACCAGGGGTGGGGAACCATGGCCGTTTTATGACTTGTGGACTTCAATTCCCAGGAATTTGGGGAGTTGAAGTCCACAAGTCATAAAGGTGTCATAGTTCCCCATCTCTGAACTAAACCAAGACAGGGTTTTAAAAGCAGAGCAATTTAAGGTACTGAACATTTCTGGGAATTTCTAAGATACAAATAGATAACTCTTTTTATTCTTTCTTATGATTAAATCTGAGTTAAGAAGTTGACAAATCCTTGTCAGGTGTCTAAATCCAGCAATATTTCTGGATGACATATACAGAGGTACTAAACTTTCAGGTTTTCCCTAGATTAGCTGCTAAATTAATAATAAAAAAGACAGTTTGTGGTAAACTGCGAGAATTTCTTAGCTTCGTACTCAAACTATGCACATTTTTTCTATCTTAGAAGATTTAGTGTCGGAGGTTTACTCAATTCCATTTGTTTTGGCCTTTAATCAGCCACAATGGATTCAGAGGACATGAGCTGCATGCCTGATGGCTCTTTATCCAGTTAATTTTTGCTGAAGAAACAGAAAAACTTCATTAAGCTTTGAAATCTGACAAGGACACTCTGCTATCTTTGCACCATTCCACCTCTATCTCTATAAAATAGCAACAGCACAGTCAGTATAACACAATACCATGTACCATGTGAACAATGGTGCAATAAGCAGATATCCCAATAAGCAAACACAAAAATAAAATCATCTAATGTGTGAATCAGGATTTAAAAAAAATATTAAGCGATCCAAAACCTTTTCCTTTTCCTTTGGAAAAGCTTTACTATTTTTTTTAATTTATTTTTTTAAATTTGATTTATATGCCGCCCTTCTCTGGAGACTCAGGGCGGCTTACAATGTGTTATTTGCTCCAAAGCATGAACTTTGCATTAAAGTACAATTCCCATTTAACAAATTTTAGATTTGGTTAAAAGTAAAAAGAATTTTTCTCAATATTTTTATTGTTGTGAGGAGGATTCCCTTAAAATGAAGTAGGGTATATAGGATTGAATGAAGAGCCATTTAGGATTTTTTGTGAAATAAGTGAACAGTGACAAATATTACAAAATAATGAATAGATACTAAGAAATATCAATTGATAATTTCATATTCAACTGATGAGTTATTAATTTGACTAGAGGGATCATTAGGCTCCCTTCCTTATGTTCCTGCTAAGAGTGATGCTTTTGTAGAGAACACTGGCTGCTTCCTTCATTTTCCTGTATCATGGATTTCTAAAAATTATCCTGTCTCTCTTTCTTCAGTAAGCATTTATAAAGATCCTTGATCTTTCTCCACATATAATACAAATCCAGTATTATGGACAGGGGCACCCAGAACTGTCAGAATGATGAAATGGGCATCATGATGTCATAATGCAAGCTTCACATAAATATGGTTAGATATGACATCATGATGCAAGTACAAAAATTCGCATTGATATAATTTGTCATTTGATTCCTTATCTTCTTCTGCTGATGCCCATGGTACAATGTATATTATAGCACAACTTTATGGAAAGTTCAAAGAAATACATTTCTAACTTATGCTGAAGACTTTTCCAAGGGAAAAACAAATTAATAATTAGAAACTAGTTCATTCCATTGCAGTGCATAGCTCAGTTCTTTGGTAATTTTTTTCCTGTTTTTTTGTAAAGCATCCTATTCTTAGTCACCAGTTAAAGAAAAACTTTTATAAGAACATAGCTGTTTTTGAAATGTCAGTATCATGGAATCTTACAGCAAGTTTTCATGTGTTTTAACCCAGATATCTGAAGGATGATGGAAAATATGTTGCAGAAAAAAAAAAGTTAAATGGATATATTCAACAACAATTTGAGCATATTAAAATATTCCAGTTATGGAAAATTATAATAAGACAATGTTTTAATCATACAGCTTTTCAAATTGCTACTGCATATAATTTTAATTCCCTAAAAAGAATAGTACTAACTTCAGAAAAAATTTAAAACAGTATAAAACAGTAAGCAACTCCTTTTTAACATGTAGAATTTTTCATTTAACTATTCAATCATATTTATTTTTTTCTAATATTTCTATTAAAAAGTAAAAAAATATGCCCTTTACAATATAAGGAACTTCTTATTGAACAACGCCCCCAAGCAAGCATTTATATATCCTTTATAAAATTAAAAGGTTTTAAAACCATACAGTATACATATTCTTACTAAGAATACCTTAAAAAATAATGTGAGTATATATAGCTTAGTTTGTATTAGCTAGAATGAAGAATTTCCTGCAGCACATTATTTCCAGAAAAAATGCCTGAAATAATTCAGGAAACAATGCTTAAAAGGAAATTGCTGAACTCAGCTACTGTATGTGTCTATCAACTTATTTCCTCTGTTCATCTTTGCCAAAAGTCGGTCTCACAGAATCTATCATCCCGTGATCTCTGCATAGCCGGAAAAGGTTTTCACTGTAATTTCATTCAGGCATTACTGAAAGCAGAATGTTCACTGTCCATGTGAGCTTTCTATCAAGCTTCATCGGCTTTCTGCCTGTACCCTGATATGTACAGTTGTGCATGTGAGACTTTTTTCCCCCTGCAAACTTTCATGCCAAATGTGCAAATATCTGCAGGAAGTTCCTATCATCTGAATGATGTTAGTGAAGAGCAAGGTTTTGCTAAAGTGGTCACGTGGTATAACAAATATGTGGCCAGAGGGGAGTAGGGTGAATTCCCAGCTTGCCACTTTGATTCACAAGAATGCCTCAAGGCCTCAGATAAGACAATGAATGTGAGTAGTTGCTGCCAATGCTATAATAACAGCCACTTATCTATAAAAGGGAAGTTTGATTGGTAGAAAATACACTGTATTTGCCTTTTGGTAAATGGTTGATTTGTGATAATGCCCACAGCATGCTCTCAAAATTCCAAATGTACTGGGTCCGATTGTGTGTCCATTCCTGCCCTAACCTTTCCTCTCCTTCCCTTTCAAGTTCCAGTGTTGAGCAATTGTATTTTGTGATGTATAGCAAGAATGTATTAGGAATTATGCTGGTGTACTATTCAGTCCTTTACTAATCCCTGTTTTGCTTGAATCCATAGATTATTTCTCATTTTGTGTGGAGGATTCCAAGAATGCTGATTCAAGAGGACCTAGATTTCCAGGCTGAAGTCAGTAGTTCAGGATGTTTTGATGCCACTATGTTAATCCTGGGAACATTATTTGTTCAACAAATACAGCAGATAATAGATTAATAGAATAGTGGCCAAGAAGACAATTAACATTTCTGTGTTATGGTCTATTCTTAGACTCTAATTGATTCTCATGAATTGCAGTTCACTCACTCCAATAGATTCTTTTTCATGACATCCTGCCCTATGCCCTCAGGAAAATGCAAATCAAATACAAATGACTGTATCCAAGTATACCTGTTTAGAGCAGTGCCTAGGCTACTTCTTTATACTCTAAACAATTGAAGCAAAATTGAAATGAGCTAGGAAAATCTATGAAACCTGTCTCCAAAGCAGTAAAATAGATGTTAAACCTATGGCAATTATTCTGCTTATTTTGGGACAGTGGTAATAAGTTTGTTTCCTTTTGAATGGCGTTACAATAATGAATAACATCAAGCTATTATCAAATTCTTTGAATTTTTATTTCAATCTATGTATATCCCTATGAAAATTCTGCATATATGTCCAGTAAGTTTATGCCATGTATCTATAATGTCATTCAGCTTATATAATAATGATCGAGCTGTTTATACTTGCTGAATATTCCTTCAAGATATTCTGGAATAAATATTTGTGTACCTGTATATTCCATTTCCAGAACAATGTAGCAGTGCGGAAATAAAAGCATCTTTTCAATATGCCAAACACATGCATACCAGCAATGCATTAAAAAGCTTTGAAATTGCATGAATTTAATGATAATTCCAGCTCATGAATTTAATGACAAGCCACATGAAAACCAGAATGGTTTAGAAGAAAATCAAATGTTACACTTCAGGCAATTTTAAACCTGTGCCAGAATATGATCTTCAAAGCAAGCGGGTTATATATATTTAATTATGCATTCTGCTTCTCAAGGTCAAATTGTAGAATTAGGACGTATTTGCATAGGAACAGTCTGTTCTCCTACTGGACTTTTGCATCAAAGAACAAAAGGGACAGTCACTGTAGGGATAGAATGTATCTTTTATATTTTAGATGGCCCTATATTAAAAAGCCACAATGCAGTGTTTTGCTTGCCTTGATCTCAGAGAAATAATCTCCTGGTCTAGCAAAAGTCCTTTTGACATATCGACTGAAATACATTCTGAAAGAATATACTTAAATCCAAAATAAGAAATGCATAACCAGGAGGACTACTGTCTGTGTTTCCCTCTTGTCCATGGTCTACTGTTCAAGTATTTCCCATTGTAAATCTGTACAGTAATAACTTCTTAGTTCATCAGATGTGTAATACTTATTTGTTTTGTTTGTAAAATATAACATATCTGGGAGCAGGAGACTTTTAATAAAATAGTTTTATTTTATTAAAATAAAATAAATGGGAAGACTGATTTAAAGCCAGAATAGCAATTACGTGTTTTTCTAACTCCTTAAACCAGGGGTCCCCAAACCCTGATCTATGGACCGGCACCAGGCTGTGCTAACAAGCAAAACCCCATGTGTGGGATGCAGGGAGCACATGAAACCATGCCCCTTCCAGTCCGTGAAAAAATCTCTCTCCGTTGAACCGTTCCCTGGTGCCCAAAAGGTTGGGGGCCTCTATCTTAAACCATTCCTGTTCTAGATGGGGAAAAACAGATAAGAAGGGCCTAAATATTGGTTCTTGAATTTATTTGTATATTTCCTGGTTTTCAGTAAGGGGATATGACTACAGATACAAAGGAAAAGAACTGCTTTTTTAGTATAACTTTTAACAAGAATATGTGGCTATTCTTTAGATAATAGATGCACCAGAATAGGAATAGGAATAGGAATAGGAATAGGAATAGGAATAGGAATAGGAATAGGAATAGGAATAGGAATAGGAATAGAATAGAATAGAATAGAATAGAATAGAATAGAATAGAATAGAATAGAATAGAATAGAATAGAATAGAATAGAATAGAATAGAATTCTTTATTGGCCAAGTGTGATTGGACACACAAGGAATTTGTCTTGGTGCATACACTCTCGGAGTACATAAAAGATACATTCATCAAGAAATATTTTGCTTAACATAAGCTCACCTGAGTATCTATTTTTATTAGTGCAATATCTGCTTTCTCATCGATATCTTTAATTTTAGCGTCATATGTCACACCATTCTTCAGTTCCACTTTCACTCTGTTCTTATTAGTAACCACATGAGCATTTGTAACAATCAATCCATCTTCAGAAACAATGAATCCTGAGCCACTGGCAGCAGGAACTTCCCTTTTTGTAAAAGGCAATCTAAAAGACAACACCAATATCAAAAAGTAAATTAATTTCTGAAGATGACAACATCCGTATGAATCTTTGCTATTTTATATTATTCTGTCAATTTCTGTCATTATTTATATATTCAGCATCTTCAAAACACACAGATCACTATGTTCTAAAGGTGCTTTTTCAAAAGGCAACTGGACTTGGTTTTTCCTTGAAGACATTTTGCTTCTTATCCAAGAAGATTCTTCAGTTCTTCATTCAAAAGCACCTTTGGGACAACCATGACCTGGATGACTGAGAATCTCCATAGACCCAGATCAGTACATTTTTACAAAAGATGAACAGTATTTAAGAGCATCATAAAATGTTAATTCAAAATAATGTTATCTTTAAAATCCATATAATCAGCAGGACCAGCAATGTAGTTTGAATATCTTGTTTACCTGCGAAACAATTCTATATGAACCACAGCGGGTGCTATCTTCTCCACCACATCTGCAATAAAATTGTATTTATACCGCAGACTGTTGGGATCTTCCTGGCCTAGAGAGAAAGAAAGACAGAAAAACACTTGTCATAAAGTATCATCATGACCTAAAGAAAGGCACAAAAAATTATTAATTGCCCATAATAAAAGGAGGAAAAATTTTAATTTCTATGAAGCTGATTAGAAGAAGTATGAAGATTATAAAAAAAAATTTGTAGTAACATTCATGAGAAAAAGTACTATATAGCAGACAGGATAGTCTGCTGTTCAAGCATACTTGCCCAAACAAACTACCAAATATATGAGATTATGATAAAGAGAGGTTTCATTTAAGGAAAAGTCTTTTGCTTTGTAAGTTAACTCTTGATAGATCATAAATCATTTTTAAAATGTACTTTAAAGTTTGGCTATACAGGTAGCCTTTGACTTACCACCTTTCATTTAGCAAGGATTTGAAGCTATAATGGCGCTGAAAAAAGTGACTTACAAATTGTCCTCACACTTACGACCGTCACAGCATCCCCAATCACATGATTAAAATTTAAACACTTGGCAACGAGCACATATTTATGACAGTTGTGGTATTCTGGGGTCATGTGATCATCATTTACCACCTTTTCAGTCAGCTAATGGCAAGCAAAATCAATGGGGAAGTTGGATTGGTTTAACAACTTCATCATTCACTTAACAACATCAGTGATTCATTTAACAATCATGTCACAAAAAGGTTGCAAAATTGGCACAACTCATTTAACAACCACCTTGTTTAACAACATAAATTGTGGTCTCAATTGTATATGTAAGTCAAGGACTACCTGTATAAACACTATGTATGAATTAAGTGCTTCTCCATGCATCATCCTCACCCTCACCTTCTACCCAATATTAATGATAGGCCATTTTTCAGGACTTTGCTACTTAGTGTAATATGCAGCAAAGACATCTCAGTTTACAGCAGCTCCTTATTAGTGAAGGAGTATATGAATCAATATTGGCTATTTGCTTTTATTATGAATTACTTATGCTACTATATAATTGTTACTGATTAAACCAATATTTGCCATTTGCTTCTGATATGATATACTGCTAGAAATAATTTATTAGGAATTAAGCTTTGTTATTGGCTTCTGCTTATATCAGTGTTTCTCAACCTTGGAAGCTTGAAGATGGGTGGACTTAAAACTCCCAGAATCCCCCAGCCAGCTGTTGAAGTCCACCTATCTTCAAGCTTCCAAGGTTGAGAAACACTGGCTTATATTATTGTATACTGTCATAAATTAGTTGTTAGGAACTAATTCTTGCTTAGTAAATTGTAACCTTAATATTGGTTGGCATAATTGCAAAGTTTGTTATCTCACTGCTGTGTCTCGCTTCTATTCTTGGCTTCAAAGCTAGGCACATCCTTGAAAATATAGAAGAAATTGTTACCCAGGAATATCAGGCTCCATAGATAAAGGAACCAGAGTAGGGAATTTTCCTGCCACATAAATTCTTAATCCTGAAAGCATTCTGCCCAATAAACAACTTGGCCAAAGGGGTGGGGGGGTGGGGAATGGACTGCCCCTACACAAGGCTATAGGAATACTCCATAGATAAGGTAGACAGAGACAGGGGCCTGAAAAAATAACACTTTAAAGATCACGTTGGTAACGAACCTTTGTCTCTGATTGGGTAAACTTTGTTTCTATCTGCGTAAAATGTATATAATACTCTGAGCCACTCTCGCAGGAGTGTGGCTATTCCTTACATGCATTTTGCTTGTATGTTTTAGATAGTGTTTTATCACCCAGCTTTTGCTATGGCCATAAATAAAAGCTGTTATTTTTTGCAAGCCTCGTCTTGAGTCTCACTATCTTTGGCATCACAGTGGCTTGGGGAAACTTCTGGGACCTTACATTAGTATAACATTAAAATATATTATATTCCTTCTGAACATTGAGCATAGTTTGCAGGAGTATGCACACTATTTAAATTCAAATATTTTCTGTGTGAAATAGATACTTTTAATTTGAAATTACCTTCATTGGAAGCACCCTGACACTATTTCCGTTTTACTGGAAGCCTTTTTGAACTTGAAATACTTTCAGTAAGATTAAAAAGAGCCAATCTGATCTGTTTTGCATTTGAAATGTTTAGCAATCCTATATGAATCCACAAATTGGCTTCCTTAACAAGACATTTGTGATTACATTTCTGTCCCTTGAGCAAAATTGGGAGAGAAACAATATGTCTTATTGGTGCAGATACAAGGAGCTGTAACTGTTTCTTCTGCCGCTCAAATTGTTTATTGTATTTTCTTAACTTCTCAGTAGACTCTGCATGTTGAGACACTCAGAAACAGGCAATTCTGCTGCCAAATCTATAGTGATTTCCAAAGATTTCCCACATATTTGAAAAGTCTGATACACTGTTAACAAGGCACTTTCAAGGTCTTCTTTCTAGCATGACAAGGGGCAGAAAGTTTTTTTCTGTGAAAAAGCCCAAAAGTATTAAAACTGAAAAAAGAAACAGCAGAAAAAACTACAGATACAATCAAATGGTCTCCCCTATGTTAGATCTCTTAAAGCAATCCAATGGCTTCAATAAATTGTTTATCCTGTGCAAAATAACTTGAACGGGGAAAAAGATGCTTCTTTAGAAAGCTATACTGATTTCCTTGTTCTTTTACTGTGCTGCCAAATCCAATCTATCAATCTTATGAGTAGTGACCGAGTGCCTTCATACCCAGCACATGTAAGAACCCTCCTAGCCTTTGAAAAAACCTAAAATCTCTTTGATGGTATTAATGTTGGTGATGTTCTGTATAAGCATCCAAGTAATGTTGGTAATCAGATCCTTTACATTTTATTTTCATAATATTCCGAAGGACCAGTATCTAGGCATAAAAGTTCAGTCACAATTGCTGTAGAAGATAATTAACAAAATATGTCAACATCCAAAAGCAGCTAAGGATAAAGAAAACTTATCAACTTCTACAAGGCCAGCATTTCTTGCAGCATATAAAGGAAGAGCAGAATGCTCTGATAATGAAAGTTTCATTCATTCTTTTGCTATTTTTCCTTCATTGGAACGTACAAAAATTATTTAAAATATTCACAAGCAGTGAGTTCTCCTACCAGTAAATCCCAATCAAATTAAGCCCAGCTGCCAGACTCTAGGCCAGATCCAGTAGAATAATGTCTCTCATTTCACATAAAGGATATTTGCATGAGAACCTAATACCCATTTAGGAAATTATCCAAACAGTAACCAACACAATACAGGGAGTCCTTGACTTAAAACAGTCTGTTTAGTGACTGTCATGTGTGATCAAAATTCAGATGCTTGGTAACTGAGTCATAGTTATGATGGTTACAGTGTCCTGGGGTCATATGATCACCTTTTGTAACCTTCTGACAAGCAAAGTCAACGGGGAAACCAGATTCACCTACTAACTTAACTATACTGATTCATTTAACAACTGTGGCAAGAAAAATCATAAAGTGGGCAAAACTAACTTAAAAAATGTCTTGCTTAGCAACCGAAATTTTGGGTTCAATTGTGCTCATATGTCAAGGACTACCTGTAGCACAATGTTTGCCGCTGCTGAAGAGATAGCAAATAACAGTCTTATCAAAATCTACGCAAGCACCTGCCCTGTGTTTAACTGCCACAAACACTCTACTGCAAAGCTGTCCAACATTGGTAACTTTAAGACTTGTAGACTTCCTCATGCTGGCTAGGGAATTTTGGAGTTGAAGTCCACAAGTCTTAAAGTTGCCAAGGTTGAACACTCCTGCTTTAAGTATAATACTGAGGAACCTCCAAGTCATCTACTTCAGGTGGCAGCATTCCATTAGAACCATTAGAACCACTAGAATCACACTTCAAGTACTTCTGCCACCAATAGCCTCCCACCGACCAGTCCGCTCCCACAGAGAGGGTCTCTTCAGGGTGCCATCGGCCAAGTTATGTTGGCTGGTGACACCCAGGGGGAGGGCCTTCTCTGTGGGAGCCCCAGTCCTGTGGAATGAACTGCCCCCGGAAATACGTAAGATCTCTGACCTCCGGGTGTTTCGATGTGCACTGAAGACCCTGTTGTTCCACCAGGCCGGGCTATCAACATTATAGTTTTAAATTGGGGTATTTTAAATTTCTGGGGTTTTAATTGAGCCAAATTTATTTAATCATTTTAAATTTTAATTGCTGTTTTGTCTTGTGTTTTTAAATAGGCTGTACACCGCCCTGAGTCCTTCGGGAGAAGGGCGGTATAGAAATAAAATTATTATTATTATTATTATTATTATTCTCTACCTCTTCCTCACTTCATGGACATCAGTTTGATAGACATAACATCCCTCTTTATAGATCTTCAGAGCAATCTCAAAAATGTAAAGCCATAATTGAAGACTCTCTCAGGAAGATACCTGATATTCTGAACTGTTGTCAGAATGGCTGTCAAGTATATGAGGAGGATTCAGAAACAGAGGGTCAGGAGCAAACTGAAGATAGTTTCACAGTTATTTTTTCAGCCTTTCTATTTATGATAGAAAATTCAATTTCTTATAAAATAATATAATTTATTCTTTCCTACCCATTATTTTTATCAGAACTGTTTGACTGATCAAGATTTCTCTATAATTGAAGAGAGCAGTGTGATTCTGATTTGATACAAAAGATAAGGAGCCAATCCTCCCTCTCATTCATTCAGATTAATTCTACCTAAAATCAATTTCTTAATTTCACCACACATAGGTTTGCAAGCTGAAAAACATCAGAGAAAAAATACAGATTATTGGTGATAGGAAAAAAAAAGATAGATTATTAGTAAATCAAAATTCACTATTGATGTTTTAGAAGCAAATTGTCTACTTATCTTTGGATAGTAAAGCTTTAAGTCCAATGTTATATAGGAGACACATATATTTAAACTAGTGTGTGTGTGTGTGTGTGTGTGTGTGTGTGTGTGTGTATGAAACATTGAAAAACAAGTACGAATCAAGTATAATCATTTATGTACAATTAGAGGATTCAGCTTTGTAAAAACTTAAATATTTACTACTGTGAACTGTGCAGATAGCAATCATATGACCCTAGTTTTGAATTTGAGACAGATTTCCTATTTACCATTTCTTTATTTAGGTTTATATTAGATACAGATATATTTTGAGCCTCTTATACAAGATGGTCAACAAATGTTAATTGCCAGTATCTTGAATTCCAAATAATTGTTACAGATTCCCTCCACCATTATCACAAATCAATGGAAAAGTAGTATCATGAACTATGACAATTTAGTCTAAATATGTCAGCATTTAATAGTTTCCAATAACAAAAATGAGCAATCATTTAATTGCATTTAATCTAAACAGTATTTTATCACAAATACAAGGGTGCTAGAGAGAGTTCAACTGATATATCAAGAAAAACTCTTACATAAACAGGAAAAATCCCTTGCATAGGATTACTTGCATGTATCGCTATCAGGGGGAAAATGGCCCTACTAACAGCAGAAAAAGAGAAAAGCTGACAAAGAAACTTGGCAGCAACTGATCATGGTAGCAAGAGCAAATGACTCAGCAACCTTTTGGAGATTAGTTGTAGCAGTGTTAAAATTGCTTGAAAAGTTGTTCAGTTTTTACTGTTGCTATTTTATCTTTGGGGTTACTTAATGTGTTTGTTTCTCTTTTGTTCTCCTTATTTAAATAGCATTTTTGTTTTCTGTTTATTAACCCTGCTTGTGAGCAGGGTACTTTCCTGATTTGTGGTATACATTATAACTAAACTTCCCTTTTTGTGGTTTTGAATAATTCTCAAGTATTCCAGAGAGATTTTACTCTCTTAATTTCTGATGTAACTTCCTTTTTACCAATTCCCTTATTTTAAAAAAGTTCCTTCTTTTGAAATCTAATGGGTTGAATTACTTGCTATTTGGTATAGATCAGAGCTGTCAAACTCCTGGCCCACAGGCTGGATTTGTCACATGCTGGCCACGCCCACACCCAGTTTAGTGAAGGGGGGAAAGGTCCTGATACATCATGTGAAGCTGCCATGACGTGAGTTTGACAGCCCTGGTCTAGATTGTCAGTTAGAATGAAATCTCTGTTCTAGACCACAATTATTTATGACATTTAGAAATATCATCTATTCTTTGTTGCCAGAACACAAATCGCTATAATTAATGTAAGGAAAATTAAGTTACTCATTACTCCCTCACTTTAGATGTCTAGTTCTTAAATATATATACTGTACCTATGTACCTCACAAAATTATATGTTTTTCTGGATTCTACAGTTGTTTTTCTTACAACTAAAGAGGAAACTTTATAATTACTATAGTACATGAATCATTTGATTATAAAGATATGGCAATTTTCTTTTCCATCCACAATGAAAATTTTAAAAGTTCTGAAGCTGAATGAGACAAACCATATATTGTATTTGGTATTACCAAATTGAGATGCTGCCACGATTAGGTTGCTGCCTCTTTTCTTTTCTGCTGCTTCTTTTTAAAATATATTGTTCTGCATTCATTTTGCAAGAAAGGGCACCAAACAGTGATTTTAAAAATTCAAAAAAGTAATACAATTATTTATATGGAAATAATGATAATTCACCAAGGCTATAAAGATACAGATAAAGATGATAGGAACATAATTACTCATGATACAAATTATGCATATTCAGAATAAGATTACTGATATGTTTCTTACAAAGAATGAAGTGGCATATTAACTTATACAAAACAATCTAAATTAATTATGCCAATAACTTTAAAGGTAAGATTTATACTGTAGCTCTGTTGAATGTGACAAACAAACAGAATTTATGAATTAAATTGATTCTATTGGAAAGGTAACTTCTGAGGAAATAAATTATATTTATAGGAAGTATTCCTGAGCCACCATTATTAAAGCAAATTAAGAATTCTTCTCACTTTTTAAAAAATAAAATATATGATCTCCGACTGCCATGTCCTAAAAGTGTTCTTTTTTAAATGTTTCTTATCATTCTGATCATTTTCACTTTAGTACTTCTTGCTCACCTGATCTTCTCTTATGACTTATTTCACGTCATATGAAAATACTCATACTTTTGCTTCCTATTCTACAATTCTACTTAAGAAATTTTAATGGATAAGATAGTATCAGAATCAGAATCAGAAATTCAGAGTTTCTAGTCTCGTTTCTGGCTAGATTGGTTCTTTTAAATATTAAATTTTTACAAAATAGACAATGAGGTCATAATGTTGGTTCCATAAATTCTCATACAGGAATAGCTTGGTTTTAAACAGGAAACCATCTCCTTGTTAAATTGTAACCACAGTCCATGATGTATGAAACAGCCAACTATCTTCATGATTATACAGACACAAACTGCTTTAGTGAGAAATATTGTCGCTTATTTCTAGGTGATAATGTTGTGAAATATCACATTATCAACTAGAAATAAGCTATTTCTCACTAAAGAAAGGGAGTCTAGAGACAGATGTAGGCAATACTGTATAGTAGTTCTAGAAGCCATTCTCAGTGGAATGTAACCACATGTTTTCCAGCTTCCCTCAAAGTGCTAATGATAAAGCTGCCAGAAAGTTACATCAGTAGAAGTATTATAAAAGCATTTACTGATATTCAGAATCAACTAAGATGAAAGCTTTCTAATGAGACAGCAAGAAAAATAAAGTAGATAGCCCAAGAGCCAGATGCATCACGCACTGGCCACGCCCATGCCTGGTTTAGTGAAGGGTGAAAAGACCTGATACATCACGTGATGCTGCCATGACGTGAGTTTGACACCCCTGTTCTAGAGCCAAAAGACTAAATAACCTAGAAATGATATGTGGATTCTGGGCTTCTGGGAGCTGTACTTCAGTGACAACAGAAAGGTTATCACATCTCAATGATTAAGAGAAACCAGGACAAGCGGGGTAAACCTAATAGTCAATTGGGATGGGCACAGTGAAAAAAAAAAGTCTTTATAGGTTGGTCAATGTAGTGGCTCAATGTATTTCAAAGTTTTGAAGAAACAATTAACTAAAATGTTATTAAATGTTTTTCATTTGAGTATTTGAAGGACCCTAAATTTAGACGCCTACACTGATAGCAATTAGGTACTATATATCTTTAAATACAAGTGATGCTTTTTTCCCTAAATAAAGCTTTCATATGAAATTATTGATTATTGAACTGTAAAGGCTAACAATAAAGGCAAGCTGCAGCCTGCATACAATCACTTAAACCACTTTTTTAACCACTAAAATATATTGTTAAACCACTAAAAATGGTCTAGACTATCTAACTTATTTTTCTTGCTGTCTCATTAGAAAGCTTTCGTCTTAGTTGATTCTGAATATCAGTAAATGCTTTTATAATAACACACTAAGTTTGGCTTCTATAGGTTATAGAATTTGTATAGGTTGTATAGGTTTGCTATACAGCAAACCTATACAGCAAACTAGGAACAAGTTTGAACAGTGCTCTCACTCTGCCTGTGCAACTCCAAAGCAAGCAGCAGTTAACTCTACCACAAATTTGAGAGCCCCTGTGAATATCTATCACAATGTAATAAGTTGCTTTGTTCACAGGTTCAAAACACAGATTCAGAAACAGGGAAAGAAAGGTGGGAAAACCACCTACAGATAGTTTTCCCATGTAAACTACAAATTTAGTGTTTCATTTGAGCCAGTCATCTGAAATGAGTAAAAATTAGCTCTTTATTTAGACCACTTTTAACAGAAATATTTATTTGTACCTATCAATTCAAATGAATACATGATCAGTACAAACTGATTTGATCATTGTAAGTGTCTGGATAATATAAAACATGGTAATAAAGCAACAAATCCCTTAAATATTATAACAAAATGGTGCTTTATTGTTTTGGCATTTATTTACATTTTTTCGGGCTTTATTTAAATTTTTGACATTTATCTCTTAGAAAACAGGATGCAACCATTCAATTCAGTAAGTGGGCATTTGATAAGCCTTAATGGTCAGCACATTAGACATTCTTGTTGTGAATATAAAGAACCAGTTGTCTGTGGAAATTTTCAATGAATAAAAAGTCTGCTGTTCTAAATACCTCAAATATTAATTTTTTTCGTTCCATTCAATCATGTCTGATTCTTGGAGACTGCCTGGACAAGTCCCTGCAGTTTACTTGGCAAAGTTTTTCAGAAGTGGTTTGCCATTGCCTCCTTCCTAGACTTGAAAGAAAGTCACTAATCCAAGTTCTCCCGGCTGTCTGAGGAGGGACAAGAACCCACAATGTTTTGGTTTCTAGTCTGATGTCTTAATCACTATACAAACTGACTCGCAAAATGCTACAAATGCAATGGCAAATGAAATACTTATAAATTAAATATAAATTAAACTTTGTTAATTGTAGTTCCTAGCAAACTAAATTTAAATATTTTATAGCTTTAAACAGAAGTTTTTAATCTATATATTGAAACCACCTGAAATTTAGAAGGCAATGCAATTATTAAAAAAAATAAGTTCAGTACTGCATAAACAGAATTACAATCCCTGTCAAACCAGTCTTAACTTTGCCTGCACAAATATCAGTGGAAAGTTACAGCATGCAAAATCCGAAAACTTACAATACTTCAATATAAGTTGAAAATGTAATTTATAACATATAAATTGTATATTTACTTCTTGCACAATCCTAATCCCCCCTTCCCCTCCCCCCCCATTATTTTCAGTCACTGGAGGAGACATTACACATTACATTACTATCATCTGTAGTATCATCACAATACTACAAAGTTTGGGAAATCCTGGTTCAAACCATCATTTTCCCAAAAATTGGCCACACCTTAATGACAAGCACATTTGTAGCTTATTTCTAACTCTTATTTTTTCCCTCTAAACTGCCATTATGACCTTTGGGGAAAAAAATCAGTCTGTGTAACATTAGTTACATGTGTTATTAAATTGAACTTTTTAAAATTCTCCGTCTGATCAAAGAATACTGACCCATCTGCCTCCAAGACTTTGTGAATGGGTAAAAAGCAAAGGGCTCTCAGCTTTTAGCAACTTTTTATGTACTTCAGTAATTATTGTTCTATTATTCTAATAACAATTAATGTATGTTGTCACAGATGTGTTTAAGAGCTTATTTGTATTTTGTTATTCAAGGCAAATTGATTTTTCAATAAGCCAAATGCCTTTTCAAGCTCCTATCCTGTTTAAGTGGCTAGAACTGTCTTCAATCTGCATTTTGTGGAAGAGAATCTAGTCTTGCTCTCTAATGACATTCCCATATATAATTTATATGCTGCAATTTGCCCTCTAAAATATTTTAGCATCATTAGGAACTAGCTCATCATTAATTAAGTGCAGAGTTAAAAATGCACCAAAACAAGAGGGGGAAAAGGAGGAACAGTAGTGTAATTCTCTTTGTGGCTCATCACTGAGGATTTGTCTTAATAACCACTCTCAAGGGTGGGAGGGGAGCAAAGAAAAATCAGTCTTCATCTGACTCCAGTCCAAAGGTCTATTTTGTGCAGCTATGTTATTAAGTTAACCATAGGAAACATCTTAAGAAATTGTTCCAGGATGTTGACCATGTTTATCTGATTTTATCTTCTTAGGAACAACTGCAAGTTCAATTCAAAATGTTATTACTTTTATTTTAAAAAAACAAGTAGGTTATTATTGCCCAAATCTATTAGTGTAAAAAGCATTTAGCACCAAGTACTACATCATACAAGGCAGAATAAAAATTATAATATTTTAATTTCTAAAAATTATAATATTTTAATTTCATATTTTATCTCATCAATGTTTATAAAATGATTGGAAAATATATCATAATCCCTATGGAGTTACTTTATCTTTTACGAACAAAAGTGGTGGTTCATCATAATCAAGGATAATTTGAAATGCCTTTTCAAAATGTTAGCAAAATGACTTAACAAGTCTATTTTTATGTACAAATCAATATATTACGCTTAATGTTCCGCCTTGTATGCCTTGTATGCAATAAAAAATAGAGCTGTTGTTATGCAACTTTTGCCTCTTTTCACCAACATGCACCTTGCCACCAGTTTATCTGGCTGTTGTATCTTTCTTTGCCACTTTGCCGAAGATGTAATGAACTTTAATTGGCTAACAACTTTTAGTTGTTCTTAGTTCAACTGAGTGGAATAAGAAAATTGCAATTTGTACCCAAGGTCTCCTGACCATGAGAGCTCTTAAGCAGTGGAACAGCAGTGGACTAATGGGCGCTCCATCAGTGAAGGCTTTCAAGCAAAGGTTGGACATTTATTTCAGGATTCCTGTCTTAGGTAAGGAGTTGCCTACATCCTTTTCAACTTTATGATACTATAAAACTATTTAGCTTGTAAAATGCATTATAATACAAGAGTAATACCTAGTCATTCTGAACATTCTTTCACTGATGGCTTGCCGAAGTTCACTTTCCTTTTTTATATATCAATGGTATCATTACTGACATTACAGTTGTAACAACATTAAATTATAATGATGCTAATATTTTCATTGTTTTCCTTCGATTTATAGTTCAAACATGTTTATCAGCTGATTGCTGAAGACTGGTCAGAGGTCTGGTTAGACATACCAAGACTTGAAAAATATGTATTTGTAGTTCCAGAAATAATTTACCCCCTAATCTAGATATGTGCCTAATACATTCAAACAAGATTAGTCAAAAGAACAAACAGGATATATTGTGTATACTCAGCTAGAATACATTAATTTGACTAAAAATTGTATGTTAATGTACTGAGAGTATCATCTACTAATCCCACCATTCTACGTTTTAAGAGGAATAAAAATGTTTATGCTAGAATTTATCCTTGAACTATTACAAATTTAAAAGCATACGGTAGTTACTTGCTACTCCAATAAAAAATAAGGGGCAGTTCAGGAAACCACTATAGATGAAAAGAGATTTTAACTCAGCTAAGAGATTCCATTTCTTGTAGTGGTTAAGTAGATTGGGAGACTGGGAGTTCTAGTCCTGCCTTAGGTGCAAAGCCAGTTGTGTGACAAGCCAATGTCTCTCAACCCAAGGAAGGATATAATGGCAGGAAAACTGCAGGGATTTTTTCTGGAAATCTTCAAGAATCAGACATGATGGAACAAAGAAAAAAAGTTAAAAGAAATAGGTATAAAAATGGAAACAAGATAGGAAAGAACGTACACCAGCAAAAAGGTATTAAGAGTTGAAAAGGTTTACAAAAAGGTCTTTAAGCTTGTGAGGGAAGATAAAACCAACCAAAAGATTTGGAGATTGTTTCAATAATAAGACAGAGAAAAACCAGAAAAGTATAAGAGAACAAAATATGGTAGGAAAGCTTGCTTGGAAGAGATGTTAGGATGACATGGAGAAGGTTGACCTCCTCAACTAGGAATTGGCTTCAGTCTTCTCGCCAAAGGGGAACTCTGATCAAATACAGCTAAGCAAAAGGGACACAAAAAGGAAATGGCAAATAAAAAGAAATAGCAAACTACATTCATCACTTCACATCCCCAAAGATCAGATCAATCACATCGACAAGTCTTGAAGGGGCTTGCGGGATGTCATCTTAAAGCCAAATATTTGTATTCTTTTAGAAATAATGAAAGGTAAGTATACCTCATTACTCCTGATCTTACAAAAGTCCCTAAAGACCAGGTTACGCTAGTAGATCTGAGGACTCCAGATTATGAGTGATCTTGTGAGATGGTTTCCTTATTATTATTATTATCCTACTGTTTATTAGCATAGTATCTTTTCTTGTTTCAGCTTTGCTTTTATAATTTTAATTCTTTTTAATAATGATTATATAATGGTTTGAACTAATGATTGCCTTATTTATCTACTGTTTTATTGAATTGTTGAATACTGCCCAGAGTCACTTCCCTAGAGGTGGAGGGCCATATAAATTTATTTATTATGGTATTAAATAAATTAATAAAAACTCCCAGCCAGCCATGCTCAATAGAATATTGTGTGCAACTCTGGGCATGCCGGTTTAGAAAAAGTATTGAGAAAAGGAGCACTTCTGGATGATATCAACTCAAACCATAAGGGTCTTGAAAGAAAGAAAAAATAAAACAGTCAGAGGTGCTATGCAGATTTAGTACTAGAAGAGAAGCCTTTAAGGGTACTTGGTAGCTATCATTTAGAGGATAGTATAGGCTTGTTCAATACTGTACAGATGAAAAGTCAAGAAACAATGGGTCTAAACTGTAAGGCAACAGATTCCAATTGGATATTAATGGTAAAATGTGTTCAACAATAGAGCAGACTGTTTCAGAAGATTGATTCTCCTTCGCTGGGAGTATTGAAGCCACGACTGAACAGACATCTGTTGCAAATACTGTATTAATGGATTCTTATATTGGGCAGGTGGTTGGAGTAGAATTCAGAGGTGTCAAACTGATGGCCCATGGGCTGGATGAGTCACGCACAGGCCACACCCATCGCAGCTCCGTGAAGGAAAAAAACATGGCAATACGTGACTGCAACATGATGCAGTGACTTTGACACCCATGGACTAGATGATCTCCAACTGCATTACAGCCTTACATTCTGTTTTAAACTCTGACTCAATCTATTGTTTAGCAAAGTCTTCTATAGAGAGCTTTATATAGTTAATAACTCTAACCAATATTTCTGCAGTTATTTTTGCTGCATCAGGATGAGATATATTTTTCCAGCCTTTTCTTACTGACACGCAGACAAAGCACCAGCCAAAGGAAATGCACTCCTATATTCTCCAAATGTTCCTAATTAGTAGATAGCCAAAACATATACTTTCCAATCAAAGGAGCAAAATAGTGCAGGAATTTTTTTTTAAAACCCCATCAGGAAATCTAGAAATTGGGTATCTGGGTCAAACTTTTATTTCAAAAATATTGCTCTGCTCAACGTCATCAACTAATTTGCACCATAGCTGGGAAGGACAAGAGGAAAAGAAAATCAGCAACATGTTGAAGAATTTGAAAAATATTGTAAACTGTATGGTTAATAGAAATCAACTTTTGAAAGTTATACATAATATACTGTATAAGAAGAGGGAGGATTTCTACCAACAGTCCTATTGTCTGCTTTCTATTTTTTTTTATTTCTCAGATCTTCAAGGGAAATTTCTAAACAATACTGACTTTTAAACATCATCTTCATTTTCTCTAATTCATTAATAGCATAAACATTTAAGTCCAAATCCAGAACCTAATTTACATAGATGCAGCAGCCCTGCTTTTCTCACTCCAATATGCAAAAAAAAAAAAAAAAAAAAGACCCAGAAATATTGAAGGGAGCTTTTTTCCTGCCTCCTTGCTGAGGTCTTCAAATATATATTTTCTAAAAATTTAAAAATACATGTATCTCAAATATTTAGCTAATAAGAAATCCCAATGGTCTGTGGGAAGTTAGCTAAAGAAGACAGTGTTTAAGTAAAACTCATTCCTGATGAGTGGTTTGATTGGGGAATGTTTTTTTCCTGATGCCTGGTGACATGTTGAAAAGAGACAGAAGAAAGCCAAAGAAGAAATATGAGGGGTTAGAGTTTTCGGCAAATAAAAATTGTGTTAATTTTGTGGAGACCAACGTACAGTACCTGCAGGTCCACATTTTGTGATATTATTTGCAATGTCAACTTCCAATGGGGCCTTGGGTTGGACTGATGCTCTCTAAAGGTGTGGAGAAACTCATAGCTGAAAATGCTGGCTAGAAAGGCAGATTCTGGTGAATCTGCAATGAAGGACAATAAAATGAGGCCTCCAGAAGCAAGTAACTCAGTAGTGGATGACAGGATCCACCATTGGTCAGCCGTGGAAGGTGTGCTAGATAAGCCTAACAAAGAGAAGACAGCTTCTCACGAAATGCAATTCCTGAGCAAATAGGAATTATTGTCTCTGTAAAAAAAGCTCTGGGAAGTAGATTAATTGTAAATTTCTATACATCATTATTAAATTGAATAGGATTAAGGTTAGAGTTAAGACGAATGAGTATTAAGGAATTAGTGAGCATGAAGAAAAGTATTAACTCTAAGACCATCCAGTTTTGTGGCTAAGCAGGATGAGAATCCAGGTTTCTTTTGGCCAGTTCATCACACTGTTTCTTGCTGCCATTTCTCCGAATCTTTTACAAAGAATCAGCATTTTTTAAAATTAAACTTGCATTTCCAACCATTTTGTGACAAAATGCATCATGTTAAATGGATTACATTTTGATAAAACAAAGCATTGCTAAGAAATGATCCACGTATCTGTAATAGCTATAGAACAAACCCTAAATCTGCTGTTGAAATCAGGGTTATATTTTCCTTTAATTTGCCATAAATTGTCAAAGACATTTAGTAATAAACAAATATATATTAATAATACTAAACCTACACCAGTGTAAGAGGGAGACACATAAACTCATATTCAGAGTGCACAGTTCAATTCTAGACTGAAATGATTAAAGTCTAGAATTTGAGACTTACCGTAATTTTTTTAAGTCTATAAAAAGAAGATTGCATATATTACTGGATAGTCTAAGAATATACAGTATATGAAATCAGATTTAAACTATGCAGGA